>NC_080757.1:16720424-17023454 GCF_020826845.1 Diceros bicornis minor | reverse complement strand
ACGGACATCCAGGCACTGAAGGCCGTCTTCGATGCCAGTGAGTCTGGGAGGCCCAGGCCAGGGGTGACGGGGAGAGGGTGCTCCAGCAGCTCGTAGGGCCGGCAGGAGAGCCCAGTGTTACCAGGAGGCCTTCTCCATGGAGTGGCCCCAGCTAGCCCATGGCAGAGGAGCCTTGGTCTGTGACCTGCGGTCCAGCATGGCATGGGGTAGGCCGTTTGAGTCCCTGTGGCAAGTGCTCATCCTGCATTTTCTCATGTCATCCTCCTGCCCTCCAATCTCTCATCTACTGCTACAGATGAGGAAAGTGAGACTCAGAGAGGCCAAGTCACTTGCCCAGGATTACCCAGTTTATACATTTTGAGCCTTATTTAAACTCAGATCTTTCTGACTCCAGAGTCCATGTTCCTGGCTTTCTGGCTAGCTCCAGGGTGCCTGGTGGGCTGCAGGGAAACTAAAAGCTTTGAGCCTGAGCTGGAGACTCAGGCTCGCCTCTGCTGTCCTCAGGGCCCCTTTGGGCGGGCACTGCTGCCTCCGGCTTTGACTATAAGCTCCTCGGTGGCGGGCCTGACCTTTCTGGTTCTCCCTTCCCCCATCTCGCTGGTTCAGACTGCAGCGGCAGCAGCATGTCCAGTAGTCAGGAACCTGAACTGGCCGGGCACTGCTGATTCCATGGCAGCCGAGAGGGGCCCCGTGGGTCTCTGGAGAGCTGCCAAGTAGACATGGTCGGGGAGCCTGGGGTGGTGGGGCTGGGGACACGCTGGCACATGACTCCTCTGTGCAACCTGGAAGCTGGGACTTTGTCAGAACGTGAATTTAGGTGTGAAAGATGTACAGTGCCTTCCAGAGGGGTTAGTAGTGGGGAGATTCCAGTGGGAAGGAGGGTGTGTGACATGGGTGTGAATGTGGTTCCAGAACTCTGGATGATGAACTATGCTCCCCTCGCTCTCCCCCATGGAGCTGAATCATGGACCACCTGTGGGCACTACCTACAGCCTGCTTCTCTGGGGGACACCAGACCAGAGATGGGGTGGGTGGGGGCGCCCATGGCCAGGCTGTCTCAGGATGGATAGGGGGTGGAACAGGGCCACCCGCCCAGCTGAGGGCTGTGAGAGAGAGGTGGCTCGGGCTGGCATGGCGCCTGACCTCACACCTCCTCGACAGATAACAAGGACATCCTGCTGATGCTGAGCGACATGGACATCAACGCCATCGCTGGCACCCTCAAGCTCTACTTCCGGGAGCTGCCCGAGCCCCTCCTCACAGACAGACTTTACCCAGCCTTCATGGAGGGCATCGGTGAGGCTCCAGGGGACCTGAGGGCTGGGCTGAGCCAGGCCTCCCTGACGAGCAAAGTAAAGAGAAGAGATCTGTGGCTGCCCTTGCTTGTTAACCTGCCCAGTACACCGGGGCCACGTGGCTGCGTGGCCCAGAGGACAAGGCGTAGCCTGCTGGGGCCTGATCCAGAGGCTGGACCTGCTCTCTCCCCACATGACCCAGTGGGCTGCCCTCTGTGCTTCCTCCTTGGACACTGACCTCCTTGCTTGGAAACCCGGGTGTCCAGGGAAATCTGCCCTGAGGTGGGTGGGCCAGTGCCCCAGAGCCAAGGAGAAGCCTGGTTAAAGCTGGAATGCACTTAAGATGGCTGGTGCTGAGCCTTCCAGAAGGAGCACTCTTGTCTCATGTATCCGTGGATGGGGAGGAAGCTGAGAGCCCTGGCCAGCAGGGTTCCGGCCTCCACCCATGGCCAAATCCAGGCCTGGGCGCATCCCTCCTGCCTTTTCTTCTCCTGGGGCAGATGAGAGCTTCAGCCACCACGGGAAATGAGGAGCCCCACAGAAGGCTGCCCACCGCCATACTCCAGCATCAGAGGCAGTTGAAAGAGAACCTTCATGGCAATATCATCGTTGTCTTAAACTGAGCCTTATAGACCAGGGATGGGGAATGGCACCAGCCACAGAGGCTGTGCAGTGAGGGGAGGAAGGGTGTCTGCTCCCCACCAGCCTGCCTCCTGGTGGAGTCACAGGTCACGGGTGGGCCTCCTATAGGAACCAGCTGTTAATAGCCCACCCTCGGGAAGATACCAGGCCCTTCCCTGCAGGGTCTGCTCCCCTGATCCCCAGCCGCCTGGACTGTCCCCCAGAGTCCAGCAGCTTCCTGACCACGGGGGCTCTGGCTGGGGCCTCCCCTCCCAGGAGCCGAGCCCCGCCCTAGCCCATCTCTCCCCACAGCCCTGTCAGACCCTGCTGCCAAGGAAAACTGCATGATGCACCTGCTCCGCTCCCTGCCTGACCCCAACCTCATCACCTTCCTCTTCCTGCTGGAACACTTGAAAAGGTAACAGGCGGGGGCCCATCCAGGGGGGCCAGGGAGCCCAGGGCAGGCCCCCGCTGGGGAGGACACGTCTGCTGTGGGACGTACCTCCTCAGCAATTCCTTGTGGGTGCTGGCCTCTGCTGGGCCATCTGTAGCAGGGTGCGAGTTTGCTTTTCAAATTCTCGCACTCACATTCTTCTGTTTTGAATAATATTTGGGTCCTAACAGCAACCTCAAATATTGGCCAAGAATGCTTAGAAAGGTCGGCCTAGAGCCAAGGACTAGGGATAGATTTAACAGTCACTGGGTCATTCAGTCATTTTGGCATTTTTTTTTTTTTTTTTTTTTTTTTTGTGAGGAGATCAGCCCTGAGCTAACACCCGCCAATCCTCCTCCTTTTTTGCTGAGGAAGACGGCCCTGGGCTAACATCTGTGCCTATCTTCCTCCACTTTATATGGAACGCCGCCACAGCATGGCTTACCAAGCAGTGCGTCGGTGCGCGCCCGGGATCCGAACCAGCGAACCCCAGGCCGCCGCAGCGGAGCGCGCGCACTTAACCGCTTGAGCCACCGGGCCGGCCCCATTTTGGCATTTTTTAAATGGAACAGAATAGATGGCATCAGGACACACTGCAAGCAGGAAGTGTATTGTTCTGTTCAGTTAGCTGTAGCCACGTGTGCTGGGTTACAGTGTAATGTGTTTGTTAGTGTGGGCGGGTCACAGTCAGAAAAGTTTGAAACCCACTGGTCTTGACCCACACCTCATCTAACAGATGGCGAAACTGAGTCTCCAGCCCAGCAGGGACTTGCTTCTGGTTAGCAGCAGCTCTGTCCTTAGAAGCCACATCTCCCAAATCCTACACTAAGGCCCTTCCTACCTTCTCCCCAACCTCTTCCGTAGTCGGGTCACTCCAAGAACCGCTAAAGTGGACGCCTGCAGCGAAGTTCAGGCTGGCCCTGAAGGCTCCTCGTCACTCACTCTTGAGCCCAGGACTAGTCCCGGGTATCAGTGGGGAGGAAAAGTTCCCAGGTGTCCCCTAAATCCACTGAAACAGGGAGCCCCCAGAGAGGGGGCTGCCCTGCAGGCCAGGTCCTCCCTGAGCTCGGCTCCAGCCCCCAGGACTGGGCTCCTAGCTGCAGCTCCGCCTGGCTGGCTTGGGAGGGCCAGTGGAGACCTGGAAATGCCTGGGGCTGCTGTCTTGTTTTTCCCATTATGAGATATTTTCCCTCTGGTTTGGCCAGGACCAAAGCCCCAACCAATTCCCAAATAGTTTGGCGAGCACTGTGGGGAGGACACAAAGAGGAGGAGTGGGAAGGGAAAATTCATTAGGTTTTCCACCCTGGGAACTGGGCACAGTCTGTTCCCACATCTGGGCCCCTGGCCGGGGCCGTGGGGTTGGGCCAGCCGCACAGCTGCCTCCTGGCGTGGCAGTGTTTGTCTGCCCGTTTCTAAAGCAGTCAGCAGGCGCATCCACGGCTCCTGCCTGGAGGGTGGGAATGATGCTAGAGTTGGGAGTAGGGTGAGAGGTGCTGCTTGGGGCCGGTGGGTCTCAGCCCTGAAACCTTTCCTAGGACTGGGGGAGGCCCAGGGCCTCTCTGATGTGTTGGGTGGTACTGGGCCTGCCTGGACACTAGCCACAGATGGCAGCTCCTGCTGTCACTTGGGAAATATCTGCAGAGCATCTGGCCTGTTATGCAAGAGAAGCAGAGGAAGATCCAAAGGGAGGCAACTCTGGGGTCCCATGAGGCAGACCTTTCTGGAAAGGTGTGAGAGAACAGCCCTGGGCTGCATCTGGGATTAGGGTGGTTCCTGCCACAGAACAGCGGGCAGAGCCTCAGGTGTAGTTAGCAACTGCTGCTGGGACCAGCTCCCTACCTTCGGCCTCGCCCCACCCACTGCGACTCTTCCCAGGCCACTCACCACAGCTCGACTGACCGTGGGTAAAGCGCCTGGGCTCTGGAGGCAAACTGTGAGCCCAGCTGTACCACTTGCTAGCTGTGTAACCTCAGGCAACTCACTTAACCTCTCTGTACTTTGGTTTTTTCATCTGTACAGTAGAGATGAGGATACCTGCCTCAAAGGACTGTGATGAGTATGAATTACTATAGGGAAAGTTCTTGCACCAGTAATATCATGATCTCTAAGGCAAGGGAGCTGGTGGGTCCTTCAGGCTCTGGCAGTTAACCATCAGTTCAGGGGATGGCCCAGGAGCTGGGAATCTGTTCTAGCAATGTCCTGGGACAGAGCTGGGGCCTTGGTCCCTTGGTTTAGTCCCCTCCCTACCAAGGGGTCTCTCGTGAGGAGGAGGCTGGTGAGCACCTTCCAGGAATCCTTCCAGTTCTTCCAGCTAAGGCCAAGGGTCTGGAGTTCTGATGGCTGCTGAGAAACGACTTTTTCTCCTCTTCCCTCCCTTCCAGGGTTGCTGAGAAGGAGCCCATCAACAAAATGTCCCTTCACAACCTGGCTACGGTGTTTGGCCCCACGTTACTGAGACCCTCAGAAGTGGAGAGCAAAGCACACCTCACGTCGGCTGCGGACATCTGGTCCCATGATGTCATGGCCCAGGTACCACCAGCACTGCCCGGCCTGCGGCTGGTGGGGGGTGAGACAAGCCCCACCTAGGGGTGGAGAGAGGACAGCTCAGAGTCCCACAGCCCTTTCCTTCTGAGCAGCTGGGTTGATGGCCTGCAGGATGTCACCAGGGAGCCAGGGCTCTGCACAGTCCTGCCCCTCCCAGACCCAAACACAAAGTGCAAGAGAATGTCTGTCCCAGGAGCTTGCTGCAATCTTGGGAGTGCCTTGGTCTCATAAAGCAAGCCCAGGGGTATAGGAAAAATCTGGGGGCCTTGTCCTCATGTGTGGAAGCTCTAGGATTGCTTCTGGGGTCAGGAAGCTTCCCTGGGATCCCTGAGAGACCGAGGGCAGGGGCCAGTCTGAGGCAGGGCTGTCAAACCAAAGCCAACCTCTAGAGCAGGTTGGAAGCTAATGACTAAGGTTGGAGAAGTGGCCCCAGGCTCCCCACCCTCTGCCCTGCAGCGCCCTCTATTGCTGCAAGCGGGCACACACACCTGGGCTTCCAAAGAAGGTGAAGCTGCCAGAGCCAGCGGGGGCCGGGGGGTGGCAACCCAGATGTGACCTCAGCCCAGGGGCCATTTCTTCTCAACGGATCAGAGGAGGGTCATGAAGACAAGGACCCCAGCCTCAGTCTCCCCTGTCTCCCCACAGGTGCAGGTCCTCCTCTACTACCTGCAGCACCCCCCCATTTCCTTCGCAGACCTGAAGCGGAACACACTGTACTTCTCCACGGATGTGTAGCCGGAGGTGGGAGCAGCTGTGCTGTGGGGGGGTGGCCCCGCCAGACTCTCCAGCCGGGGGACCCAACACAGACTTGAAAGACTACAATAGAAAACTCCCAAACCCAGCACTCCAGACTCCAAGGAACACAGATTTCCAAGAACTGGAATATGTGCATCTTTTGTGCCACCTTGTACAAAGCCAGCTGCCCCAGCCCCCAGCCTCACCGCCAGGCCCCGGGCTCCTGCCCTCTGTACCTCTAGTTGTGTCTGATGCTCCGTGCTGTTCGGGAATTGTTTTATGTCTGTCTGTCATGCAGAAAAGGTAGCGACTGACCGGGTGTGGGCACACGGACAGCCTGCTTTGTTCTTTCATTTCCTCCAACACTTTTTTTTCTCCCAAGTCCAGTCCAAGGGCTTTTATTTTGCGCTCTGTAACTGCTGCCAGCTCGTCCTCTCCTGGCCCTGCTCCCAGATGGCAGTCTCCTGGCAGCCTCCCCTCAGTTTTCCTCCACCCTCCCTTCCCTCCCAGCCTGCCCGCATGCATGTGCAGCCTTGGTTTTCGCTCCATCCCCTTGAAAGTTCTAGGGGGCCCTGGGTGGCAGTGGCGGTGGTGGCCTAGCAGATGCTGCCGCTTGCCTCCCAGTCCTCTCGCTGTCCTCCATCTGTGGAAGCACAGCTGCTTTGCCTTGCTGCCTGTGCAAATGTTGGACATGGAGACAGACTCACACTAATCCTCAGCTTAGCACAGAGCCGGAGAGCAGATTTCTGGAATTTTCCATCTGAGAATCTCCATTTCTGGGGTGTATCTGTTCTGTCTCCTGCCTACCAGTGAGGCATCTTCGACTGTTTCTTCTACTGCTTTTCAGTTCCTTTTCTCCTGGTATTCTGTTTCCTTTGAGTGTAGGCTCACAAGTGACCTGCTATCAAGACAGCCAGAGGGTCAGGAAAGAATCAGGGCGAGGCAGGCGAGTTGGGCCACTGAGGAAACAAGGTTGAACATTCAGAGGAGTGCCACGGAGCACTGGGTGTCCTGAGTTGGGGGGAAGTGGCTCTCAGCAGCAGGAGTTGTAGTGGCTTCCAGGAGGGCAACTAATATGGCTGAAGCTGGTGTCCAGCAACAGGCAGGCTCCAACCAGGAGGCAAGCCCTTCCTGGTGCCTCACGTACCTCACGGTACCTTTGCCTTAGATTTACACGTTCTCCACAGCCAAGCACTGCCACGGGGCAGCCCCCATGGCCACATGTGCTCTAGGCCCTGGAAAAGGCAGGCACAGTCCAGCAGTAGCCAGCCATCATGGTGCTGCCTCCGCACCCCTGGCTTCTAGATGCAACCTTTTGGGTGAACTCGGGGAAACTCCAGAAGCTGGGGAAGGACAAGGAGTCACAAGCATCTGCCTCTCTTGGGGCTGGGTTTTGCTGGGGACCCTCATTACTGATGCTCTACCCCAGAGTAGGGGATCAGCAGGTTCCTTTCCCAACTTTGAGACCCACTGCTCAGTGGAAAGGAGCCAAGTGAATCCCCAAAGCATCGTCTCTTCGCATCTGGGCAGTGGCTGCTAGCCTGCACCAGTTAGCCTGGGAGAGCAGACACTCCCAGGCTGAGGGGCTTGAGCTGTAGTACACAGCTGTCTGGCGCTCCTGTGTGGCAGAGTAGATTCTAGGCCCTCAGGACTGGAGAGAACAGCTCCCGTAGCTTGTGCTCAGGGCTGAGTTTTAAAGGGTTTGCTGCCCTAAAGCTGCAGCACTTGGTCAGTGAGAGGCAGGGCCCTTTCTGATCTTGTTTACACCTGTTGCCCAATTTTGGGCAGAACGGTACACATTCTGTGCACATTGGAGGAAAGAAATGCCCAAGAGGAGGGAAATACTGACCCCCTAGCTGCCTGACAGCAGCTTAGGAAGGAGCCCTGCTCCCTGGGACAGGGGGTGGAGAAAACACCACTGGTCTAGAGATCCCAGCACCCGAGCCTCCCTGGAGTCTCTGCTGGGCGCTCAGGAGTCGGTGTGCGGCATGAAAGGCTCTTGCTTCCAAAGCCATTGACAGGAATCAACTGGAGGTCCTGCTGAGACCTAGTTACAGCCAAAAATGGGTGCCTCCCACCTCCCCAAAACAAGGGATGTTTGCTTCTCAGCAGCAGGTAGCTCCTGCAGCCCCCAAGCTTGCATAGGCAGTATGAATGGGAGGAAGGCTGGAAGTGCTGAGAAATGCAAAAGGCTCAGAATATTTGTAAATCCCACCCCGAGTGGGGAGGGGTGGGTACCAGACCTGGACTAAGCTGCACCAGGGAAACAGCCCGTGAGTTCTCCTGAGGGACAGGGACCGTGAAGCCTGGAATCCCAGCCACTGTGCCAACAGGAGCCCTGCAGACAGGCCACAGGAATCCCAGTACGCCTGTCCTTGCTGGCCAATGGCCGTGGGCTGCTGGGTTTTGCTGATACAGGTAGGATGGGACCCTTCATTAATATCTGACTTTAATAAGTTGGTAAGGATATATTATTTTTGTCTATGTTTTGTTTCAACTTATGTAGATTATTATAAATTGATGTAAACCACGTGAAAGGAAAACGTTAATAAAAAAAAATGCAAAGCCCCAACATTTGCACACAACTCAGCCCTGTGGTGTGGACGTTTATGTTCTTAGTCGTCCAGGGAGGACCACCAGTCTAAATATTTCACTCTTCCAGCTGCATCCAGATGTGTTTCCAGGAATCTATTTACCTAGTTAACTCTCCTTGCGCTTCCCTTCGGCCTGTGGGGACTGTGGCCTGTGGGGACTGTGGCGGAGTTCGGGGGGAGGTGAGCCCAAGCCCCCTCCCTGCTCTTCACCCAGGTCTCCAGGTCAGCCACCAGGCAGCTCCTTTCATGAAGTACAAATGTCCCACCAGGCCCCTGGCCATCAGTATGCCTCGGAGACATGGCAGGAAGTTGTCCATTCAAGTGGAGCTATTTTATGTAAACTTTTCTTTACATTTTCCTTGGAAGTAGCACATCTTTGGGGCAGCCTTTTGGCCTAATCTGCTTGTCAGAGAAGCTGGATCCACTAGAGGACCCAGCCTCCCTTTAGGAGAGCCAGTGGGGTTAATGTAGGCTCCCATTCAGCCTCAGCCATTAGACACTGTGTTTATTCTGGAGATCAGGAACAGATGTCTGAAAAATTGGTGTTTGGTTTATGAGCTCACACCGACTCCTTAGCCATCTAAAACAGGAAACTATTCATCTCCTCTCTTGATTGAATAGTCAGTGTGGACAATGCTTGGCTTATTGAACTGATGGCTACTGACATCCCCGGGGCTCATCTTTTCCAAGGCACTTGTGAGGGCAGCACGTCTAGTACTTGGTCATTCTGTGTATTTGACCCCACACACTAGCCTCTTGTCCGGTAGAAGATGCCGGGCATCCTAGCACCTCAGCAGGTGCTAGATAGGAGTATCTGCTCTTGCTCTCAAAGTGCTTATCCATGACTTATTTAGGGACAGTATAGGAAACACAACTAAATTTGTTCTCAGATCTCTGAGGATACTCCAGCTGGCCTAGCAGCAATGAAGCCTCTTGCCTGTGAGACTTGAGACAGGCATTATATAGAATTCACCATAGAAGGACATGAGCCCTGTGTACTAGCTCACATTCATTCCAAAGGAAACAGCAGACATGGCCAGAGGAAGGTGTTACCAGCTGGGTTTGACATTATCACTCACATACAAACACGCACTCAAGATGCCTGGACGTTTCAGCCGAGTCTTTGAATTCTGGTTAAGGGGGGGTACGCTAGAAGACAGCACACAAGGGAGAAGAAAGCAAAAAAAGAAAGGCAAAGGAGTTATTGTACTGTAGAAAAAAGGAGTCATTACACTGGCTGGGGGTGGCCAGAATTACATGGTCCCTCCTGCCCCCACAAGCAGAAGCCTCGGCTCATAACTTCATCTCGCCACCAAAGCTGCAGAGTCAGGAAGCACTTGTGGCAGATCCCAATCATAAAGGGCTATTTTTTTTTGCCTACAGCACACAATTAGGCTGAGCTTCTCCTGTCACAAAAAAGCTAACGGGTGACGTCAAAAACACTAATGTGTTAAACACAAACCGACGCTGAGCCGAGAACAAGGGTAGTGGTGAATAGCCCCTCAACAAGGTCTGCTCTCAGCCAGCAGCTGCTGTGATTTAGTCATCAGGACGATCATAGCAGGCCCCTTCACACGTCGTGTCCTCGAGCCAGGCCTGCTCCAGTGTCAGAGCATAAAACCAGTATGTGGTTCAGACTGCAGGCATTCCTATCAGCCAGCCCTCAAGGGTTTTTTACAAGAGGCCATGCAGGCCTTATGCATGGAATCTCAATGCATCCTAGGAAGCGGCCAGGCTGGGCTTCTTGGGGGGAAGGCCCTGGCCAATGTAACAATCTCGGTGAGGATAACACTATTCTACAAACCCCGAGAACCTAACATTCTCAGACTTCTCAGGAGCCTCTTACTCTTTCCCTTTGGATGTTCAATCTTTGGGCCATCTGGCACCATTTTGGGGAATTGTGGAATTTAAAAATAAAAATAAACCAAACTTTTAAACCGTAATATAAATATATATCTTTTTAACAAGGATATCAGAATGCTAAACAAGACGATATAACTAGCCAGATGGCATAAATTTACTTGGCCCTGCCCTGATACACGAGATGGATAACTGCACGGAGTTCCAAGGTAGAACAGCTTCCTCGGTATATGTAAAGTCACCTCTGTTCCTACAGCGCCAAACAACCAGAGGGCCAGCTGTGGTCAGGACTGAACCTCTGTGGAGCTTAATTCTTAAGTAAGTCAACACACTGTCTCCTGATCTGCCCCAAAGAGAGAGGCTGGCAGGGCACATCCCCTGCACAGCCAGGCAGGAGTCCAGAAGCAGAGGGTGCAGCTGCTCAGAGGATGGAGGCAGACAGCAGCCAGGCAGCTTCCTCAGCACACCAACTATATGAGGGAAAACAAGTATCTTCAGTCTCTGAAGCAAGTGCCCGGAGTGCTGCAGAAACTGCCCTCCACGGTACAGCTCTGATCCTGGGCTGGCGCTGTCCTTCCCCAGAGGCAATACTCTCACCGTAGGTAATAATCGATTGCAGCAGAGAAAGCAGCAAAACCTCCACAGCCAATGACCCCAGCCTTTAAGCCAGCTGTAAAGCAAACAGAAATGACATTACCTGTGGTGACAGATGCTGGGTCAGGTTGCAGTCACAAAAAGTCTGCATACCCACAGATGCAAAGGAATCAGCTTAAGCATTCTAAGTCATTCAACCTATCAGAGATCTGTATGACTTCAATGAAGCTGTGTATACAATTTAATTCAGTGTGCTTTATCTAACTACATTCGTTTAACTTTTCTCATTCCAAAGAATTAATATTTCCAGTCTCATGAAAATAGCCCCTCAGAGGCAGGAAACTGGTTAAGAGAACCAGCCCTTGGAATCAAGTGAAAGCATATGGCCTGTTACTCTGATTTGTTTATTGAGTAAATTCCTGGGAAGGTGATCAAAGCCGTCTGAGAGGGAGCTGAGCTTCTCAGAGGCCCTGACAAAGCTGAGCGACGGGAAGACCAAAGGAGACATTACTCTATAAATCATGAATGGCTGTTTGAGGAGCAAAAGCAGGTTTTAATGATAGCAAATCATCCTGCCTCTCACAAAATGAGAAAACAGGCTTTTTGCTTTGGGTAAGTCAGGGCTTGGCAGATGGGAAGCGGCCCAGCACTGGACACGTCAGGAAAGTCAGGTCATGACGCCCCACAACACGCTCCTGATGGACATGTCAACAGGGAGAAGTGGCAGGAAACTGGTTTCTTTCTTTGTTATTTACAGCTGATAACCCAACATTTCTAGAATACCTATATTTGGCTTTCACTGGGTAGAAATCTAAGAATCCTCAACTGCAGAAAGACATTACCGTAATAACTTAGACACAAAACTAAAACCAACAGTTGTATAGTATTATTAAGAAAAATGTCTAAATACTTGAAATGCATGGAGCTGAAAGTTCAGTAGAGCCTGATATGTGGAGAAATGGGCTTTCAAGGGCTCAATGGGGCCGAGCTATGCTTCTGTACTATCCTGAATATCAACATTTTCCAGGAATTACTTACTGTGAAGAAGTTCTTCCCATATATTCAATATGCGGGCAGTTCTTTTTTCTAAGATAGATCTAAATCTATCAGTGTTTCTCACCTGGGAGCAATTTGGCCCCCCAGGAGACACTTGGCAATTTCTGGGGACACTTTTAGTTGTCACAACTAAAGTGTGCTGTTAGCATCTAGTGGGTAGAGGCCAGGGATGCTGCTAAACATCCTACAAGGCACAGGACAGCCCCCCTCTCCCCCCAGAAAAGATTCATCTGTCCAAAATGTCAACAGTGCCAAGGATGAGAAACCCTTATCTAGATACTAGAAGTTTCCAAGATTGCGTTAACGAAGAAGCAAGCATGATTTATTTGTCAGAAGGGAAGAATATCAAGTGTTCACACAGGCCTTGGGCTGTCCTTGGAACACTCACATGTTTGGAAATGTCAACTTCGGCACATTGTCCAAGTCCACAGAGAAAACCATTCGAGAGCTGTTTACTAACCTCTGAAACCAATAGCTCCTCCCGTGATGCAGCCACTAATGACACTGTTCTTCCAATCTGATTTTCCCCGGTACTATGGGTGGAAAAGTGCAGTTTAGAGCCAAAGAAACAAGCCAGACAAGACGATTAAGGAAAAAAAACAAGGTTTCTAGCTGGCTAATTCAGTCCCACCCCAAAGGAAACCTAATCTTTTTCTCTTTCAAAAGTCTAGTTCCTAAAATTTGAATGTGTTCATAGATGCTTCCTGCAGGTGGCAGCAGAGCGCTGAAACAAAGCGCAGCATTTGAGAAGTAATCAAAATGTCTCTGGTAAGAGATTTCCCCAGTAAGTGTTTATGTTTAAATCATTAACCAACTTCTAGCCTATAAAAAGAAGTAAAAAATAATGCAAGCCCAAACCATAAACACACAAAAAAGTTTACATTAGGGACTATCTAATGGAAATTCAATCTAGCAAGTATCGGAGGTTTCTGATCTGCTTTCTAATAACATTAAGACCATTTGTCCTTAGATGTCATAAGATGGCAGCAGGTAAGGCTTTCTGAGAAGGCAAAGACACTTACAGACTCTACCAAACACTCAGTGCAAGAAAACATGGCGCCCACGATGGCAAAATTTTTGGCGTAGGACATTCCTCTCTGCCCCATGTCTTTAAGAACTTCTTTTGCCGTCGGCGTCCGGTAAGGATCCTTAGGGTCAAAGCCCACATTGGTATCAATGCCGGCAGTGAACACCCCAAACGCACCTCCCAAGACAAATCCTAAAAACAAACAAAGAGATGAAGACTTCTTTGGCATGTTTCTGGATTACTGTAATGAGGTCATACTCGAATAGCACCTTTTGGGTGGCCACCAACGAAGAGGACACCCCCCCTTGCCACTCAAACTCTCCACTTGTCTGGTTTCCACATTACGCAATCTAGGATCTACTTGTGGACATCTTCTTCTGTCTCCTCTTGGTGTTCTTCCTCCTTTCATTTTCTAATATTCCTCAAGATTCGGTGTTTAACCCTCTGTTCTCTCTCTACACTCTCATATGCAACCAGTCACCCTCAAGTTCAGCTTTCAATTTTGTAAATCACTTCCGATGACGACATTCATAATAGTGATTAACCAAGTACCATGTGCCAATTACTCTGATGCTTTATAGTCACAGCCTCATTTATTCTTCACAATAATCCTGTGAGACAGAAACTATTATCCTCTCCTTTCTGCAGCTGAAGAAACTGAGCCTCTTTCAAGTTAAGTAACTTCTCCAAGGTCACAAAGCTACCAATGGCAAACCCCACACTGCTGTCCACATCTGACCTTGCTGAGCCTGCTGGACATTTCCATATGGATGCTCTCTCATCACTTCAAGGTCAATGTATGTTCAATGAAATCAAAGGGACCTCCCACCCAGAGTTTCTCACTTATGGCTCCTACTTTCCAGTCACCCCAGCTCCAAACCTCAGGAGCATTTGTGACTGCTTCTTTGCTTCCCCCTACAACTCTGTCTATGTCCATAATCATCATTCTAGTCTGGAGGCCTTTATCACTTCCACCCTGCAGCACTACAAAGACTCATCCATCATTTCAACAAACACATAAATGACCTATTAGGCTCAGGCACACTCATTGAGCTTCGGCATGGCAAATTTCCTACCTGGTCTCCCCATCCTTCACCATGGTCCATCCTGAGTCAACACGCTCATTACCACCTTTTACTCTCCTAAAACCATCAAAGGCTGCCCTAACGCCTGTAGGCAAAAAGCCCAGATCCCCCACTCCACCGCCAACGTGAAATGACATTTCTCTTCCTCCCGTCTACCCCCTTCTCTCAATCCTTCAGGCTACAGCTCCAGTCTCACCTGTTCCTGTAGCCCTCCCCAAAAAGCTCTTTCTTGTCTCTACTATACTTCTCAATGGCACTCGCTCTATATTTGTTTGTCAAATGTCTTTCATTCTCAATGAGATTTAAACTCATCTGCAAATGTGGTCAACCTCTTTACTCTGCACACGGGGCAGCTACATTCTCAAATCCTCAAAAGGTTAAAAAAAAAAAAAAAGCCAAGTCCAGACTTTCCCCCTTGTTCACCGCTGTCCAGTCACACCGGCCGTTCTGTTTTCCAACCCTCAAGCCAGCTCCTGCCAGACCTTCCCACCTGCTGTTCCCTGTGTCTGCAGCACTCTTCTGCCAGGCAGCCTCCTTCACAACATTGTTCTTTCTCTGTATACTAAAATGTTAGTTTCACGAGAACAAAGCTCTTGTCTCTCACCGTGTCTCTCCACTGCCTGGCACGTGATACTCGCTCAGTAACAACTGGAAAAATGATTATTTAAAAGTCAATGAACGGGGACCGCCAATGGCGCAAGCGGTTAAATGCCGGCGCTCCGCTGCGGCGGCCCCGGGGTTCACCAGTTCGGATCCCGGCGCGCACCGACGCACCGCTTGTAGGGCCAGGCTGGGCCAGCGTCCCATATAAAGTGGAGGAAGATGGGCACGGATGTTAGCTCAGGGCCGATCTTCCTCACAAAAAAAAAAAAAAAAAGCGAATGAACGAAGTCAGCCATTTTATAACTCCAAGCCCCGACCCATAGTACCGATTCTCTGACCCAATTTCCAGAAGCGAAAGCTAACCTCAGGGACCACAGAGGCGTCAAGGTGGACTGGGGTCGAGGGCCACAGGCCCGTCGCCTCCCAGGCGCGTGGGCTTCTTGGCAGAGGCCCTCGCTGCTGTCCCAGCCCTCAGCCTCCCACGCGGCCCCCTCGCCTCGCCTCACCTCCCACGCAGGCCAGCGCTGCCTTGAAGGCGCAGCTTTCCATCGCCCTCTCGATCATCTTCTGCTCCTCACTCTTGGCCGGACTCGGGATCCCGCCCAGGCTACCAGGCTCCAGGAGCCGGGGCTGACGCTTGTCACCCACCAGGTGTTGCAGAAGAAGGCTGTACTGCAGCGGGGCTTCGGCCGACCCTGTCACCTCAGGCGCCGAGCCCCCCGCACTGGGAGCAGTCGCCGCCATGCCTGTAGCGGCCCAAGAAACCCTCGCGTCCTTCTTCCCAAGGCAGATTCCACACGCTTCACGTTGGGGCCTTGCGCGCCTAGCCACGGTATCACAACCGCAGATTCGCCACATCGAGCAAGTACGAGGAAGCTGCAAAAGCTAAGTCCGTTCCTGTGCACCTAGCGGAAGAGCTATCATGTTCCCCAAAAGCCTGCTGTGAATATTGAATCAGGCTTTGTAGCAATTCCCAATGGCACTGACAAACAAGATTCAGATTCACCAGAAAGCACCCTCATCGTCTGGGCTGCAGCGCGGTGCGTACCGGGATTTGTAGTTCTAACACGTCCGGCTAAGACATTTCCTAGGAAGCCTTGCGCGGGTACTCGCATCTTGGCTTTCTCTGGAGCTCCTGACCGCCGGCGGGCGGGGAGAGGCAGCGCCCGCGCGGGGCTGCAGCGCGCCGGAGTGCGGGCAGGGGGCGCATGCGCGTGGCCGCTGCCCTTCCTACCTAATAATTCCTTGGAGTTGTGAGATGTAAATAATAGAAGGTGCTTTGTAAATAAACGTGAAGGCATGGCATAAATGTATGGAATACATGTTTTGTTCAATAATTAAACCTTTGAGGGCCGGCCCCGTGGCTTAACGGTTAAGTGCGTGCGCTCCGCTGCTGGCTGCCTGGGTTCGGATCCTGGGCGCGCACCAACTCACCGCTTCTCCGGCCATGCTGAGGCCGCGTCCCACATGCACCAACTAGAAGGATGTGCAGCTATGACATACAACTATCTACTGGGGCTTTGGGGAAAAAAATAAATAAATAAAATTATAAAATAAATAAATAATAAACCTTTGAGGAGAGAGAAGAAGCCAACAAATGAGTGAAGTTAGCCAAGCATAAGAAAAATCAGGGACAGTGATAGGAAATAGAGGTGACTTTGGGCAGATGGAGAGCGTAAGGAAGGCTGAGGCTGCTGGTCACTCCAGCCAGTTATTGTCAATGGGACTAGTGATGTGGGACTAGCATTGCCATGAAAAGCCAAATTTATATTATGTTGAACCAGTTAAAGTGTTTACCAGCTTGCAAACTCAGAACCTGAAGGTAAACTGTGAGATAGTGCTATATATGAACCCAGCAAAGCTTTTGCAGTAGTTTTCATAGTTAAAAAAAAAAAAAAAGAAGAAGAAGAAGATCTCAAACTATTGTATTGATCCAGACTAGCAATGTTTTTGGGAGTTTCAGCTAAGAGAAACATAAATGTAAGCAGAAAGGGGGAGGGGCAGGTAGCAGTCAATAAAGAGATACATCTTTGGTACCCAGAGTTCTCTGTGCTGCCGAGCATAGACAGTCTATGACTCACTCTGCTTCTGCTCCCCCCAGGTCTCTGAATGAGCTAGTCCAAAGGTCCCCAGTGACTTCCCAGTTGCTGAATCTAATTCAAACTTCAATTTACTACACTTCTCAGCTGCATTTGACACTGTTGACTCCTCCCTGCTTCTTCTTTTTTTTTTTTTTTGTGAGGAAGCTCAGCCCTGAGCTAACATCCGTGCTAATCCTCCTCTTTTTTTTTGCCGAGGAAGACCGGCCCTGAGCTAACATCTATTGCCAATCCTCCTCCTTTTTTTTCCCCCAAAGCCCCAGTAGATAGTTGCATGTCATAATTGCACATCCTTCTAGTTGCTGCATGTGGGACGCGGCCTCAGCATGGCCGGAGAAGCGGTGTGTCGGTGCGGGCCCAGGATCCGAACCTGGGCCGCCAGTAGCGGAGCGCGAGCGCTTAACCGCTAAGCCACGGGGCCGGCCCCTCCCTGCTTCTTTGAAGTTCTTTCACAGTTTCGGTGGAGCCCCTGTCTCCTAGTCTCCTAGTTTCGCTACAGCCTCTCTAGTTGCTCAGTCATCTTTGCAGGCACCTCTGCCTGACCCTTCCCTGTTGGTCCTCTCTGGGTTTCATCCCTTATTCTCTTCTCATGCAGCTCACTCTATCTGAGCAGCTCATCCACACTCATGGCTTCTACTACCACCTATAAGCATTAATGACTCCCAAATCTCTATCTCCAGCTTAGACCTCTCTCATAAGCACAAGACATTTTCCATTGGCACCTCTAACTCAACACACCCTGCCAACCACCCTTTCTTTCCAAATGAATGAGGGGCCCAGGGCTCTGATTCATGCTGAGGTCTTAAAAGCGGAAGTTGGATCTCAGAGAAGTTAGGACAGTCACGTCCCAGGCAAGGTGGCCTTGGAAAGCAAGGAATGATCTAAACAGCTCATCTATGGAACTAGTTAGAGAGCAATAATCAAACCCCAAAGGAAGGGTCTGCATCAGAGTTCAGGTAAGATCTAAGTCAGCACATGGAGAAATTCCCTGTGGCCATGGTACATGAGGGAGGGAGCCTTTTATGGAACATTCTTGGCCCAGATCATAGATGGAGAAAGAACAGTTACAGGAACTGATCTGGTATCTCTTCCCCACCCCGCCCCCTTGCCTTCCACAGGTGGAATAGGTTTCACCTGATGGAAAACTTGAACCTCTTCAAGCATATTCTGAAAGTGATAAGTGGTTTCCCATGTCTGTTTCCCTGGGCTGAACCTTTGCCGGTAGTCTAGGGACTTTATTTGGCCAGGGCATCATCAGGAGTCCAGCAGCTCTCATGCTACAGTTTGATTCTCCACCCTAGATTGTCTGTTCTGGCCACAAGGATACAGGGTTGGGGCAGCATCTCAGGGGGTCAGAGAGACCAGGGGACAGTTAAAGATAAGTTGGAGTCACAGGGAGGGTTGTAGGAAGAGTCAGAATATTCTGAGTTGATGAACCATCCCTTCAAGGACTCCAGGTGGCGGCACAGATGGGTAGGTGCTGAACTGGAGCAGGGCCTGATTATATCTCACGTGGGTATCCAGGAGACCCGGCTGGCCCCTGCAGTTCTCTCAGCATGTCACTGGAGCCCAGGAGTAAAAGTAGCAGCACAAGTTGGGATGGAATGAGGAGGTCCAGGTTGAGAAGTGCAGTGTGTGGTATGTGGCTTTGAGTTGTATGTGAATGTGGTAACAATGAGTAGTCTGAATAGTCCTGTCGCTGTAGGAGGTATGGCCACATAGATACTCCAAGTAGCCAAATGATCCACTGTAGACAGTGGGCACTGTCCAAGTGACTTTGTATTTAAAAGGCCTTAACCAATGTCCTCCAAAATCAGAGGAAAACAAGGAGCTGAGTGTGGAAATATGGCAGCTGAGAAACTTATAGAAGGAGAAGATATTAATAAGTGGCTGTAATGAGCTGAGCAGGAGCTGAAGTACCCTGAGAAGGTGACAATATCCGCCAGCATCACCAGGACGGCTTTGTGTTCCTGTGAGGAGTCTAGGTCAGGGGTGAAATCCATGGATGTTTAAGAACCTAGAGTTGGTACAATCCTTGCGCTGCCTGTCACATGTGGTCACATAAGGCAAGATGTTAGTTTTCACATAGGGCCACCTGAAGCCCTGCAGACCTGATCAGCCAGAGGTGCTGGTTAGAAGGCACAGTGGGACAGGCACCACAGCTGGGCAGAGACTGCCCCCACCTGGGTGTCCTGTGTCTGTCTCCCCGAAGGCCCCTCCTGGACTGCCCTGGACCCCTCAAAGATGTCTACCCAGCATCTCTTGGGTCAGCAGCAGGTGAGGCAAAGAGCAGCCGATTTTTCAGGCAGAGGATCCCATGTTAAAGTCATTTCCACTCCCATTGGTCCTCTGGATTTCTGCCAAAAGCTTTGACCAGTAAACTTGAAGTGTTTGGGAAAAGGTACACTGCCTGGATCATCGTAAATTTTGGGATGCAGAGTAACTGCTCAGCGTTGGAGAGACACCGTGAAATGCCAGCAGCCCACTGGGACAAATGTGTACTTGCAAGCCAAGCTTCTCAGTCATTTGCCATATGGCAGTCCTTCCTTCATCTGTGAAGGGATGGGCTTTGTAAATTGCCACCAGCGTTCCAAGAGCATCATTCCACGTGGCCTTGGACTTTTCTTTCTAAGAAAAGACCCATTCAAGTTACAAGAAAGCAAAGGATCAAAAGCACGAAGTGTTTTTGCAAAGTTCATATCTCTTTCTCTATATCCTAAGATATTATGCTAGCTATTTACTTGATAATATTTAATGTGTATAATAATACTTTTTTTTTATTTTATTTATTTATTCTTCCCCCAAAGCCCCAGTAGATAGTTGTATGTCATAGCTGCACATCCTTCTAGTTGCTGTATGTGGGACGCGGCCTCAGCATGGCCGGAGAAGCGGTGCGACGGTGCGCACCGGGGGTCTGAATCCAGGCCGCCAGCAGCGGAGCACGCACACTTAACCGCTAAGCCACGGGGCCGGCCCTAATAATACTTTTCAGTGCCTCAAATAAAGTTATGATTGGAGGGCGGGCCCGTGGCTTAGCGGTTGAGTGCTGGCGGTTGAGTGCTCGCGCTCCACTGCTGTTGGCCCCGGTTCGGATCCCAGGCGCGCACCGACGCACCGCTTCTCCGGCCATGCTGA
The DNA here is from genome assembly GCF_020826845.1 of Diceros bicornis minor. Lineage (NCBI taxonomy): Eukaryota > Metazoa > Chordata > Mammalia > Perissodactyla > Rhinocerotidae > Diceros > Diceros bicornis. Next base: position 17,003,773 of record NC_080757.1, on the reverse strand, counting down.
GGCCGCGTCCCACATACAGCAACTAGAAGGATGTGCAGCTATGACATACAACTATCTACTGGGGCTTTGGGGGGAAATAAAATAAATAAATAAAATATTTAAAAAAAGTTGTGATTGGAAATCATTTATATCGGAAACTATTTCTATCTAATCATTTGGGTTTTAAAAAGGAAGTTAAGTCACCCCACTTCTTGGAAGCAATGGTCAAGTCGTGTCCAGTGTAGAATCTCTCTGTCCACCCCTCTAAGAGGGCCAGGGTGAGTTCTCTACTGTTTGGACTTTTGAAGCAAAAGAAACAAAATAAACTTTTATAGAGGATAGCTGAAAAAGCAGTATAGCTAATTTGATTGTTAATAAATGTTACTCTGTTACTGAGGGCAGAAAATTGAGACTTTCGAAAAACCTTCTTTACTGATCTTTATCTTTCGAGGTTCTAAATCTCTGAGAAAACAAGCAAAAAGGAACCAACTGATTAATTTATGGCCTAGCAAATAGAAAGGAGCCTCCTCTGATCTCTGATCAGAATTTCCTAAACCACAGAGTAAATATTATTTTGGTTGTCAGCAACAGAAACCAGCTCTGGCCAGATCTCACAAAAAGGAGGATTTATGAAAGTGTAGGGATGACTCACAGACTCTGAGGAGGAGAGGAACCACCCAGTCTTGGTAAGGTCAGGACCCAGGATTGCCCGGGAACTTCACCGAGCTCCTTCAGGACTCTCTTTTCAGATCAAATTCTTTTCTGCGTTAGACAGGTGTCTTCACCTGGTGGAGACAGAGCCCCACCCCTGCCCCCACAGCTCCTGGCTCACACCCTCACAGCTCCCACTGAGCCTCTATTTATTTAAAATTTTGAGATTTTGTTCATCGTGGATTTTTTCCTCTGTAATTTTGATTTTTAAAAATATTGCATCAAAATATTATTTATCTTGGTTATTGAGATTTTCTGGCACCCCATTAAATTTTGTACCTAAGGAGAGTGCCTCACTCTTCACCCTAATCCCAGCCACAGATCTGAGGAGAGTCTGTTATCAGAAGTGGGGTGCTGGGGCCAGCTCTGCCCACTCACAAGAGCCGATTATTAAATTTTCAGGAATTTTTTAAACTGGTTGTTAAGCATGGCCATTCTTAAAAATTATATAAATTTACAATTAAATTATATTAAAAACAAAGGTAATGTATACTCAAAACTCATCACCTCCTAAATACTTGACTACATTTTACCATCATCTATGCTCTTTTTGTGTGTGTGTGTGTGTGTGTGTGTGTGTGTGTATGAGGAAGATCAGCCCTGAGCTAACATTAATGCTAATCCTCCTCTTTTTCGCTGAGGAAGACCGGCTCTGAGCTAACATCCACTGCCAATCCTCCTCCTTTTTTTCCCCACAGCCCCAGTAGATAGTTGTATGTCATAGTTGCACATCCTTCTAGTTGCTGTATGTGGGACGCGGCCTCAGCATGGCCGGAGAAGCGGTGCGTAGGTGCGCGCCCGGGATCCGAACCGGGGCCACCGGCAGCGGAGCACGCGCACTTAACAGCTAAGCCACAGAGCCGGCCCTCATCTACGCTCTTGAGGTTGTTTATGTCTATTGTATCCATGTGATAGAAGTACTATATAACAGTGCAGGGCTGGGCATCTCTTCTCAACTCTGCCATCAGTGACATCGTGTTGGTAGCTTGAAATGGGCCATGATGGGAATAGTTACAGCATAGAAATTAGCAGGTGCTATAAGTCAGGGTTTTTTTGTTGCGAGTGTTGTTCAATATTTGCCAGCATACTATTCACTACAAGCAAGCTTTGGGAATCAAGAATGCTTTCCTCTTTCTGAGCAAACCAGTCATTGGGGGATAGTAGGGCAGAAAAATCGGGAATGAACTGCTGGTAATACCTAGGAAAATCCCAGGAAATGTTGAACGTTTCCGACTGATCATTAGAAAGAGAGAGGTTCTCACTTCCATGGATGGAGCACCTTGTTGGGCCTCATTTTGGAGCCCCTGTGTGAACAAATTGTGGCACAGGAACTCCACTGGGCCTTTTAAGCACTCTGCTTGCCCTTGGCCTGCAGCAGTGCTGTATCAGGCACCTGGCATCCTGGGCTGGGGAATCTCAGAAGACATTGGTCGAAAAAGATGAAGGGTGCCTCTAAGTAAACAGAGACATTCGGTTCAGAAGGTTGTACAAGACGATTTTCATCAAGGGCTGCAAGAGGGCTGGGGCATTACACAGCCCAGTGGCATCACAGGTGTGTCCGAGATATTTGTGACAGGCAGTGGAGCGTCCTTACTTTAAGCGTCTCTGGGGCCCCAGAGAAGTGGGTGGTACCTAATGAGCAGCTACTGTATGCTGGTATCGACATACTTTTGGAACCCCCTGCCCTGGGCTTGGAGATGAAATACACTGCTTGGTGGAAATGGAGACATTTGCCCATTTTTAGATAGCTGCACATTCTTATGTGATAGGATGGAGCAGCTCTTAGCTTTTCTCTCTGAAGTCACTTCCCCACAAGAGGACATTTATTGTGACATGGGGTGACAGACGGGGTAGAGCTTGGCATTGCTGACTGAAGAAGACTGACGTAAAACAGAAGGTGTGGGGCCTCCAGCCATCAGGGTCTTGGGGTTTAATGAGCAGCAGTTGACTAATAGCATCCACCAGGCTTTGGACGAGTTCCCCTCAGACTGCGGCTCTGAGGCACTATAGATTACTCCCCGCTACCTCCAGTAGGGGTCTTTTATTGGCAAAATCTATCCATATGCATGGGGGCAGTGTGGGTCTTGGCCTGGTAGGAGGCTGGGCTTGCTGGACCAAGGAAGGCTTAGTCCGTGAAGCTGCCTGCTACCATCAGTCTACATGAGTGGTTCCCAACCTCTGGGGAGCATTAGGAGCACCTGGAGAGAGTATTAGACTCTTGATTGCTGGGTTCAGAGTTTCTGGTTCAGGAAGGTCTGGGATGGGCATTCAAATGCATTTCTCAGGTGATGCTGAATCTGATGCTGCTGTTTGGGGACCAAGTTTTGAGAACTTCTGGTCTACATCATTGTCTACAGTCACCTCTCACTGAAAGTAGATTCACACTGCCCAGAGCTCCAATGAAACAGGGAACAACTATTCAGCTAACTGAAGCTTGGAGTGCATGATGGGGCCAGGGTCCCTTGGTAGGGTGGCAGTGGGCCAGAGAAGAAGGGAAAGGAGGACATTGCCACTTCCATCTCTATCCTTACAGCAAGTTTCACGTGCTCAAAGAGCTGGAGTTCAAAGGTTTGGGCCAGTTTATTGTGAAAGAAGTCACTGGTCCCTATCTGGTCACTTGTTTAGCTCCGAAATGAGGAGCTCAACTTCACAGTTCTGCAACAGCTCAGCAACAGCACGGATGGCCATGTCCTTCCAAGACGGGACCAGACTAGGAGCTTGATTCTGTTGGGAGGCCTTGGGGAGTGTCTGTCCAGTGGAAGACCAGGAAAGAGGCAGACTCGTTTCTCTGCTTTTCCCTCTAGGCACAAACCATCAGTGATCCCTTTTCCCACTCACCCCCTCCCCAAATCCAGAGCTTTCCATGTCCTGATATTACTTTCATAGCTGAATAAGAAAGCCTGGAGGCCCTCTGGGTTGAGAATGAACTTTTCTAGGAGGAGCACAGCAGGAGTGCAGCTTTGCTGGGGCCCTGCCGCAGGCAAGGCAAGTGGAGTTCTGTATTTTCATTATAACTTCTTCAGCCAGCCACAGCTGAGTTACCTGTCACTCGAGAGCGCTATTGATCTGCAAGGAACATGGTCAGGCCGGCCTCTGATCAGACAGCACAATAAGAGCCTGGCATTGCTCAGGCATTGCTGCCTCATATGGATAAGAAGACTTTGTAGGATTGACAGCAGAACTCAGGATGCTGAGGCCAACCTGGGTTTTAGGGAACAACTCTCATCTCTCCATCCCTGCCCAAGAGAAGAGACTTTGGTCCAAGGTGGGGTCTCTGAGATCTCAGGAGGCAGCACCAGGGTCGGGGGTGGCAGGAAACACTCTGGCTGTGAACTGGGAGCAAAAGGACGGAAGCCTCAAGCCCCAGTAGAGGAGGCCTCAGAAAGCAAAGAATAGCCTGAACCCATCAGGGGAACAGTAAAAAAAAATCAGATCTCCAAATCAGGCTCCCAAGCAATGTTAGGGGAGCAGATTTGAGAGGAAGACTAGAAGGTTGGGCTAAGGGGGTGTGGCTTTTGTTGTACACCCACAGGTGGAAGCAATTTGGGTCTACAGGATTCCGAGACCTAAATTAGAACTTATTTTCCTCCTCAAACCCGCTCTTCCTGAGTTTTCCATTTGGATGAACAGCGTTTCCATGCATTCAACTAGTCTTAGCCTCCTTGCTTCCTGTATGCCCTACATACCTTCCAAACACCTTTCAAATCCATCTCTTCCTTTTTATACTCATTGCCACTGCTGTAGTTTGGGTTCTAGTCATTTTTCATTTAATAGACTCTTAACTGGTCTTCATGCCTCCTGCCTTGCTCTTCTCCAAATCATCCACAGAATGATCTTTCAGCACAGAAGTGTGATCATGTCCTCTGCTCAGAATTCTTCTCTGTGCCAAGATAAAATCTGAGCTCAATGTGTTGCTCCTACAACTTGTGCCCAGGAAGATACATACGCTTCAGTCCACACTTAGTTCTTATTTGAACATTTCTGTTCCCAGTTGTCTGCTTTCAATATCTCTTTTGGATCTAGATATGATGACTCAGAATCCTTCTGAATAGTTTGTATTCTTTAGTGTTTGAGTGATGGGTTTGGACTTTTCAACTTTCTGTCATTTCTTTGACTTGTGACCTGTCCCCAGTCAAGTGTAAAATGTTAGAAAATAGTTATCATTATTATTTCTTAATTCTTTTTGACTTTGACCAATGATAGCCACAGTGAGAACAAAGGCATCTTGTACTGTTTCCAGTGACAGATCCCCAGACGCTAGCCTGTTTTGGAGATTTGGCAAACAGTCTGGCAGGCTGGTGGATTATTAGGACCTACTTCAGACTTGGTTAATGACTCATACGCTTTGGCTATATCTGCAATAGAGTCACATTGATGACAAGTTGCCATCCTGAGATTTGATCTGAAAAGTATTGGAGGCAAAGAGAAATATGCATAATGTTTTTCTAGCACCTCAAACTTCTGACTCAGAAAAGAGTTAGGAGACTTTAAGAAGTGGAGATCAAGCCAAAAAAAAAAAGAGGAAATTGGCAACAGATGTTAGCTCAGGGCTAATCTTCCTCAGCAAAAAAAGAAAGAAAGAAAGAAAGAAAGAAAGAAAGAAAGGAAAAAAGAACTAGAGACCAGACTCCTTTTGCTTTGCTGAGGGATAAAATAAACAATAAAAAGAAGAATAATGGTGACTTCCCAAAGTTACACAAGATAAGCACCACACTTCTGTTACTACCAATGAGGACACGGCCCTTCTTTCCTTTCTTTCCTCTTGATTCTTGTCAAATCTCACCTCCATATTTTGCTTCACTCACCTCTCTATCAAGGAATTTCCCTCGTCAGTTCCCTTGGGATCTGCCCCAAAACACCAACTTTTAAAAAATGAAAAAGATAGGGGCCGGCTCAGTGGTGCAAGCGGTTAAGTGCACGCGCTCTGCTGCAGCGGCCCGGGGTTCCCTGGTTTGGATCCCAGGTGCGGAAAGACGCACCGCTTGTCGAGCCATGCTGTGGCGGCGTCCCATATAAAGTGGAGGAAGATGGGCACAGATGTTAGCCCAGGTCCCGTCTTCCTCAGCAAAAAGAGGAGGATTGGCAGATGTTAGCTCAGGGCCGATCTTCCTCAAAAAAAAAAAAAGGGAAAAAGATAAAACAGATGTAAAAACTGTAATATAGCATTAATCTGCAGGTAAAATCTTTTACAGGGGACTCTCAATTAAATGGGATAAATTTTTTCTTTGAATCAATTTTGATTCAAATTTTGTTGAATTAATTATTTATTGAACTACATGGACTTGGAAATCTTTTATAATCAAAATGTTCATTTTGTACTAAAAGCTTTGTTATAATAGAATTAGAATTTTTGTGCGTGGCACATTTTTTCTCTTTCATTCTGAGATGTCCTGATGTACTTTAAATATTCCTTTCTCTACTTATAGTATCTTATCCTTGAATAAGTTCTTATTTGAAAATTCAAAAAATACATTCTTCTTGGACCAGAATAATAGCTTCTATATTTTTCTCACATCCGTTCCCAGTTCTTCAATTCTTTCCCCCAAGCAACCTGTTACTATTTCTTAAAGGTCTTTCCAGATATATTTAATCCATAGATAAGCATTATATTTGTATGTGTACATGTATTTTTCTTCACTTAAAAATTTGCAAGCGGTAGCTTAGTCTTTCCTACCTATCCTGCACCTTACTTTCTCTTGTGCTACATCTTAGAGGTATTTCACATCAGTGTATGTGATGGTTAATTTATGTGTCAACTTGACCGGGCCATAGGCTGCCCAGATATCTGGAGGCAATATATTTCTTACTTGTGTGTGTTGTTCTGGCCTGTTTACCGAGTGACCCAAAAAGCTGCTGGTTTTGAGTGGGACCCGGAACAAGAGAAGGCTCTGCAGCAGGTCCAGGCTGCTGTGTAATCTGCTCTGCCGCTTGGGCCATATGATCCAGCAGATGCAATGGTGCTTGAAGTGTCCGTGGCAGACAGTGGTGCTGTTTGGAGCCTTTGGCGGGTCCCTACAGGTGAGGCCCTCAGGATTTTGGAGCAAAGCCCTGCTGTCCTCTGTGGATACCTACTCTCCTTTTGAGAAACAGCTCTTGGTCTGCTACCACATCTTAATAGAGGCTGAAGGCTTAACCATGGGCCACCAAGTTGCCATGCTACCTGAGCTGTCCATCATGAACTGGTTGATATCTGACCCACCAAGCCATAAAGTTGGGCGTGCATGGCAACACTCCATCACCAAATGGAGGTGGTATATATGGGATTTGGCCTGAGCAGGCCCTGAAGGCACAAGTAAGTTATGTGAAGAAGTGGCCTGAATTTCCATGGTGCCCACTCCAGCTACACTGTCTTCTCTATCCCAGCCTGCACCTACGGTCACTTGTCAGAGGAGGAGAAGACTCAGGCCTGGTTTACGGATGGTTCTGCGTGATATGCAGGCACCACCCGAAAGTGGACAGCTGCAGCACTACAGCCTCTTTCTGGGACATCCTTGAAGGATGGTGGTGAGGTTAAATCCTCCCAGGGGGCAGAACTTCGAGCAGTACATCTGGTGGTTCTGAAGGAGAAATGGCCAGACGTGTGATTATGTACTGATTCATAGGTTGTAGCCAATGGTTTGGCTGGATGGCCAGGGACTTGGAAAGAAAATGATTAGAAAATTGGTGCAGGGCTGGCCCCGTGGCATAGTGGTTAAGTGCGCGCGCTCTGCTGCTGGCGGCCCGGGTTCAGATCCTGGGCGTGCACTGATGCACCCCTTGTCAGGCCATGCTGTGGTGGCATCCCATATAAAGTGGAGGAAGATGGGCACGGATGTTAGCCCAGGGCCAGTCTTCCTCAGCAAAAAGAGGAGGATTGGTGTGGATGTTAGCTCAGGGCTGATCTTCCTCACAAAAAAAAAAAAAAAGAAAAAGAAAAAAGAAATTTTGTGACAAGAAAATTTGGGGAAGAGGAATATGGATAGACCTCTCTGGAAGGGCAAAAAAAGTGAAAATGTTTGTGTCCCATGTGAATGTTCACCAAAGGGTGACCTCAGCAGAAGAGGCTTTTAATAATCAAGTGGATAGGATGACCCATTTTGTGGATATCAGTCAGCCTCTTTCCCCAGTTACCCCTGTCATCACCCAACAGGTTCATGAACAAAGTGCCCATGGTGGCAGGGAAGGACGTTACGCATGGGCTCAGTAACATGGCTTCCACTCACCAAAGCTGGCCTGGCTACAGCCACTACTGAGGGTCCAATCTGCCAGCAGCAGCGACCACAAGCACCCGATGTGGCACCATTTACTGAGGTGATCAACCAGCTCCCTGGTGACAGGTTGATTACACTGGACTGTTTCAATAATGGAAGGGACAGCATTTTGTTCTTACTACAATATATGCTTAACCAGGACACACATTTGCCTTCACTGCACAAGATGCTTCTGCCAAAACTACCGCCTGTGGACTTACAGAATTCCTTATTCATCACCATGGTATTACACACAGCATTGCTTCTGACCGAGGAACTCACTTTACAGCAAAAGAAATGTGGCAATAGGCCCATGTTCATGGAATTTACTGCTCTTACCATGTTCCTCACCATCCTGAAGCAGTTGGTTTGACAGAATGGTGGAATGGCCTTTTGAAGTTTCCATTTACAGTGCTAGCTAGGTGGCAATACCTTGCATGGCTGGGGCAAGATTCTCCAGAAGGCTGTATATGCTCTGAATTAGTCCCCAGTATATGGGACTATTTCTCCCACAGCCAGGATTTATGAGTCCAGGAATCAAGGGGCGGAAATGGGAGTGCCATCCTTCACTATTACTCCAGTTACCCACTAGCAAATGTCTTACTTCTTACTCCCATGACCTTATGCTCTGCTGGCCTAGAGGTCTTGGCTCCAAAGGAAAGAATGCTTCCACCAGGAGACACAGCAATGATCCCATTGCACTGAAGTTGAGACTGCTACCCAGCCACTTTGGGCTCCTCGTGCCTCTGAATCAACAGACAAAGAAGAGAGTCACTGTGCTGGCTGGGGTAATCCTGACTACCAAGAGGAAATTAGACTACTAGTCCACAAAGGAGGTAAGGAAGAGTATGTCTGGAACACAGGAGGTCCCTTAGGGCACCTCTTAGTTACCATACTCTTTGATTAAGTTAGTGGAAAACGACAACAACCTAATCCAGGCAGGACCACTAATGGCCCAGACCCTTCAGGAATGAAGGTTTGAGTCCCTCCACTAGGTAAAGAACCATGAGGTACTTGCCGAAGGCAAAGGAGAAACAAAAAGGGTAGTAGAAGAAGGTAGTTATAAATAGCACCTACCATCACATGACCAGTCATAGAAACGAGGGCTATAATTGTCATGACGGTTATAATTGCCTTATTTTGTTATGAGTGTGTGTATGTGTGTGTGTGCAGCAAAGATCTTTGTTTCTTCCCTCTCTTATTCTCTTATCATGTAATGTAAGATGTATTGACTGTATGTCATAGTATTTAATATTGTTAATTTTACATCATAGTATTTAAGTTATAAGATATCAAGGAGAAGAATAAATGCCACTCAAGGACTTTACCTCCTCTTCTGGGGAAGGGGTTAGTGCATTTTTGGTTGTACACAGGATAGCTGGATCACGTTAGGTGGAATTGTGACCTTGCTGTTGTCTTTATTTGGAGAATAAGTGTGGTTTAAGGAGATGCATGTGGGTGCCAAGTTGACAAGGGGTAGACCTGTGATGGTTAATTTTATGTGTCAACTTGACTGAGCCACGGGGTGTCCAGATACTTGGTTAAACATTATTCTGGGTTTGTCTGTGAGGGTGTTTCTTTTTTTTTTTTTTAATTTTTATTTATTTATTTTTTCCCCCAAAGCCCCAGTAGATAGTTGTATGTCATGGTTGCACATCCTTCCAGTTGCTGTATGTGGGACGCGGCCTCAGCATGGCCGGAGAAGCAGCGCCTTGGTGCCCGCCCGGGATCCGAACCTGGGTCGCCAGCAGCGGAGCGTGCGCACCCAACCGCTAAGCCACGGGTCCGGCCCTGTGAGGGTGTTTCTGAATGAGATTAACATGTGAATGGGTTGACTGAGTAAAGCAGATTGCCCTCCCCAATGTAGGTGGGCCTCATCCAATTCATTGAAGGCCTGAATAGAACAAAAAGGCGAAGTAAGGGAGAATTTATTCTCTCTGCCTCTCTTCGAGCTGAGACATAAGTCTTTTCCTGCCTTCAGACTCAGACTTGGATTAAAACTTACACTATCAGCTGTCCTGATTCTCAGGCTTTTGTACTCAGACTGGAACCATACCATCAGCTCTCCTGGGTCTCCAGCTGGCTGACTGCAAATCTTGAGATTTCTCAGCTTCCATAATCATGTGAGCCAATTTCTTATAATAAATCTCTTTATAATAAATCTCTACATATTGGTTCTGTTTCTCTGGAGGACACTGACTAATACAGTATACGTAGACATCTCCTTAATTCTTTTCAATGACCAGATTATATTCCAAACGATGAATGTTCCATAATTTAATTATCATCGTTGATACACAATTAAGCTCTTTCCAGTTTTCCAGTCTTTTCCTAATTTCACCAGTGTATCAATAAATATCTGTACACATACATCTTTGTGCATGAACGCTACTATACCTGAAGACTAAGGAATGTGATTTATGAACCTTAAAGGTGACAAATATCTGTTCTGTGCATGTTTTGTGCAACATCATGCACCTTAGAATGCAATTTCCCAAAAGGAAAACTCTGTAATGTGTATGTTCTGTACAGTGTCAGACATGTTGTGGTTCCTTAATATATATTTTAAAATGATAATAATTTGCAGAATAGCCAATCAATTCATGTAATGTAACCAGCTAAATACCAGTAGGGACATTTTCTTTAAGTGGGTCTCTTGAACTGCATAAGCAGAGAGAGTACTTTCCACAAGCCAAAGGATGTTGGCGATTCTTTACAGAAAGCCAAATGCGTCTCCTTGGGCTTCTTCTTGTAACAAACACCCACTAGAATTATGATTTTGGAATCATTTCCATTGCAAATCCCCTTTTTCCACACCCCTTTAAAAGGCAGCTGTGATATTTGGCTTCTAACCAAAGCCTGCTGCACCAACAATTCTCTAAATTTTATTTATATTTCATGTGCAGTATGTTCGAACTCTCACTTTCCCAGGTGCCAGATGCTGGTTTGGACACACTCCAGTGGAAAGTGCTTTCCTGTAAAATAATAAAAGTGAAATGCTGCACAAACTGCCTCTTATATCAGACTTGCACCCAGTGTACCCAAGTTAAGTGCTCTAATAATGACCTCACTTATTTCCTCAAGTGTGCAATCCTCCCATTCCCTCTTCACCTAAACTTTCTTCTTTGGCTTCCATAGATGCTCAGAGTCCTTTTCCATCTCTTCAGCATTCATTTGACACTGTCAGAATGTAGCACTCTGTCTGTCTCACCTGCTTTCAGTGGGGCCTAAGATAACCCACCCACAGGGATTTCAAACAGGATTTGGATGAGAAGATAAAGCATTTTAACCCATTTTCAGGATTTTTAAAGACAGTTAATAACTTAATGTCTGTTATGTGAATAGCTTTAAAAGGTTTTAATTAAAAGTGATGCTTCCGTGTATTTTATAATAATACTGTCCCTGCAGTGGCACAGAATTTTGGCGGGACACTCTAAGAATTAACTTGGAATTCGCCCTTGTGACAGAGTTCTTGCCTGCGTAAAGGCAGTCTTCAATCCAAGGATCCTGCCTGGGGAATGAGCAGCAATATTAGGTGGATGCTAAGTAAGCAGATATAATTTTTAGAGATTGCCAATCCACTCTTGGCTTACACCTCCACCTCTTCCACCAGTTTGTGTGGTAACATCTCACTGAGCTGAGACCCAGTACAATTGTTTGTTCTGTCCTGGAAAAATTGAGAACCTTAGGCATGAAAGTTTATGTTTGTGCCAAAAGCTTACAGTTACATTCTGAGGTTTAAATGAACTCTTGTAAAATGTGCTATGATTTTTGTGTGTGGAAAGCTGCTATACAACAACAAAAATATTCTGCTTGGCTGCCAGTATCTCTTTTCACATATTGGGCTCTGGTAAATCTCATTTTCTTTTTCACTCTTTCCATTAGATGGCGGTAGATGCCCAAGAAATAACTTGCAAAGGGCTGGTGGAGAGCAGCGAGAGGGGTGTTTTTTCCTTTCCCTGGGTTGTTGGTAGCTGAGCTGACACACACTGAAGGTCTTCCATTGTGGGTGGGCATAGTACACATTTTATTTTTTCCTGTGTGTGAGGCTGGAAGACTTGCCACAGACCACCTGTTTAATCCAGGTTCTCCCTAAGCATAGGGTAGCATCTTGCCAGCTGGCAAAATAATACCTAGTATTTTTCTCAACTATCAACAGACTTGACGTAAGCTATGGAATCGATTCAGGAGAGCAGCCAGCATTGACTTAGAGATGCTTCGGCATCTGTTGCATACATTTGTGGAGACGGAAGAGAGCCATTCGCTGGTGGGAAATGGCCGCGGCTACCTGTGGACTGAAATCCCACAGGGCGACCTGCGATCAAGCCACAAGTATTTATGGATTCCCTCGTGCGTGCCTAGCACCAGATTAGAAGCCACACGAGAAATATAAGAGGTGGCATCCTCCAGTCCTCTTATAGTAGAGAACACAAAACATACACACAGAGAAATAAGTGCCGAGCAAGACCTGGCCTGATAAAGTGATAATTGCGTGGTGAAGATGCTAAGTCCTACAGGCATTCCAAGAGGGGTCAGTGGGGTACGAAATGGCAGAAGCGTTAGGCTTTGTGTAGGGAGAGAGAGAGAGAGAGAGAAGGAGGGGAGGCACGAGAAAGGGTAAGAGAACTCGGGTGGGCCGACTGTGGGAATCTTTGGAGAAGTCCGGAGAGCATGCAGAATTCGGGAGGGGAGAGGCAATGGAGGGAGGGGGGAGGCCAAGTCCAGCTCCGCGCGGACTGCAGCCTGGGACAGGCGGGCTCAGCGGACCCTTCTCCTGTCTCCACTTCGGGCCCGGGCGTTCCCATCAGAGTGAGCGTTTCCGGCCAGCTTTCTCGCCAGGGCTGTTTCCCGAGCACTCTGGCCACGCGGTGGGAGCCCGCGCCCCGCGCGGCCCGGGACGGCCACCGAGGGGGCGTGGCGAGGGTGGGCCGGAGGGGGCGTGGCGTGGGCGGGCGTGGGCGGGCCCGGGCGGGCGGGGCTCTCCTCTCACCCGCGCTCGCTGCCGCTGCCGCCGCCGCCGCCGCCTCCGCCCGCCGCGCGGACCGAGGGAGCGGGGTCGCCGCCGCCTGCCCGCCCGCGTGCCCGGGCTGCGGTGGGCCAGGATGTCGGGCTTCCTGGAGGAGCTGCTCGGCGAGAAGCTGGTGACGGGCGGCGGCGAGGAGGTGGATGTGCACTCGCTGGGCGCCCGCGGTATCTCGCTGCTCGGGCTCTACTTCGGCTGCAGCCTGAGCGCCCCCTGCGCGCAGCTCAGCGCCAGCCTGGCCGCCTTCTACGGCCGCCTGCGGGGGGACGCGGCGGCCGGGCCGGGGGCCGGGGCTGGGCCGGGGCCGGGGGCCGGGGCGGCGGCGGAGCCTGAGCCGCGGCGTCGCCTGGAGATCGTTTTCGTGTCCTCGGACCAGGACCAGCGGCAGTGGCAGGACTTCGTGCGGGACATGCCGTGGCTGGCGCTGCCCTACAAGGAGAAGCACAGGAAGGTGAGCGGCGCGGGCCTCGTCGGCGCCCCCGGCCTGGGTGCGCAGCCCGCGCGCTCGGGGGAGCGGGGTCCTCGCCGCCCCGCGCCCGCCCACCCTGCTGCCCCTCTCCTCCATCTTTGCACGCGCTTCTCTGCTGCCCCTCAGTGTCCCCTGCCTCTGCCCGCCCTCCATCCCAGGACCCCGCCGTTGGGGCTCCCGCGGCAAGTCCTCGGTGCCCGTGCCAGGCCGCGCCCGCGGGCGAAGTTGGGCACCCTTCGGTGCCCTGGACCCTGGCTCGCGTCCCGAGGAGTCGAGAGCTCCAGCCCACATGGTGGGAGCCTCGCGTAGGTGGTGGCTGCGCTCGGGGGTCCCGACTCCGTGACCCCCACCGCGGCCAGAGGCGCGGGGAGGGGCCGCTTCCTCCCTCGGCCTCCAGACTCCCTGCGGATACCTGAGGTGGGTGGGGGCGGGCGCCAGCCCCCTACCCATAATGCCCGAACCAGGAAGTTTCCTTTCTTTCCGAGAGAAATCTGTTTTCCTGGGGCCGCCTTCCCCTGTGACCGGGCACCAGGAGGCCGAGGTCAGGCCGCCCGGCGCCCTGGGGAGGCGGCCGCTGACCGTGGCTGTGGGCGAGAAGGGAGCTCTAGCCTCTCCCGTTGGCCCTCCCTCCGCCCCCCGGGCTGAGCTAGTGGCCACCGGGGAGCTTTTCATTGTCTGGCTGTCCAGCCATCCTCCCCAGATGCCTCCCAGGCACAGGAACAGCCTCGTCCTTGTAGATCTTGGTTGCTTGGTTGGTGGGCCACTGTCGTCTTGGTACACTTCGAATTAAATTCTGAACTGGTCCCCCAGGTGAAGATCGACCGGAAGAACGAGGATTTGGGGAAATTTATACTTCACTGTCAACTTTCCATTCCTCCTAGTTTGCTGCTGAGATTAGTTTGGATTTTTGAGTGTCTCTTTTGGGTGAAAATGTCTGGTTTAGTAAAACCAACTCAGGAAATTTTGTCATGAGTCAAAAAAAAAGTTTTGGAGTGCTCTTGCTTAATTAGTGTGCCAGTGCAACGTGTGAATACAGTCCCTTCCCCTTCTGGGGAGAATCCCAGTTTATGGAATGGACAGGAGAAGGGCTATTCTGGGCATTTAGGTTCCTCAAGGGTGGATGGTAAGGGCATGCCATGTATTTCATTTATGTGTACAAAATCTTGTTGAGAAGCATGATTTAGATTTAGTGAGAGCACACGGCTTATACTGTGACCCCAAATGTCACGAGTAAATCATCCATCACGAAGCAGTGTAAGGTATAGACTTAGGATTTAAAGTATGAAGTACAGTTTAACAAATACAGTTTATAAAGTTAACATTGGAAAAACAGCGGCTCACTAACCACACACTTGCCATTAAACCACTTTTTAGGTGATTTTGCCCGTGTTTGATTTATATGCTTGATAGTTCGTGAATATGAGTGGCCAGTCCTTTTTTGCTTTAAAATATGGGAGCCCTTTGTTTTCCTTGGTGGTTGTTTTTATGATCCTTTGGTGGAAGAATAATGTTCAGAAAGTGATTTACTGAAAAATGTTTTCATTGTTATGGCAAGTTTCTATTGTAGACCAAAGTCTGTAAAATAACATCCTTATTGGGCAATACAGATGATTTCTAGCTTTTGAAAACATACAGTGATGGTAAAATATTACAGACTTAAGGCCTATTCTTGTGTTTTTCACAGTGGGGGATACAAATCTGCTGGATACGGATGAAAAATACGGAGCAAATTGAGATGTTTTGCAAACACTTAGAGCTTTTTCTTAAAAAAGGAGAGAATTTGATATGACGTAGGCTGCGCCTGGTTCTCTATGCCCTGGTCAGTCCCTTTGCACAAAAAAAGGTGTTTTGTGGCCCTAGCGTGGACCTGCTGATTGCACCAGGATGAGAGTCTGGATGACATGGGCAGACCTTCATTTGAAAATACAGTTCAGGATGCTGCACATGCCCAAATCATGGTGTGTTTGCATCTTAAAAATTTATTTTTTGTTTAGAGTTTTTCTGACTCACATTCTATAGTTCACTTTGTTCTCAAAGCAAGTGCAGTTTTCCAGAAGGTGGTTTCTACTTCTGGATGTTCATGAATAGGTAGCTCACGATCTGACGCCATTCTTATTCCTGGTGATATACCAGGTACAAAGACTCCAGCTGTGTTTCTTATGGAAAACATACTCTTGGAAATTACAAAAGCTGTGTACTCACTTTGAAAGGAACTATTTTTCCCCTGGAAACCAAAGAGATGTAGAACAAATTCCTTTCCTGTAACTTTGAATTTTTGTCTCTCTTGTTTGAAGTTGGGGTGCTTAGAAGTCTGTGAGATTGTGATGCTCATTCCATGATAGGAACAGTGAAAAGCCCCGGGCACCCCTAGTTGGGTGCTGGATGGGTGGACACTTAACCGTCTTGTTGATGGACCCTGTTCATGTTGTTTCACCAACTATAAAAATAGCTTTAGAGAATTTTGTTTTACATTGAAGGGAAACCAAAGTTCCAGATTACTAATTTTTTTAAGTTCTCATTAACATTTGTTCTTTAAAACCGTTTGTGTACTTCGTCCCATTGGGATAACAAAGGATATGGTTCTAATTAGTTATTGGCTGGCATTTCTCTAAAGAAAATTGAAAAATTATGGTGGGGAAAGAAAATGCCATGTGGTATTTCTTTTTTTTTTCTTCTTTTATTAATTTCCCCTTTATATAGTAAGAAAGTCTGGGGATGACCATATATATGTTAAGCCTGTGCTTTGCCCGACTCCTCTCACCTTGATAGGAGCTGTGTGAAAACACCAAATAACAGAATTCCAGCATCTTTTAAAAAAAATTCTTTGTGGAAGGTTGTCCTGTTTCTACTTGCTTTAGCGGTAGGTGCAAAAGTAATTGGACCTTCATTTTTTGGCTTCCAAGCACACACATATAAAAAACTATATAGAAATTGTAATTGGATGATAATAGAACTTTGAGTGCGTTTGTAAGAGCAGTTTTGTCAGGAAACATATAATTCTGAAGTTAAGGCAGTTAGACTTGTTTTAATAAGTAGGTTGTTTTTTTGTTTTGTTGGTAGACTTTTTTCAGATTTCTGGCGAGAGCGAATGTGATGAATAGTTGGAAAGTGGTGAAGAATTAGACTTTTGGAATTTGATCTATCCCTTTAGATTAGTGTAAGTTACTTAGTTGTCAAAACTGGAGAGTTATCTCTAGGATCCGCTTCAGCACCCTAGAGGAGAGCACTGGGTTTGGCTTGAAAGCCACAGGACGCAGCTATGCCTGGGCTGGATGCCTGATGGAGAACATTTGGTCAGTGCGGCTGCTCTGACATCAAAGGGTGCAGGACCACTGGTCTTGTGCTGGACAGGTTTACTGGAGTCTGGCTTGGTCCCAGAACTTCCTGCCTGACAGAAAGGGGAAGAGAAAGTCGGAGTGGGAGGGAGGCAGTGTCAGGGGGCTCAGGGCCAGCATCCCTTGGTCTACCTGCTCCAGCCAGGGGAAGTGAAATCTGCCTGCTACCCCACGGGGATTGCTTGCTCTGGGTGGTTCTTTTGGTTCAGACTAAATCAGAGGCTTGGCCTAGAATTCACTTGAATCCCTTTTGCTCTTTGGATGGGGCAAGATCTGGTACCAACCCAAAGAGTCTTACAGCTCCATCTCTCCCGGCTCTTCCTTCCTCAAATCCAAATGCCCTAGCCACTAAGAGAATGACTTCCATGACCCTGACAGACCACTTTGGAGGTGGTAAAAGATGGCAAAAAGGCACGGCTTTGAAAACTGGGGTTTTCTGCCTTCTACGTAAGGAGACTGGACCAGCCAGGACAGGCTCCCCTTGTTGCCTGTGTTTCCAGGACTTGGATCCATCTAATAAAAGACAACAGTCCAATTAAAGTAATAAGAGCAATTTTCTTTGAGAGGCTTTTTCCTCGTCCCATTATGTGTAATGTATATTTTAATCTCATTTTTCTTCTCTGCATAATGAAGTTGCCTAGTGTAGTGGCTGAAAATCAGACTCTGGTCCATCTGCCTGAGTTCAGATCCTCGCTCTGCCGTTTATTAGCTGTGTGACCTTGTGCAAGTTACCTTACATCTCTGTGCCACAGCTTCCTCAGCTATAAAATGCAGATGATAATAGCACCTGCCTTACAGGATTGTTGTAAAGACAACACAAGATAACATACACATGCCTGGCGTGTAGTCTGTGCACCATAAGTGCTAGCTATCATTATTTGTTAATGAATTATCATGAAATCTAGTAATTCATTTCATAGCGTGAGTCTTTGGAATATATCACATTACAGAATTGCAAAACTGTTATGAGATGTATTTTTTAACTTTTCAAACAAATGACTTTTACAAGCATGTAAGGGGATATGGTGAAGGAGTTGAAAGAATTGCACTAGAAGAGATTATAATTGAGGAGAAAGAACTAGAAGAATGAAACAAAAGCAAATGAATGTAAAGAAATACTGTTCCTTGAAGTACTGATAATTACTGAGCTCCATCCTTGTATTTGCCAGTGAAACCTGAGACAGCAGATTGATGAAGCCTGGGCGTGAGAAAGGGTAACAAGTTGAAGATGGTGAGGCACCCTGCTTGAGAGAGATTAATTATGTACTTGGTGATGGTTTTGTGGTTTGCCAGAGCCATTAGGCGTGTCTTCTGCTGATCCTGGCTGCTTAAATCTGGGCAGCGTGGGGGGTGCAGGATTGCCGCTCTTCCCTGTGGGAAATGGGCGGCGCCCCATGTCCAGAGCAGTAGAAACCTCACCCCTGAAGGGAACCGCCTCCCGTCCCAGCTCTGGAATGCTGTAGGATAGGTTTGCTCAGACTTGCGGGCTTCGTACTCACCTAGCGGCACAGGCCTGACTGACAAGCTGTCCACAGCTCTTGCTAATTGATTTGTCTTCTGGTGTGGGTGGGGATGGGAACCAGAGCTTGGGGGAAAGCAGTGGGTTTTGAGGTTGGGATCATTGATTTCATTCTATTCTAGTTTTTTTTTTTTTTCCCTACCTTCTTTTTATCACTCTTCCTTTTAGTGGGAGGCCTTGTTTTAATATCTGCACAAATTTGAGAAAGAAGGCTTTTTGTTGTAAAGCCTGGGCTGGGGCATGAACAAATCTCTCCGGGGCGGGGCGTGTCTTTTTTTTCTCGTGGGGCTTGGGGCTCCAGGGCTCTAGCTAGCCCCATCCTGAACTAGTCTGGGCTCCAGTTTAGGCTTGGTATAGGATGTGTTTTCTTTTTTCATGTTTGGAATTCCCAGAGGTGCTCAGTGTTAACCACAAGGGTGTTTAGTTTTCTGTATTTCATTAATTTACCATTATGCTTATTTAAAGGCACTCAAAGAAAATGGCTATGAATTTAGAATCTTTTTGCTGATCCTGACTTTCATGAAGCTCTTGTGTACTGTTGCTTTATATGTTGCCATTATTTTACAAGTAAATAAGAGTTCTTGAGTCTCAGGAGTCATCCTCGATTCTCCTCCGCCCCTCACATCCAAAAGGCACCGAGTCTTCTTGACTGGATTTCCTTAATAGCTCTCAACTTTGACCCCTTCTCTTCATCCTTACCATGACTGCTCCAGTTCAGGTTTCATCTGGACCACTGTGTACCAGCATCCTTCTCCAGGGGCTCCTTGCTTCCAGTCCTGATCCCTGAAATGATTCTCTAGACCAGAGCTTCTCAAACTGTCTATAGTCAAGGATCAGTTTTGTTTTGTTTTGTTAATTTCCAATCAGTCACACACCCGTAGGGCCCTATTATACATGACTGTATACAGCTTGAACCACATGCAACACCCCACTGAGTTGATAACACACAGACTTGTCTCTGCCCTGTTCAAGATGAGCCCATTGATCACAAGCTCGGGTGTTGCTAGAATGTCGAGCTGCTGAAAACGTTGCTGGGTGCTCACTCTCAGTTTCTGTACTTGCCATGTTGTGGACCAGTAACAAACAGCTCATGGACAAGCACTGGGCTGCAGACCATCCTTGAGCAACACTGCTCGAGGCTGTTTCCAGAGTGGAGTGACAAGTTCAAAAACACAACTTTGATCTTGTCATTCTCCTACTTGGGAATTCTTCAGCAGTTCTTCATAGCCTCGGGGGTCAAGTCCAAACTCTAGAGCATGGACCCCGAATATTCTTCTGCCTCGTCTTCCACCTGTGCAGTGTTCTCTCCTCCCACCTGGCTGAGTTTGGAACTTCTAAACTCAGTCCTGGTTTCCCAGCTCTAAGAAGCTTTCCTGCTCTTTCCCTCCAGGTGGGATGCTCCTGTGAGCTTCCATAGATTGTGTGCACGGACTACCCAGCACTTAGCCTTTTTGATTTTTTTTTTTTTTGTCTTTTTCATTAGACTTTAAGCTCTTTGAGGATAGAAACCAACCAAAGGGAGGGGAAGATGATCAATGTTTAAGTGCTGAGAATTGGATGATATGATCACAGAAAGCAGGCGTGTGACTAGAGGTTGGTAACTTGAAAACATGGTAGTTTCCACATCGTATGAGTTGGAATGTGCACTTTCCCCATTCCTTAGCTTGATTTTAACGTTTAATATTAGAGTTGGGCCTTAATTAAATTGTATAATTGTGTATACCCACAGTATATGGGTCCTTTTGTTTGTTTTTGTTTCTTAATGAGGGCTTTAAAGAACACTTAAATGAGCAAGTGGATGTGTCACTCCATTGCCTTGTAATTCTGTGCTTAAAAATAGGAAAAGACTCACCTCTCCATTTTTGAAATGCCAAGAATCTTAGTCTGTTAAATTAGTCTCCTATCTGCAGACCTATCATTCCATGCTTGTATATTTCATAAATAGTTTCTGGTTCTCTAGCATCTTTCTTCCAAGAAACTCAAAATGCCTGCATATTTTACTTCTTCCAGCAACTAGTAATCAGTGGATATTAAGCATTTTAACTTTACAAAGTGTTCGAGTTGGAGAATTGAAGCAAAGAGAACTGATGATTAGATCAGGGTCACAG
Organism: Diceros bicornis minor; assembly: GCF_020826845.1. Lineage (NCBI taxonomy): Eukaryota > Metazoa > Chordata > Mammalia > Perissodactyla > Rhinocerotidae > Diceros > Diceros bicornis. The sequence goes on along the minus strand of NC_080757.1, from coordinate 16,983,400 downwards.
TGTTGGATGAAAGGGCTCAGCTGAACTCCCTTAAATTCAACTCGGCCCTTTCTGCTCATGAAATTGTCTCTTAAAAAATCTTCGCATCAAACATTCTCCAGGGAAGAGGAGACAGCGGAAAGTTCTCTTTTCAACAAATAGCTTTCAGCGTGGATTCACTCTAGATATGCATGAAAGACTCTGAAATAAGATCGAGGTAGTTTAACTGCTTAAAACATTTGCTGTTGCCTGGAAGACAGGAGAGCCAGAACTTCTTTTCTGTCGTTGCCTTTCCATGGTGGTGGTGGTGGTGGTGGTGGGGAGTTTCTAAGGGCTTTTTAATGATTTGGCTTTTTTTAGATCAGCCAGTGAAGTGCCCCCGACTCCCCTTCCACCTATGCAAAGCCCCCAGGCTGCTTTAGTGGTTTTGTTCAGAGACAAAATTGAACTTCAGGTATCCCGCCGAGATCCTAGGACTAAATCAGTCCTCCCTTTTATGAGGTTTTCAGAAACTGCTGCTCTAACTTCCAGTGAAATCTCAAACATGTGCTCTCTGCTTTATGACAAGTAAGAAGTATAGTAATTGAAAGTTGCCTGAGTGCTGTTATTCTGGAGTGAAACCCTGTAATGGAAACTTTTGTTCTGTGGCATCTGTGATTAAAAGCAAACATAAATTTTCTGCTGCTTGCTGGTCATAACTCTTGGACCAGATATACAATGTATTTTTGTGTGAACTACACTTCAGAAAACCCTTTTTAAAAAACAATTGAAGCTTCAAGTTCAGCATTCCTTTTCGTCACGTCCATCACCCACTTCCCATTAGATTATTTTGATGCAGACACCGAGTACAGGTAAATTCGAGTAATATCTCTACTTAGTAAATCATGTCTTTATCTGGGATCATTGTTGCATAATCATAAAACAGGGTGTGGTGGGTTTTGCTGTTTGAGGGATAGGGTTTCCTTCTTTGTTTTCCTACGAGAATTTTATCCAGATGAATCGGTTTTACAGTTTTTTTATTTGTCTTTTTGGGTCAATATCCCTGGGATAAAAATCTGAATGGATTTAGTGTGTTTAAAATCAGAAGGCATTGCCTTTTTTCCCCTCTTTATACGTGATCAGGTCAAGACAGTTTTCTTTTGATCGTGGTGGCTCGCAGCACAGCTGCCTCATCTGTTACTCATTTTTCAGAGTTTGATGTGAAATATAAAGATTGGGCGGAACAACGTGCAGTGGGGAAAAATCACGCTGTTACCTCTGAGCTCCGAAGGGCAGCGAGCAAATGTGGGCGTGAGGGCAGCGTTTTCTCAGCTTTGGGCACGTCTTTACAACCTAAAAAAGCGTTTATGCCCACGGACCTTTAAAACTACTTCATTATTATAAGTGAATGTTTAAAATCTGTTGTGTAGTGGATGAGAGAATGGACTCTGGATCTGAGTTTCCTGGGTTTGAGTCCCGTCTCTGTCACTTTCTAGCAATGTGACTTTGGTACAAGTTACCTAACTTGTGTGTCTCCAGTTCCTGGCCAGTGAAATGGAGATAGTAGTATTTACCTTTTAGAGTTGTTGTTAAGGATTAAATGAATTAATATTCGAAAAGCGTTTAGAACAGTGCTTGGTGCGTAGTAAGTGCCATTTAAACGTTTACCCCAGGCACTGGGGTATTTTATTCCATATTTGTGGTTATTGAGATTACAGGAGAGAATTCTTGGCTTTTTTATTTCTTTGTATCCTCTCACCCTCAGCACCTGGTTCTTTGCATCTAGCAGCCCATCACCTAACCTGGGTTCTCTTCAGTTTCTTACCAGGACAGTAGTAATCACTTGTCAGTTGTTGATTTGATGACATATCCATGTTTTTGGGAGTCGTTCTGGACCATCCCTTTGACTAACTGGATGCTCAGTTTTACTGAATGGATTCTATTTTCACTTTTCAGCTGGGAGAGATACCGGTCTGTGCATATTTCTCCTGCCATTTATTAATTTTTTAACTTTTTATTATGGAAAACTTTAAGCATCACACAGGTAGGGAATATAGTACAGTGAAGTCCCATGCCCCCAGCACCCAGATGCAACGGTCATCAGCTCATGGACACCCACTCTCTCTACCCCTCACCCGATTACTTTGAAGCCAATCCCAGACATGGTATCATTTGCTTCGTAAACATTTCAATGAATAACTCTTTAAAAAAAAACATGATCACGATATCATATCATCCCTAAAAAATCCAGTAATTCCTTAATATCAGCAAATATCCCACCAGTATTCACATTTCCCTGATTGTCTCATGATTTTCTTTTTTTTTTTTTAGCAGTTGGTTCGTTTGAATCCAAACAAGGTCTACATATTGTATTTGGTAGCTATATCTCTCAAGTCTCTTTTTCCCCTCTCCCTTTTTCCTTACGTTTATTTGTTGTTCCCTTTCATTTAAACTTTCTCTGTCTCTAGTTCTGCCTCCTTGCCACATTCCCAATCTTTTCTTATCCCTGTTTTCCTCTTTATCTAGGTCTGTAGAGTATTGACTCCTGGGTTCGAAAGGGTCCTAGCCCCCTATAACTGAGAAGTCCAGGTGTAGGTCACCTTGTAGGCACGGGTGGCTCAAATGCTGTCCTCAGGACAAGTTGCCCTTCTCTGCCTCTCTGCTCTGCTTGTCTCTGTGTGTGCCCTGACCGCTGGCAGGCTGTTCCTCATAGTGATGTGAGGACCACTAGCAGCTCTAGGTTTGCTTCCTGTCCTCTCAGAATCCTCACAGAAGGAGGCCAGCTTGGTCACCCTCTCATCCCAGGACCAGCCACTACGCCAGGGTGTGTAATACTCTGATTGGCTAAGCCTGAGTCAAATCCACACCTGAGGGTAGGGTGTAGTCTGAGGGTAGGGTCACGAACCAGGTGGACTGAGCATCAGGAAGGGGGCGACTCACCAAGGAAAATGAGGATATGTTACCAGAGGGAGGGAATAAGAATGCTGGGCAAGCAGAATTATAGATGCCCACTAGAATCATCTACACCAGCCCATGACTGCTTGCCCAGCAAGTGATCGTCCAGCCTCTGCTGGAGCATTTCTAGTGATCACAATATACTATCTCCTGAGGAGACCGTTGTGACAGCAGCCATCCTCTCCCAGGGGACTGGCCAGCCTTTAAAGAACTGCAGACAACTCTTCTCTCTCCCAAATGAAGGATTCCCTTGGGCCTTTGACCATTTCTCAGGTGATGTGGGTTCAGGTTTCCTCACTAGCCTGGCCATTCCTGTCTGAGCCCTCTCCAAGTTTGTCTGGGACTTCTCTTAAAGAGTCAGACTGAACACAGATTCCAGTGTGGTCTGCCTCAAACACAAGTTAGGCTTATCACCTCCTTTGTTCTAGATACTATCTAGACTTACATTATCATAGCCCGAGCTTGCATTAGCTTTTCTGACTATCGTGTCATACCATGTTGACCCACTGACCTTTCTGTCAACCAAAACTCCAAAGTCTTTTTCACTAATCTTATATCTGAACAAATGAGAACAGAGTCCCAAATCTTTTGTCTGTCATCTTTAAGAATCAGTTTATTTAGATTTGATCAGTTTTTACAGTCTGTTGAAATCTTTTGGTATGCTGATGTGGTCATCCACAATAATCATAGCCCCTTCCGAGCTTTGAATTGTGTGATCCCTTCCAGATCTTTATCCACGCAGTTGATGAAAATGTTGACTAAGTCTGGGGACGGAGTCCCATGGCACACCTCTCGATACCTCCTCTAGGCTCTAGTGGTCTGTTAGTTATTCAGTCAACTTCAAATCCAGCCAATTCTAAATCTGCCTAATTGTGTTATTATTCAGCCCACATGTCTCCATCTTGTTAACACGTTTATCATAGGAGACGTTAACACATAGCTTGCTACAACTTGGATATTTGCTGTTTCCCTTTCAAGGAAAGATAGTCTGAAGTGATTTGTTTCGTTGAATCTACGCTTGCTTCTGAATTGATCGCTTTTCCTAAGTGTGTGTTTAATAACTGTAATAAGCCGTGGGATCTGTTTAAGGGTTGATGTCAACTTCACCAATCTGTAGTTTGCAGAATCTCTCCCTTCTTGCCCTTGTGAAAATCAATACTCCTTCCATCTGTTGGTTGCTGGTCATGAAATCACTGACAAGGGTTAGGTGGTCTTAGGGGCACATTTTCTCCCTCTCAGATGTAATTCACGCCTTAAAGGAAGAGGGTTGCACGATCAGCTGGGCCTGTGTGGAGTGTTGGTACATTTGTTTTCTGTAGAAGACCCTGTAGGGATAGCTGTGGCCAGACAACCCTGACAGTGTGTAGTGGAGAGCACCCCGTTTGTCCAGGAGGCCCGGATTCTGCACTTTCTGAAGGCTGTGTGGCAGTAGCATTGCCTTCATCCCAATGCCCCCTCTCCCCTGCCGTCTCATTAGGGCACTAATAGAGCCTGAGGGAGTCTTTTTCTTAATGCCGTTTCTCCCCATCAGGCACAGGCAGGATGAGAATCCGGCTGGCTAATTAAGTGTGGTATTTTGTTTCAAAATTAGCAAGAGACAGTAACTAGCTACAAAGCAGCCCGGTGTCCTTGTGCAGATAGATTTGTTTTTCTTAATATTTGACTTTTTACGACGAATTAGTCCATTTATTTTGAACAATTTACCTTATTTTAAAACGGATTTGTTTTCTTACCCGAGTGTATTTGCCCATTTACAATTACACATGAATCTGTTATACACTTTGCAGTTTGGTACCTAACAATTCCGACATTTCAAATGTGAGGCATGAAGATGAATTGGAATTAAATGCCTTAAAACAGTTTGCTGGGAGAAATCGCATTCCTAATTTTGTGGAAGGTCGCTGGCTTCAGCCTCAGGTGCATTATTTTAAGCTTTTACAAATGTTCTTAAGAGTAAAATACTACTTAATACCACTTGAACATATTCTCTTTCGTTTGGATTTGTGGAAAGTATTAATTTGCAGGGACTGGGGGTAGAATACTGGTTTTGAAGCGCTTTTTGAAGCACTGCTTTCCTGTGAAGTTTCAGTTAATGACTTTTTTCTGAGACCATCTGAGTCTGTTCTTCAATTGATGCGGCCACAGGGGCAGTAGTTCCAGGCGAATCCAGATCCCTGGAACAAAACATGTATGCCTTCACGAGGGGAGTGGGATTTGTTTGTCTGGGTGCGTAGACAGCACAAATTATGGCTTTACTACTGTTTACGTTAAAAAGCAATTTATATTCCTTTACTCGGCATATACTTAAACTCTGTTTTTCCACTTACTTTTTCCCGTTTGCAAGAGAAAGCCAGCATTTCAGTTTTTAGTCGTAAAAAGAATCGTCTTTCCAAAGATAAGCACTGTTAATAGTCTTATATGTTCTTCCAGAAAAAGAAGAGGCATATACTGCACATATAAATGTATATGCTTAAATATTTCTTACACAAATAGATCTAGCATTTGAAATTAATTTTTATTTTTTGAAAGGATAGTGCCTTCACATGTTAAAAATAATTCAAATAAAACGAAAGGCATGCAGGGAAAAGTCAGTCTTACTCCCACTGCCAGTGGTCGTTTGCCTCCCCTGAAGCAGCCACCGTTATCAGTTTCTTGTATGTTTCTTCAAAGGTATTTTGTACATATACGAGCACGTATGTGTATGTGTGACCCTGACACACACACACTTTTTTTTTTTAACCAAGCCTTTTAAATAGATCTTGCTCATATTCTTGGCTGCCCCTGACAGGCGCTGCTCCTTCTGTCTCAGGTGGGTAAAGACCAGGAATGTCATTGCGTAGCCCTATGATAACTTTGCATCATGCCTTGGTAATGAACCCAACGCAGAGACAAGGAAGAGAATCCCCTCAAACAATGCTGTCCCTAGAGGGAAAATGGCTTAGCCTGACATGCTCCCTGAGTATGGTGGGCCAAGGAGACCTTTGAAAACAGTTTTCCCTGTCCTCTGAGAGGGGCCCCCTCTAGGACTGACACAAAGCAATGAGAAGACAGTGTCTGTGAAATTCCCACTGCTGAGCCTGCCATTCGGATAAATTAAGAGGTTCATTCTCTGAGGCTGTCACTCTTCTCTTCCGAGAGTATTCGGATGTATACGGGGACAAAGGACTTCCCCACGCCAGGCATTTGTATTATGCGCTGCCTTTTGTGGTGACTAGTATTAGGCAACTTGTATTTAATATAGGTTTTTATTTACCAAAGTGTGCTGCATATTTAGAAAATCCATCACCCCCAAAATTCAAAATTATGAAATAGATAAAGGGATGATGACTATTATTTTCATTATAGAAGGATCATTTTCTATATAGTCTATCATTCGTTTTATTAGGTCGAATTCTTTTAGATTGTGAGCTCCTGAGAGGTGTTCAAAATGTAATTTCTTCCACCTAGAAAAACTCCCCTACAACATCTTTGGAATGCATCTATTGCTTTGAGAAAAATGTACAAATATTACCCCTTTCCTCTGAACATTCCTTATTCTTTTCTGTATGAGGCAGCTGAGAGAACTTGTAACTCATTCAGTTGCAGGTTCATGTAGGCAAGTCGCTTATGAAAAGTCAGAGGGTTGCTATGGGAATTAAATAGATTTATTAAATAGATAAATAGATAATAGAAATTATGAAAGGTAAATTTTGAAAGGATCCAGTGAACTTTAAAAGGGTACTTGATTTAAGAATGGAAAGGGAATTAGTGTCAGTTTGGAAGTGAGAATATTTTCTGAACAATTAGTCATAAATGCAGACTAAATGTGCATCCTGTAGGTCAGAACAAAACTATAATGATGCTTACCTCATCTTACCTTCATGGAGGTATTCATTTTTTTTTTAATTGAGGTAACATTGGTTTATAACATTATATAAATTTCAGGTGTACATCATATTTTGATTTCTGTGTAGATTACATCATGTTCACCACCCAAAGGCTAATTACCGTCCATCACCATGCACATGTGCTCAGTCACCCCTTTCGCTCTCCTCCCTCCCCTCTGCCCCTCTGGTAACCACCAATCTAATCTCTGTCTCTATGTGTTTGCTGTTGTTGTTGTCTTTATCTTCTACTTATGAGTGAGATCATATGGTATTTGACTTTCTTCTTCTGACTTATTTTGGTTAGCATAATACCCTCAAGGTCCATCCATGTTGCAAATGGCAATATTTCATCTTTTTTTATGGCTGAGTAGTATTCTTGTGTGTATATTCCACATCTTCTTTATCCATTCATCCCTTGATGGGCACTTAGGTTGTTTCCAAGTCTTGGCTATTGTGAATAATGCCGCAGTGAACATAGGGGTGCATATATCTTTACGCATTCGTGTTTTCATGATTTTTGGATAAATACCTAGCAGTGGAATATCTGGATCATATGGTAGTTCTATTCTTAATTTTTTGAGAATCTCATGAAGGTATTCTTTAAAGCTGTATATAATAGTAAGACATTGGAAATGCCCTAAATGTTCACCATGGAATGGTTAAGGAAATTAGAGTACTCAGAATCATGTTGAACAGCTATTAAAAATGGAGTTAATGACCTTTGCTGGAACATAGAACTATAATTCAGATATTGTATTCAAAAAAGCAAGACCCCCAAATTATATGGATACCATGATTACAACACTGTTTAAACAGATGTATAAGAAGAAAGATTGGGGCCGGCCCCGTGGCTTAGCGGTTAAGTGGGCGCACTCCGCTGCTGGCGGCCCGGGTTTGGATCCCGGGTACGCACCGACGCACCGCTTCTCCGGCCATGCTGAGGCCGCGTCCCACATACAGCAACTAGAAGGATGTGCAACTACGACATACAACTATCTACTGGGGCTTTGGGGTAAAAATAAAAAAAAAAAAAAAAGAAAGATTGAAGTCAGTACTCCAAATTGCTTATCGTTATGTTAGGGTAGTAGTGTCTATGGTGGTGGGTCTCTGATTTCCAAATGTTGTGAATATAATCACTTCTGTAATGAAAACATAAATATCTGTGAAGAAAATAATGGTGTTCTTCCCTGGAGGGTGCATCTAGTTTTTGAATGCTTTGTCTCAGGATTTTTTTACCCCCTTTTGATCTAGTTAGCAGTTCAGTGGCGTTTTTAGAAGATGAGAAGTAGCCTCACTCATTGTCGTGTCTTATTGAGCAGAGGAACGTAGGGAAAAAGAATCAGCTTGTAGCCACCTCCTCCAAGAAAGCTTTCTGGAAAGAATAACTTGAAAATGACCTTTTAAAATGAGAGGGAGAGTAGACCAGTGGATTAAGAAAGATATTCTGGATATAAATAACCACGTGGGAATGGAGGGGAAAGTTGAGAAGGAGAAAGTTCATTTGATCCAGCTAACAGAGTAAGTATAGGATGGAGAGAGACAGTGCGTGTTTGAAAACTGACGAGTGACAGAGGCTCCCCATGCTCGGCGGGAACATTTTTACCTTTTATAAGGAAAACAAAAGTTCCCTTGGCAGATGGTCAGGAAAATGCATTTTAGGTGATGCTGTTTGGAGGTGTGATTTCATGCTTCACGAAGACTGGGAAGCTAACTCCAGCGGTCTGTTTGCAAGGTGATAGTGGCCTCTCTCAGGGGTTTGGGCCTGAAATGAGAAAGAAGGTCTGGATTCCAGACATGCCACATAGTAAGAAACAGATGCTTTTTGTACCAAGGAGGCCAAACTCAAACCAAAGAACCTCATCCCGGGCCACGTTGCAGGAACGTATTTTCTATACGCTTCCTTAGATCATCAGGAAGAAACTCTGGGTTCATGGTTTCTGTTTGTTCAATAAAGGAGAGGAAATTCCTCTAGAAATTTTCCACCACTATATAGTGTTGGGGAGCGGGGGAGCAATGACAGGGACTAACTAAGAGGTTTCCAAACTGGATTTCTCACCTAATATGTGCTCTTATTATAAAAATCAAGTGTGCACTTTTCATTGCTTTGTATTGGCACCACCCAGCCTTGGTCAGTCATCTGTTTTTTGAGTATCTCATTTCCCTCAGGCAGTGTCAGGATGCAGAGAAATGAGTGACAAAGTCCCTGCTCTCAAAGGCATTTATAATTTAGCTGAGGAGATAAGGCATGATATATATATGAATTTAGAGTCTCTATAGGATGATGTCTGGTGTGTTGGTTCTAATAGGGATGGGATTGCCAACAGGAGCTCTGAGAACTGAGAGTCTTGTGACCTGGTCGGACAGCAGCCAGAGAGGCCAAGCCCTCTCGTGGATGACCTGGCTCAGCTCCATCTCTCCTACTCTCTAGCTTTGAGCTCTTGGGCAAGTTATTTTAATCTTGCCAAACCTCAGTTTCCCTATCTGTAAAATGGGAACGATAGTAGTACCTACCTTGTAGGGTTGCTGTGGAGGTTTGAGATGACAAATAAAATAAAAAGCCCTCAGCATAGCAGGAGGCATACAGTAATTAGTCAGGTGGTGACAATTGTTCTGTTCCACCAGACCAGAAAGTTCCTGAGGGCAGGGACTCTGTGCTCTTCATCACTGTGTTATTCAAACTTAATACATTTGGCATAACTTATTAGTAAATATTTGGTATAAATATTTACTGAAAGAAAGAAAGAATGAGTGGTTTGGACTGAGAATTGAAGAGTTAGTAGGATTCAGGTAGAAAGAGGAATGGAATTCCAAGCATAAAGGTGAGTCTCAAAGTTAAACAAAGGCATACATTCTTCTGTATATTTGTGCTAGGATCCTAATTAAACAAATGCTCTTATTACATAACATTGCTCATTGAATGGTAAACTGAAAAGGATACTGGGGATTATGTAACAACCTCCTTCCTTTACAGATGAGGAAACTGAGGCCTGGAGAGGAGGCAGCCACATGGCTGACCAGCCTCTGGGTTCTGGGTCTCCTTATTGCTGGATCAGTGGTGTTCCTTGGCATTCTTCCCGGTAGCCCTGAGAAAAAAGGCCAAGCAGTGTCTGTAAGACATTGCCAAATTTTGCTCACAGAACAGAGAGATAAGCATCCTGAAAAGAGGGAAATGCCACAGTCCTAGTTTTCCTAAGTAATTTTGTGTATCTTGGCCTCTAGAAAGCAGGATGATTTTCCTGGTCCCTGGAGCCTGTTTTCCTGTGGGAGGGCTGGGGTCAGGCCCGGGGTGCCCGTCAGCCCTCCCCTGTGGAAAGCCTCAAGTGGCTGTAACTCATCGCTGAAAAACAAACATGTTACCTCGCTGAACAACAGCACAGAGCACTTAAGAGGGGGATTACTAGGACTGAAATATGTGAAACGTGAAGAAAGGAATTTAAAAAGAGCCAGGTGCTTCAATTTGTGAGTCTAGGCTGATGAGGCTCCTAAGTGTTAAAGAGAAATTCCATTCAGATGACTCAGCAGCCACAGTATTTTTTCCTGTTGGGCCAGCGGGGAAGGGAGAGGAGGTGCATTATCCTGGGGCCTGTCCAGGCAGTTAGCGCCCTTCCCCTGTTGAGGGATAGCCGGGCCCTGGGCCTGGGGTCACGGGAACTTGCCCTGTGCTTCGAGGAGGTCATTCCAACCCGCAGGAAGAGAGAAGCAGGAGTAGGGAAGAGCCAAGTCGGCACCGGGCAGCCCTGGACACATACTTGGCCTCAGCCTCAAGAGTTTGGAAAGGGGGCTGCTGTTTTACTAGAGAGAATTGAGATGTTCTGAAACTTAGGAGTGAGAATGGCCAGGTCTTATTAATGAGTCATCTTGGTGTGCTTTAAAATACTTTCTGAAATCCAGCCCAGGCTCCTTGAAGTTGTGATTTGCAGTTTGCTGTATACATAGAGGAGATGCGACATGGAGCTATGATGACTGTGTGCACACGTGGTCATGTCCCTCCACTGTGTCTGTGTACAGACAAGGTCATCTCCCTCCATAGTGACTGTGTACAGAACTTTTGTGTGTGTTTCTGTTTAAAGACACCTTATTCAGTATATATTGTTGATTAATATTGAACTGCGGCCACAGCACCATAACCCATGTCTGAATGAAGCTTATCAAACACATATATCCTCTTTAAGGCACATCACAGCCTGCTTTCACTTAGAAAGATTAGACAGCACTTCAGCACTAGGCTTGGGGGCCATTTTAAACAGTGAAATCACCAACAAAAAGCAGAAAAATGCAAAAAATGTGGCACTAAACAGACCTCGAAAAGGACACTTGTTTACGTATGAGTTGAAACTAGAAGGCAGAGTGTTGCCTTGCTTAACTTCAGCTAGGAACGTGTGTGGTGGGTGACTCGGGTTTCTCACCACCCTGTGTATGTCTGCAGGTGACAGCGAGGGTGTCGCTAGATTGATTTGGGGGTGGCAAGTTGCTTTATCCCCCCCCCTTTTTTTTTTGTGAGGAAGATTAGCCCTGAGCTAACATCCGATGCCAATCCTCCTCTTTTTGCTGAGGAAGACTGGCCCTGGGCTAACATCGGTGCCCATCTTCCTCCACTTTATATGGCACGCCGCCACAGCATGGCTCGGCAAGCAGTGCGTCGGTGCACGCCCAGGATCTGAACCTGCGAACCCCGGGCCGCCGCAGCGGAGCTGCGCACTTAACTGCTACACCACTGGGCCGGCCCCTCCCCTCACCTTTTTAGTTGTGTGGTTATAAAAAAAATTAGAAAATACACTTTGCAAAAGGAAATATACTTAAGATCATCCCTGTTCCACCAACCAGAGATTGTTATTGTTTATATTTTGGTGCCTAACTTTCCAGAGCTTTTCTATACAATAAATACCCAACACCTGTACTCTCACACGTTTTATGTGTGTATATAGGTAAATGTGTATGTTTAAAACAAAATTAGTATCATACTGTACTTACTATTGTATAATCTGCATTTTGCAGTTCCTCGTTGCTGGATCCTAAAGTGAGAGGCAGGAGTGAGTGGTGAGGGAAGAGGCTAGATGGGCAGGTGGGGGGCAGAAAGTGAAGGGACATCAGGGTGTGGGACTGTGACCCGATGGGGGCCACTGATGGGTTCTAAGCAGGATGTTCCGCAATCATATTATATAGATATCCACGGTGGGATAGCTGTGTAGACAATGGACTTGAGGGAAAGAGACAGGAGCTCCGCTGTCCGATATCATAGTTACTAGCCATGTGTGGCAGTGAGCTCTTTGAGATGTGGCTGGTCCTAATTGAGATGTGCTGTGTTAAATATATACTGGATATCAAAGATGTGGTATGAAAAAAAGAATGTAAAGTATCTCATTCATAATTTTTTATATCAATTACATCTTGAAATGATAATCTTTTGGAAATACGAGGCTAAATAAAATTATTATTAAAACTAATTTCACATGTTTCTGTCTACTTTTTAATGTGGCTACTAAAATTTTTAAAATTGCATGTATTTCTGTTGGACAGCACTGGACCGGAGGGGGAAAGATGATGAGGGCCTACTCCAGGGTAGTGGTGATGGGGATGGAAAGGAGGGAGTGGATTTGAGAAGCATTAGGAGATATAATTGATGGCTATGCCCTGGCTTTGGAGGGTGTTGTGGACTGAATATTTATGTCCCTCCCAAATTCATATGTTGAAGCCCTAACCCCCAATGTGATGGTATTTGGAGAAGGGACCTTTGGGAAGTAATTAGGTTTAGATGAGGTCACGAGGTGGAGCCTCCCTCATGGGATTAGTGCCCTTATGAGAGGAGATCAGCGCTTGCCTATACCCCCATGTGAGGACACAGCAAGAAAGTGGCCGTCTGCAAACCAGGAAGAGAGCTCTCACCAGATACCGAATCCATCAGCACCTTGATCTTAGACTTTCCGGCTTCCAGAACTGTAAGAATTAAATATCTGTTTAAGCTGCCCAGTCGATGGTATTTCGTTATAGCAGCCTGAGCCAACTAAGACAGAGGGTGAGATAGGATGGAGTTAATGGCATCGAGGTATGTCATCAACTGAGATAGGGAAAATGAAAGGGAGTGTTGGTTTGTTGGGGAGGTCAGGGAAGGTGAAAGTGGATAGAGATGTTCAGCTGTCTAGTTGCTTGACTGTAGCTCTGTGGGGAGATGGGTCTCTGCCTGAGAAAGATCTGAGAGTCACCAGCAAATAGAGCCATGAGAGGGCCTGAGAGTTCCAGAGAGAGAGTGTGTGGAGAGAAGAGGAGGTGGCCTGAGGGGAAATCCTGGGAAGCACCAGCAGGGACCTAGGGACAGGACAGCAAAGGAACAGAGAAAGAGGCACAGAGGCCAAGGGAAGGTGCATCAGAGAGAGGATGAGCAACGGTGTGAACATGAAATGTAAGAAAAGTTTGAAAAGTACCACTTGGATTTATCAATTTAGAAAGGGTAGTATAAATCTTCATTAAGCAATTTATACTTTATTATTGTTAATAATAATACTTAACATTATATAGCATTTACTTTGTGACAGGCGCAGCACTACGGGCTTTGTACGACAGCCCCATGGGGCACCTCCTGTTATTATCCCCATTGTACAGATGAGGATACTGAGGCACAGAGCCGCGCAGTAACCTGCCCAGAGTCGTGTAGTAAATGGCACTGCACGGCTCCAGTCTTGATCTGTCTGATGCCAGCCCCCACAGTTTGATGTAAACTTTCTTGGAACTCCCTGACTTGCCCTCACAAAAAGTGGGTAACCGTCCTTTCAGCCTCTGTCATGAATCTCTTAGAGCACACAAAAAAATCTACCCTGCCTTAAGTGCTTGGCCTTGTGGGAGCAATGGTGATGGACGGCAAATGGTGGAGAATTCTGCATTCCAGTGTGCTGAGGTCAGTGCGTGCGTGAGCCCGGTGGCACTGATTTTCAGGGCTCAGGCTTTGCTCCTGGGACAGCCTGGCTCCTCTGTCCACGCTCTGGCTTTCAGAGTGGATGAGCCTCCACTTCTGGGTGCCTTCTGGCTATTGACCGGCTGTGCTATTGACTGTGCTGTGCCCCTTGCTCTCCTGCTTCCCATGCTTTCTGCCCTTACGGCCATTCTGCTAAAGAATCCACGGGACCCCAGGGCAAGGGCAGGGTGGAAGGCTCCTGTAGTCCATCCCTCTGGGCCAGGACTTGCTTTACTGTGAGGAATGCTGCCCCCACCCCTGGCCCTGCCCAGACTCATGCCTGAGGTTTTACTGCTTTCGCTCACTTCCATACATGGAAGTGGGGTTGCCAGCCTCTGCTGGGAGAGCTCCTATAGCAGGAGGTTTGTTTCCCCACAGCTGACAGACATCCCCTGGCTCACATTTAGAAAATGTGTGATTAAAAAAGACCCTGGATTTCACCACACGTCTTCAAAAAGAGAACTTGGGCATCTCAACAGAGAGTAGGCAGTAAAAATTGCAGTCTAGTTCTTGAATGTGGTTACAACACTGATCTCCAACTTTGTGCTTGTTAAAGAGTTTGAATGAAGTGAGTGATAAACTTTTAAATCTTAAAATAGGTAAAGAAGCTTTTTGGGGGTTGGAGATCCGTTTTATAAATGTATATATGTGTGTATACAGTCACGTGTTGTTTAACAACGGGATATGTTCTGAGAAATGCGTCGTTAGGCGATCGCGTCGTTGTGCGAACATCATAGTGCCGTACTTCCACAAACCTAGGTGGTATAGCCTACTGCACACCTAGGCTACATGGTACTAATCTCATGGGACCACCATCATATATAGGGTCCTGAAATGTCATTATGCAGCGCATGACTGTATATTAACATATATTAGCTTACATAATGCTTTTCTCACTGATTCGAGAAAACGAAAAAATCCGGGAGGGCCAAGCCAAAATATAGAAGTACACTGATGAAACGAAGTAATAAAACAACCCGCACTTGGGCTGGCTGTTGATCCTAACAGGTGTAGACCCTGAAATTGCTAAGCCACCAACTGATATATATTTTTTAAGAACTTCTTTTCTTTCAAGGAAATGTTTTTTTATAATTCACAGTACTATGATTCTACCTGTTTTTGTTTTCTTTTGTTTCATAAATGATCAAGGATTGGACCTTGTAAAAGTTAGGCTTCTAGAAAGTAATAGTTGACAACAGTGGGTGCTAAAGTAGTTTTGGGAAATAATGTGTATTTCTTACGAAGCCGTCTCTACTGGTTTGGTACGTAATTTGTTGGTCCTGTTGTGCCAAATTTATCATATTGTCTGGTTCTTTTTCCTGCTACCATCTTGGGTACGGTTCTTTGGATATATTTTGCTGGATTTTCTTTGTAGTCTGCCTCATATCTCTGAGATTTGTTATAGTGCAATCTGAATTATTTGAAAGCCATAGTTCAAGACTGTAAAACTCTGGAAGCACATGACAAACTGGTTTTATTTTGGGGGACTGGATGAGGGGGTGAAAAGACTGATGTGGCCTGACAGTTTGCTCACCCCACCTGCCCCCCAAACACTAGATACTGTTCCTGCCTTAGATAAGATCTGAAAAATAAAATCAAACCTTCTAGTCCTTTCTTATCATGATTTATCTTGAGCTTAAAATAGCAAACCTTAAATTCTTGATCTTGTCCTCGCTCCCTTCCCTCACCAAATCCCTTTCTTTAATTGTATAAAAAGATTTTGAAATTCTTCCTTGATTCTTTCCTGCCTCCAGGGAAAGGGGTGAATTGGCACGGCTTTATTGCTTCAGACCATGATGTTGATCTGAATTCCTTCTCTTGCTCTTTTGCTAGTTAAAAGATCCCCTGCTGTGACAGATGGATGTGTATTCAGAGGGCATTGAATTTGTAAGGTGGATGGAACTGCCTTCTGAGTTAAAGGGCTTCTTTTAAGCAATCGTTTTTATTTCCTTTCTTTTTTTAAAAAATGATTTCTCAAGCATCAGGCTGTCATCAACCTACTAATTGTTTTGCCTCCAAGCAGGACCAGTACTTGGGGCAAGATACTTCTGCCTGTTGAGCTTTTGGCCTCAACGTTATCCTCCCAGAAGCTGCTGGCCAAATGGCTGTTATGGCAAGGTGTTGGGCCTTTGGGGCCTGCACATGGGGCCGAAGGATGGATGATGTCTGGCTGCACTAGCCCCAGCTGCTCCCAGGCTGGAGCTCAGGCTAGGTGCCCAGGCTCCCAGGGGATGGACGCCGTCACTTCGCTGCCCTTTGCAGATTGAGGAAGGGAGGTGGGGCTGTAGCAAAGGAGGCCGGTGGAGGGACGAAGAGACTCGGTCTCTGCTCTTTCTGTTCTGAGTGTGGATTCCACACTGTTGTGGGAAATACAGCTTTCAACCTCGAAGTGCAGCGGGGAGAGGTGGGGAGGGATGCTGGGACCCCAGTTCTGTTAGGTTTACCGCAAGAGCTTGTCCAAGTGAAACATCAACTGGTGATTTTCAACCCCAGCTGATATTCAGAGTCACCTGGGGAGCTTTTAAAAATACATATTCCCAGTGCTCATTCACTGTTATGTCCCAGTGTATAGCACAGTGCCTGGTACACAGGACATGCACTATACAAAATTAGTTAAATACATGGGAAGCCCGTAATGTCTGGGAAAGTGAGTAGGTACAATCTCTTAGCCAATCGTTCATGCACACAGAGCCCAGAGTAAGCCATAGGTGTATCCTTCCTTCCCCTATCAAGTCCCCAGGAGTCCTGCAGCTCTGGTCCATCGCAGATAAAGTCCTGGTGATTATTAGTGTTGATGTGCTTTTAGGCATCTAGTGCTTTGTGATCGTGAATGAGACACATAAATGAAGGGGATGCTGAGAATAATATTCATAACAAGAATAAGAATTACAGCTTTCATTTGTTGAATGTACTCTTTGCCTGGCCCTGTCTAAATGCTTTGTATGTATTTATTTAATTCTTACATAACCCTTTGAGTGAGGCATTATTGAACTGAGTAGTTTTCCCAGTCACGCTGATAAGTGGCTGAGCCGGTATTTGAACTTGGGCCGTCTGCCCCCAGAGCCTGCCCCTGGAGCTGTGCTGAACTGCCAAATAACTGACCACGGCTGTCACTTTTGGAGGCATCTTCCATGTGCCAAGCAGCGCAATGGAAAGTACTTTACATGTGCTGCCTCTTTTAATTTTCACAAGAACCCTATGGAGTAGGCATTATTACCCTCATTTTACAGGTGAGGAAACTGAGGCCCAGAGAGATTAAGAGATGTGCCTACAGAGCGAGTAAGTGGCAGAATCACCTGGTTGGCCTTCCTTCCAAAGCCTGTTCTTTTTCCCTTTGCCCCACTGTGTCTGATGGGACATGGTGTTAGGCACAGTTAGGAAGCAAATAGGGCGTCTGTCTTTTGGCAGGAATTTCTCAGCCAGAGTATTACTGGGGATGAGGCGGGCTGGGTAGGGTCTTGAGTGCATCAAACAGACTCTTGGAACATGGAGAGTTCAGGAGAGTGGTTGAAACCCTCAGTTCTCAGAAGACGGCCTTCTGAACTTTCATGCATGTAGAATCCATCAACCCCTTGTTTCTTTTAGTTAACCCAGCTCCCCCAACACACACACACACACACACACACACACGTACACACATACACACACACACACTCACAGTCTCTCCCTACCCCAGGGAAGAACGTCTGTGGCAGCAAAGAAAGAGCCCTTTGAGTACCCAACAGGGTGAAAACAGCCAAGGTCCCAGGACCCCAGGGACATTTCCAGCCTGTGGTTTGCTGACCTAACCCAAAGGAGCTCCTGACTGGTAGATCATCTCTGAAAGATTAGCATTTCTGTGAAAGGGCAGAATTGACAAGACGCTAGAGAAAGAAGGTAAAAAATAATCTGAGAGATAAGCAGTGGTAGCAAGTGGAGAGCACTGCCCAGACACCCTGATGGTGCGAAGTGGTGTTGGGATAGCTGTGCGCCCTGTGGCCCCGTGGTCTACTGTTAGGTGCTTTTGCTGGACCCCTCTATTCGTTCTATTGGGGGAAAACATCCATACCCTTAGTATCCACTGACTTTTCAGTGTTTGACTTCTGACTCTGTAATCTGGGAAATGCTTATCTAGTCCCCAAGGTTCCTTTAAGACCCATTTGGGATTTTAGGGCATGCTATCGGGCAGCAAGCTCAGAGATCTGCTGTCACCTGGGGAATTTCACAAGAACTTCTTCGTGTGCTTATGAAACATGTGGGAATAACCTCTTCCACAAAGACACATGCTCCTTGCCCATTTTTATGGAACTATACATCCCTTTTAGTGTATCTTCTATTTTCTAACCTTTGATAGAGATCTATGAGTAAAAAGTAATTCACTTTTGTCTCAGCTCTATCCTGTGTAAATCAGCAGTGTGTGTGTGTGAGTCGGGTGGCGATAGGGAGTGGTGAGCCTGGGGTGAACTGGTGAGAGCATCCTTCATCTCAAAGGAACAGCCGTGCTGGAATGCAGACCTGGTTGGTCAAATCTTCCAAAATGTTTACAAAATGTGGAATCTTCTGATGAAGTGTTGTTAGCTAATTCAAATTTAAAACATTGTGTATGTTGAACGACAGGCGTGTCTAAGGGCCTGGTTTGGCTCTTGGGTGGCCTCTTGGTGATTTTGGGTTTAGTGGTGCAGCAACTCCCAACACTGTGCTCTGTTTGTACGGGCGATCTGTGGGGCACCTGTGGGGAGTTTTGCACAGGGAGTTCCCCAGGAGCATTCAGGAGTATGGAGTGCATGTTCTCCAGGGAGTTTATATACAGAGAAAAGGCTCCCGCTGGGTCAGAGAAGCAATATAGAGCAAAAGAACATGGCATTCAGCTGTGTGGAACGGTGTAGAAGGAGTCAGAAGGCAAGCCCAGACCCCCCGCAGTGGTCAGAGAAGGCCCCAGAGAGGCAGGATCTGCCTTGAGCCTGGCAGGGGAGGGGAGAAGGAACATTTTAGGGACATTTCCCAGTGTGAGCTCCAAAGTGGTCATAACATATACTCTTTACATAGCACTCAATTCGTTTCAAAGCCCTGTCCCCAATATGTATTCCTGATGACAGTGCTGTGAGATGAGGGATCTCATGTTTATAGAGACTGAGGAGAGAGGTGCCAAGAACCAAGTGCTGTGCCACCGCTGTGCATACTTTTCTCCATATTCTCCTCTAAACAACCTGGTGAGGTAGGTGGCATTAATCCCCATTTTTCAAGTGAGGAAATTGAGGCTCGGAAAATTAAAGCAATTTACCCAAACCACGCAAATTAGCAAGTGACAGAGGTGGGGTTCAAGCCCAGGCTTGTCTCCAAAACCCCAGCCTCCTTCCTTCACAAAAGCATTCTGGACCACACAGCTGTAAAAGTCAGACCTGGGACTCGAACCCAGGTCTAGAGAGGGCCTGGGATGGAAGTGCTTGACGGGAGTAGAGAAATAGAAGTCTGCACTGAGGATGGGGCTGGAGAAGCAGGCGGGAAAGTTTACACTGAATGTACGATGATTTAAGCAGCTATTAAACGATTTTGAGCAGAGGCATGAGATGATGATTGTGGCGTTTAAGGAAAATTATTCGGGTACGATTTTGTCGGAGGACTAGAGGGGGAAAGACCGGCCTGGGAGGCTAATGAGAGAGTGCGGGCGAGGGTGGTGACAGAGGGCATGGCTTGTCACAGGGACAGGCCAGAAGGCTTGAGAAAGCCGTTTTCAGCCGCTTTTGGCACTTCCACAAGTACTGTAGTTTAAAGAGGAATGCTCGCTGTGACCAGTCGTGAGTATGTTGTTGATGACAGAGGCAGCCATTCCCAGAGTTCTCTGGTGAGCCCTTTGGGCATCTGACTCCATTTTAGAAAAATCTATTTCCATTTTGCACCCAATTTTCTCTTCTCAATGTGTTTCACAGTTGGTAGGTGGTTTGTTATTGTTGGTTTTTAAATTTCCCCCAGTGCGGCCCTCGCCTGCAAGAAAACACTGACCCTTTTGGCCACAATTTAAAAAATTCTGACCTCTGCTCAAGGATTTCTGGGTCTTCCTTTTCGTTTAGTTTCTAGGAATGAGAAATATGAACTTGCTGGGAATCCCAGAACAAAGCTTGAGGTGGAAATGAGGGAAGGGGTTTCCTTCCTTTCCCACTTCTCTCACCACCTTTATCCCACCAACTGCTTACCCAAGGACGTTTTCAGAACCGGATGATTTATCAGAGATGAAAGAAAAAAGCTCTGGTCATTTTTAGCTATTTGAAACAAATCAACAACAACAACAAAATCTACCATACTTTTGGCCCTTTGCCGTCTGTGCAACTGAAAGGGCCGTCCTATTGCTCAAAGCATGACCACTGGCTGAAGCCAAGTGAACAGGTGAGAGAAACCACCACATTCACACGCACACAGAGCAAGCCCTTTGCAGCTGACGGGAGAAGAACTGCTTTTGGAGGCGGTCCTTGTACAGGGAGGGTCTGTATAAACTTCAAGTTTTGAAGTCAGAAGTATATTTGATCTCCTTGGAGTTTGGGGCTAATATGGACGAGATAAGAGCACGAGTCACCTAGATTCCAAGCTCTCCTTATACAAGCTTTAGCAAGTTATGTAGCAGGTGATTTTTTTTTTTTTTAATGAAAGAGTTGTCGAACTAGATGACTTTTTTAAAAAAGTTATATTTTTTATTGTGGTAGAATATACATAACAATTTACCAATTTCTTTTTCTTTTTTTTTCTGAGGAAGATTTGCCCTGAACTAATATCTGCTGCCAATCTTCCTCTTTTTTTTTTTGCTTGAGGAAGATTAGCCCTGAGCTAACATCTGTGCTGACCTTCCTCTATTTTGTATGTGGGTCACCACCACAGCATGGCTGACCAGTGGTGTAGGTCCACGCCTGGGATCTGAACCCACGAACCCGGACCACTAAAGTGGAGCGTGCTGAATTTAACCACTACACCACAGGGCCGGCCCCCAGTTTAGCCATTTTTTAAGTGTACAGTGCAGTGGCATTAAGTATATTCACATTGTTGTGCAACCATCACCACCATCTATCCAGAACTTTTGCATGTTCCTCAACTGAAACTCTGTACCTATTAAACACTAACTCCTCATCCCCCCTCCTTCCAGCCCCTGGTAACCACCATTCTACTTTCTCTGAATTTGGCTACGCTAGGAACCTCATGAAGTGGAATCATGCAGTATTTGTCCTTTTGTGACTGGCTTATTTCACTTAGCATAATGTCCTCAAGCTTCATCCGTGTTGTAGCATGTGTCAGAATTTCCTTTGTTTTTAAGGCCGACTAGTATCCCATTGTATGTGTATACCACATTTTGCTTATCCATTCATCTGTCAATAGAGATTTTTTTTAAAAATTTTATTTATTTATTTTTCCCCCAAAGCCCCAGTAGATAGCTGTATGTCATAGCTGCACATCCTTCTAGTTGCTGTATGTGGGATGTGGCCTCAGCATAGCCGGAGAAGCGGTGCGTCGGTGCGCGCCCGGGATCCGAACCCGGGCCGCCAGCAGCGGAGCACGCGCACTTAACCGCTAAGCCACGGGGCCGGCCCTGTCAATAGACATTGAGCTAAATTTTAAGGTCTCTTCTAACTTTGTGATTTTATGAAGCTCTGATTTTCCTTTTGTAACCTCATTTTTTTCCCCATAAATTAGGACCGGCAATTGTGGATTCTTTGGGGGGAATTAATTTAAAATTTGTTAGGAATGTTCTTTTGAAGAAAGATATATGATTTAATGACAAGGTGTTATTTGTAATGTCTGAGGGCTGGAAGAAGTCACTTAGAAAAAGTATATAAGCTGTGGAGAGCAGACCCCCCTGGGGGTGAGTGCTTGGGACCTTGCCAGGAACTCCTTTCTGCCTTTCCATGTGATCTCAGAACTGTCTCGTCAGTAGATCTTCTTGGAGCCTCCATTTCTCCGTCTGTGACTTTTCTCTGAACTGGGATAGTTAGTTCAGGGCTAAGAGTCGGTTGTCCACAGGGTAACTCCATGCAGGACAAGTACCTCAGTTGAGAGATTTAAAATTCACAAACATTTTAGTTGAGAGAGAATTATGATGCCTGAGAAGGAGCTAACCCTAATATTTACCTTTAGAAATTGACAGGTTATTTAAAAACAGTGAAGTATGTTGGCACAGAGAAGGGAGGATGGGGTCTAGTGCCTGCCTACCCCATAGTAAATCTGAGGCGGCAAACACATGCTGTGAATTTATGGCTGTGCAGTGGAATCCTGTTTTTAAGGTTCTGGAAAGCCTGCTGCGTTGTTGTAAAATACGGCAAACTGTAAGGTGCCAATCGTGAGTAGTGAGACTTGTCCGGGCGGTAACTTCATAAGAGGGGCTGCCTCTGACCTCAGCGGAATTGATTTTTTGGCAGCCCTGCTCTTGCATTTTAAAGTTGCCCCAGGCTCTTTTTTTCTTCTTTTTACCAAAACATTTATTGGAATATTTTTGTCTTTTAGAAGTCATACAAGATCATTGTAGATAATTGGAAAATACAAAAAAGTGTATGGGGGAAAAATCACCTATATGCCTCCTACCAAAGGTAATTGATGTTCTTATGTCACCAGACAGCCTATCTTTTTCTATGTACACATATTTCCATGTAAGAATATATTCTTCTAAAAGATGATCTCTAATTCCACTATATAAATGTACCATACTTTATTTAACAATTCCCTGTTATGGGAAACTTAGGCCAGTTCCAGATTTTGCTGTAACAATCAGTGCTGTGATAAACTTGTTTTTATATACGTCTTTGTGCACGTCTTTGGTTGTTTTCATAGGATAAATTCCTAAGAAGAATTCCCAGGTCTAAGATTCTATTATGCCTTTAATTATTATTTTCCTTTTGTTTGTTCTAGCCTCAATTTCATCTTCTTTTTCATTATTTAATTTTTTTTTTTACTTTCCCTGTTTTTAGTATTCCTTTCAGTTCTACAGTATTGGCTCTATTTTTTTTTAGTTGTCTTTCAATGGAGATTATAAAAAAAAATGCAACTGCATTTTTAATTTCCTTATAATATGTTCTCATTTTATTTAGCTTTTTTTTTTTTTTTAACATTGTGGCCTAAAAACAAGCATACATTTTCCACATTTTTGTTCTGTTTCCAGTGGTCTACTTTTTGTATCTTAAATGCAACATTTTGCTGTTGTGTTGCGGCGTATTTCTGGAAGCTTCATAGTTTGTAATGTTCGTTTGTCCTTGAATGAAGAAAGTTTTGTCAGGTCCTGTACTGCCCACAGACAGGACACGTAATTTCTACTTGGTTCCCCTGTCTGCCTTGTTGCAAACAGAACCTCCTTTCAGACCTTGTGTTTGTTAGTATAAATTTATGTCACTGTTTCAGCTCTTTAGTATCCCGATGGGAGGGAAGGTGCCGGACACCTGGGCAGTTCTAGCAAGGAACGTGTCTTTTCTCTCGGTTTGTTGGAGCAGCTGAGATGGGGTCAACTTTATGTTCAGGGCTTTTTTCCTTTTTTCTTCCTGCGAGGTGTAAGCCGTGACTGTGGCCAGCCCACCTGTTTCTCATGTTTGGGCGCCCTGCTCCCATCCCATGCGTTTCAGATACTGCTTTCTAGACTAGTAAACAGTCCAAGTGGTATGCTTATTCTATCTCTCAGCCACTCTTGTCCTCCAGCGCTTACCCCTCTACATAAGGGGTCATTTGTGGGGTCCCACCAGGGTCTCTTTCACTTAATCTCTATGTGCTGCTGCTGTGGCGGCTCAGGAGGGTATTTGCAAGTCTGGCCTTGGTAACCTTTTCCAGTCTGGTCCCAGCTACACTATTTATATCTAGCAGCGATTCCTTTTCCTTCCTTCATGTCCTTACACCAAGCATAAATCTTCTGGGTTATTATTGAGTGAAGAGAGACTAACACCTAAGCCAGTGAGGATCCCTCTGTTTTTTTTCCGCTGGGTGCAGCATTTTCCCTCCCTTGCTGGCCTGCTGCTGCGTGCTGCTCTGGGCTATATGACTTCAAAGCCATTCCCCCAGAGGTAGCTGTCCTTAAACTAAAACTAAAAACGAAACACATTTCTGAGCTCTTTAAAAAATAATAATAATACTAATAAAACGCCCTGTGAATTCTCTGCGTTTCATGTGGTTCCTAGCCTCCCTCTGACAGCATGACCTGTTCTGGGCTGCCAGCTCTAATTCCTTTGATGTCTGTCTCCAGGATACCTCCCTGGAATCTGTGCAGAGAAGAGTGAAATTGTCTGGTGCAAGTGTGTTGCGGGGGGAGGTGGGGAGAGACCCCAGGAACTTTGTGTACGTGTTCGGAAGGAAATGAGGTTTAACTGGCAATAATCCTGGAAGAATGTATGTTCTTCTTGATTATGGAGAATATTTCAGTTTTTCTTTCTTTTTCACTCCCCCCAGCCCCAAGTTTTCCCTTAAACTGCTACTTCAGGATTCACTGTGTAGCGATCATCGCCTGGTGGTTTTCTTGCGATATTCATTGTTTCCCGGGTTCTTCAAAGCAGGCTCTCTCCTCTGGCCATTTCCCTCTCTGGAATGCCTGGGCTCTTCTTTTTAGACATGCCTCTCCCTTTTTTTTCCCTTAAAAAACACAACAACATTTTTGTCTTATTACAGAGAATTTCAAATATATACAAAAGTAGACAGAATAATATCATGAACCCCCATGTACCCATCATCTAGCTGCAACAATGATCAACTCGTAGCCAATCTTGTTTCAAGTATATCCTCTTCCACTTATCCCACTATACCTCCCCATTATTATTATTATTTTTTATTTTTTGGTGAG
Organism: Diceros bicornis minor; assembly: GCF_020826845.1. Lineage (NCBI taxonomy): Eukaryota > Metazoa > Chordata > Mammalia > Perissodactyla > Rhinocerotidae > Diceros > Diceros bicornis. Next base: position 16,958,907 of record NC_080757.1, on the reverse strand, counting down.
GAAGATTCACCCTGAGCTAACATCTGTGCCAGTCTTCCTCTATTTTTTTTTTGTATGTGGGTCGCTGCCACAGTATGGCTTGATGAGCAGTGTGTAGGTCTGTGCCTGGGATCAGAACCTGTGAACCCCGGGCCGCTGAAGTGGAGCGAGAGAACTTAACCACTACGCCACCAGGCTGGCCCCTCCACCCACATGTATATTTAAGGGTCAACTTTTAAAATTACATGTATATCTTGATTAGTCTCAAGCTTTCTTTCACTTAAGTCTTTACCTAGCCACAGGCCTAGAGAGCTCTAATTAAACATCCCACCAGCCAGCAAGGGGAATTCAGTGAAAGGCAGCCTGTCTAGGACGCTTGGCCAGACTGTCACCCAGAACGTGGCTGGCCCCCTGCCTGGGACTCTCCTAGGCAGACAGCCCCCGTGGTGGCCTGGGCTCTTTCTCTCCTTTGAGCTTGGAGCCCCTGGAGGCTGTGGACAGTTTCCTTATAAACTTTGATTCTCTGAGGTCACAGCAAATTTTTGTTAAATATGTTATACCAAACTATAGCATTTTAGCATGTTATTCCTTTTTTCCTATTTAACAAACTTGCATAGCACTCTTTGTACTTAACGCTGTCCTAAGTGCTTATACATATTAGCTCTTTTTTTTTTTTAATAATTTTATTTATTTATTTATTTTTTCCCCCAAGGCCCCAGTAGATAGTTGTGCGTCACAGCTGCACATCCTTCTGGTTGCTGTATGTGGGACGCGACCTCAGCATGGCCGGAGAGGCGGTGCGTCGGTGCGCGCCCGGGATCCGAACCCCGGGCCACCAGCAGCGGAGCGCGCGCACTTAACTGCTAAGCCACGGCGCCGGCCCCATATTAGCTCTTTAATTGTCATAACAACCCCTAAAGATTACCTTACATTTACAGAAGGAAAGGATTATTATAATCGACGGAAATAAGACGACGCTGTCTTATATCAGTAAGTGTCGTGGTGGTGAACACATGTCCTGCATTTTCTGGGACACTCCCAGTTTTCTGTCATTTTAACTTTTTCAGTAAAGGTGAGTTAATATGTATAAATGTGAACTGTAGTACCTTTGTAAGGTATTTCATATGTTATTTGCAAGTTAGGAAAAAAATCTATTATAAGGCCGTGTATTCTGAAAACTGGTTTAGCTGACAGCTCTGACGCCTGACTAATGTTCCATCTGCCTTTTAAGTCAGGTGTCTGTAGCATCCTTCTTTCCTCACTGCTTGCCCAGCCAGGATTTGGCATCCCAGAAAAAGGGCAGGCTGACACACCTCGCTTTTCTCTCCACGCTTCTCTCCAGCTTAGTCTTTCCATCCAGCGCCATTTTTTCCACGGTAGTGTTCTGTCTTCAGGTCACTTTTGGGGACTGGAAGGCATGGAAGGAAAGAATCATTGGGCCAAGCCACATAGTGTGTCCCTTCACAGCAGGGGCCTCACCTGGGGCGAATGCTGGCCCTGGTGTCACGTGGTGCACAAGTGTGTAAGGGCTGCACCTGCCGTGCAGTCACTCTCCAAGGCACGAACAGCTGCAGTGCCTCAGACAAAGGGCAGCTCTTCCACTCTAATGGGAGGGAAAAGGTAAAACCAAAAGGCTTTGTCACGGAGAACATTTTTGGTCTAATAAGAGAAGATAGCTTTAGCCAGGCCCTCAGTGTTACACCTGATTGCGTGTCTTCAGTCCATAAGTTGAATGAATGGCATGTTAGTGGTACAGAGAGACCCCAGCCATCCTTAGAGGACAATTGATGTAAACAGGAAGGGAACTAAGGATAGTGTAGCCTCGTGGCAGCAGAGCTGCAGGTTTTATTTTGGGTAAGTTTGAAGGATGTGAAGCAGACCCTCCTGCAGCTGGCATGGTATAAAAGGTGGCTCTGTTCTCCGAAGGACTACATCATCAGTACCCGCACTAATAGCATTTTCTCCCAGAGCTCTGTCAGAGTAAGCTCCTTCTGTTATTCGTGGTGATGTTCTACACAGCTCAGGGTCTTATACACAGTAGGCGCTCAGTGAATATGTATTGAATGAACCAGTGGATAGCTCATTGATCAGAATGCTCATTTACCACCGCCCTCAATGGATCTCAAAGCTGGTGTCTTGTCCTTTTCACATATCTTACCAGGTCTTCTCTAAACATTATCACCTCTTGTTTTCTAGAGTCTTCCTTATTCTGCCTTGGTCAAAACGTCCAAGGGCTTTCTGAGCTTTCCTCGGGCCATACCCTGACCCAGTTTCATAGCTCTGAGGTCCCAAGAATTGCCCTTTCCCAAACCTCTTTGTCTCTTGACTACCCACAAAATAGCATCTGGTTTGTCCTTATTCTGTCAGCACAGTCATCCAGTGGTAGCCCCCTCGCTTCTCAGTGTCTTTAAGCCGAGGGGATTTTTGGCTGTCACATAGACCACATAATATAGGAGAGGGGTGACTTCTTGCCAGAGAATCCCCAGAAACTTAGGAATTGGGGTGGAGTCCTGTGGCTGCTTTAAAGAGCACAGCAAAATGATGCAGTGATGAGTGGCAGCAAATGAATACCCTGTCCAACTAGAAAGTCAGCTTGGAAATGGGTTAGGAGAATGTTCTTACTTGGGTTGGAATTTGGCCAGACTGGAGATTTTATGGACCATCAAAGTCATCAATTCAAGAACTTTTTCAGAAGTGAACCCCCTGGTTTTCTTCTTATTGTGCTTCTCAATTTCCCATCATGAGCATTTATTACTTTTATAATCATAAAGTTAAAAATAAAATGCCTACTTAAAAATAAATTGAAGTTCGAGAACATCATGTCATTTGTTAAACTGCATAGCGAGGCACGCACCCATGTCTACCCCTATCTGTTTATTTTTCAATTAATAAAGGGCGAGGGATGTTTGTGCTCAAGGCTTGAGGGCCTTGGCTGCTTGCATCAGAATCCGTGAATTCAGTCCAAATTGATAGTGTTCTGGTATTCATGAAGGCTTTTATTTATTTATTTTATAAAAAGCAGCTTAAATGAAGGCATATTTGTCAAACTGACCACGTAGAGTTCAGGATAAACAGCTCTGTAGTAAGTGCTTTGTGAATAACAGGGATATGGATTTACCGTAGAGGTCTTAAATATTTTTTAAATGCATTGTTTTAAGTTAGTGGGAGGCCAAGATGAAAGGATATTTCAAGATAAGCCCTGGGAGTAATCTTGTGTTGCAGCCAGGAGTTACGATGGATGGGATTTTCTTCGGCATTCATGCAGAAAGTGTCCCGAAACGGAATGCTGCCTGGGACTCCGCGGCAGTACGGGGGCCCTCATTTTGGCTGGGATTTGGGAATTGAGCATGTGGTGAGTCTAATATTAGAAAATCAGTTCTTACCCTGCCCCCATCCTGATCCTTAAAGCTCTACTGTCCCTCTCACAATGTGTGCACCAAGTCTCTCCCTCTCCTCTCTGCTGTGCTCTGTCAGCAGTCATTAAATTTATTTCTTGGCTGCTTATCTTTTTATTTATCAGATTTTCTTCCTTTGCCAAGCTCTTCTCCCAAAGGCCTTGCCTGGGTCTTATGAAGCATACTCGCCAATTAGAATGTTCTGTGTTTTAGATGCAAATGTTGCCTTTGTCATTGGTGACAGCAACTTGAAGTCCAAAATCCTATCAGAAAAACCGAATACCTTCTATGTGATTGGTTGTATTGTGTCTTGGTCCCAGAGGCACTGGGAATGAGACACTAAATTATCTTGCATTTTGGAACTTTTGAGGATTTGGAGGCAGGTGAATTTTTTGTCCTTTTGGGGGATTCAGGCTGCAGATATTAAAGTTGGCGGGAAGGGACTATTCCAAGTGGTCATGAAGATTCAAACGGAGCGGGGTTAAAAGGGGGCCCTGGCTGCTTCATCTCTGCTTTCCTTTGTGATCTTGGGCAATTCAAGTCAACTGAAAGAAAATTTTTACTGAGTGCTGACAAATATTGCCTTTCTGAGTCTTAGTTTCCTCATCTTTAAAAGAGGGAGTTATGGGGCTGGCCCTGTGGCCTAGTGGTTAAGTTCAGTGTGCTCTGCTTTGGTGGCTCAGGTTTGTAATTTTATTTATTTATTTATTTTTTCCCCCAAAGCCCCAGTAGATAGTTGTACGTCATAGCTGCACATCCTTCTAGTTGCTGTATGTGGGACGCGGCCCCAGCATGGCCGGAGAAGCGGTGCGTCGGTGCGTGCCCGGGATCCGAACCTGGGCCGCCAGCAGCGGAGCACACGCACTTAACCGCTGAGCCACGGGGCCGGCCCGTTGGCTCAGGTTTGGATCCTCGACATGGACCTACACTATGCATCAGCAGCCATGCTGTGGTGGCAACCCACATACAAAATAGAGGAAGATTGGCACAGATTTTAGCTCAGGGTGAATCTTCTTCAGCAAAAAATAAAATAAAATAAAAGAGGGAGTTAGTTGGACTAGGTAATTCCTAAGTTCTTTCCAGCTCCAAAATTTTATGCAACATCAAGTGGTTACATGGATTCAGATGCAGTTGAGGAATATTTAGATTTTCTAAGAAAAACTCGTGAACTGGTTGACTTGAAATAATCCATAAAAATAATCTTAGAACTAGGATAGTTAATATATGGGCTAATAATACCACTGATCATAGCTATATTTAATGAACACTTACTATGTGTACGACATTGTTTTCATTTTTACATTTATGAATTTATTTAGTCTGCAGAACAACTCTATGAGCTAACTACTACTATTAGCCTCATTTTATAGATGCAGAAATGGAGGCACAGGAAAGTTTGGTAACTTTCCTAAGATCACAGATTGATACGTGGTGCAGCTGGGAATCAAATCCAGGCAGGCTGACTCCAAGGGCAAGCTTCCCCATTATAGCCAGCTGCCTCTACAGTTCACTAATTATGAATGTGTATCGTTAGATCCCCCAGTGATTGTCCAGCCCTCAGGTATCCTAGAGGAGCTTCGGGGCTTCTTATGGTGCTGGGTGCAGTGGCAAGACAGGGACTGGTAGCACTGATAAGGCAGGGGCAGGAGGAGGAAGGTTGGTCTGAATTCCTTGTCTTGTGGATGGCAGGTGGGGAGAGACAGCAGACCCCAGTGTTACTGTGCCCAGGAGAAACCTAAGAAAGTGGGACATAGATCCGTATCTGCTGTTGTACCTTCCCATGCCTCAGTTCATCCCTTATGCCGGGACACTAATCTTTCTTCAGCACATTTTCACTCAACCACTCATTAGAGCAGCAGTTCTAAGTTGCCAGTGCGCCTGTCCCCACTGTGTGGGTGCCGCTCCACCCCGTCCACTTTGAGTTTTCACTCCTCTCCAGCATGCATCCCCTGCAGGCAAGTCTGTCTCCCCACAGACCCCACACAACAGGCTCATTCCCGTTTTCTTCTCCTGGCACTGATTGTTTCTCCTGCCTGGAATGTCTTCCCTTCTGTTCTCTGCCTGTCCAAATCCACTTAGGACCTCCATAAAGCCTTCTCCAACTCTCTCGAATATTCCCTTTTTGGAACCTTTGGTGTTATTTTCTCGTCAGCAGTTGGCACTTTCTTATGTTGATTTGTATTTTTCATTTTGCTTTCCAAGCTGTATTATAAGCACTTTGAAGGAAGGGAACAGGACTGAAAATTTAGATTGCTCTGTTTATGTTTAGGTGGGACTCAGACCAGTTCTAAATTGGTTTCTGGAACTTTCGACTTTGATTTCCCCTATTAAGGATAGTTAAGCCCACAGATCAGCCCACCAACCTCTGGACCTCAATTCTAGCAAGGCTGTTTGGAGAAATGAAAATGAGTCCTAGTTCATGTAGCCAGTAATAAAGTTATGAAATTCATTACCCTAAGAAGGAAAATATGCAGAAAATTATAAATCATTAATGACAGTCACCTGTTCCTACTAAGAGACTCCGAGGTAACTATGTCATTCTTTGGGGCTTCTGTTGATAACAAAATACTTGGGTATACTGACCTAGGTATGATAAATTTCATCTTGCCTACCAACATTGATTAGTAGTAGCTTTGTGAGCTGAGTGTTAAGAAGGATTCTGAGGCTTTGTGTGATTGCTGTGTCTGTCAAGGGCTCTGTAGAGGGAATTGGTGGCAGTTATGAAATGTTCTCCACCTTCCTGGAATTCTGACTCCTCCAAACAGAAGCAGAAGTGAGAAGCTGGCAAAGCATATACCCTGGAGCCCATCATCAGAGTGCATGTAAGAGGCAAGATATTGCTTCCCCACTCCCACTTTGGTCTATTTTAAGTCAGAAATAGCCAAAGGATATTTGAGAGCTCTGTTCAGAATGTCAGGAGCCAGAAGTGAGGTGCCTTTTGCATCCTTATAATAGCAGATGACTTATGCAAAGCCAGCCACAAGGCACTCCCAACCCACTCAGCTGCTCAGCCAAGGGGTCACCCAGCCCACTACTGCCCACTGATGGCTGTGGCAAATGGGTACCTCTCGGAAGCTTCTTCCTGCGGTGGGTCCTTGCTGCTGGCTCCCACCAGAACTCACACAGGGCAGGGGTCACCTCTCTCCTGCCCTGATCCTGGGAAACCAGCTCCAGCTTCCTCTAAAATGCATACTGTATTTTCTTAGAAGAGCCTCCAGCTTCTCCTGAGGTGGCCTTAATGGATAGTTAACACTTCAGCCAAAGAGAAGATGATGGCACCAAAAACTCATAGAGTTTTGTTTTGCTCAAGGCCTGTGGTTTTCCAACCTGAGTCTGCATGAGAGTCACTTGGAGGGCTTGTTAAGATACAGATACCTGGGCCCTGCCCCAGAGTTTCTAGGTAGGTCTAGGGTGGGGCCCCAAAATTGGCATTTGTAACTAGTTCTCAGCTGATACTGCTGCTGTTGCTGCTGCTGGTACAGGGATCACACTTTAAGAACCACTACTCAAGACAAAACCATGCAACATTGGTTGGTAGCCAGGTGGGGAGACGGTCTTCGCCTTAGCTTTTTTCCTAGTTTCTCAAATAGATTAAATATATATATATATATATATATTTTTTTTTTCCTCGCTGAGGAAGATTCGTCCTGAGCTAACATCTGTGCCAATCTTTCTCTATTTTGTATGTGGGTTGCTGCCACAGCATGGCCACCAACAAGTGGTGTAGGTCCACGCCCAGGAATGCTGAAGCAGAGCCCACCGAACTTAACCACTAGGGCATGGGGCTGGCCCCCCCCCAATTTTTTTTTTAAATTAAATAATAGATGCTTATAGCTAAAAATAAACAGTCTATATAGGCTTATAATAAAAGGTGATCTTTCACTGTTTCTTCCTATTCCCAAAAGCTACCACTTTTAAATGTGGCTTTTACGTCTGTATCCCTAAATAATATATGTTCTGCTGCTGTTTCTCTGTCAATCCTTTTTCAACATTATTTATTGCTTTTCTGCTATGATAGATGACTATTTATCCCACTTAAACCAACCTTACTTTGCCTTCCTGGTTCTCTTCGTATGAAGATATCACCACTGATGGTTCTCCTGATTACACTTTTAGCTTTAAATAACGTGCTTATGCCTTTAGTCCTTGTCCTTCAGTAAGCACTCTTTATGATTTGAGCGTGTGGTGTCTTTCGACTCTGCTCTTCAGTTCTCTTTCCCCTCCCCCTCCTATTTTCTGTTACCTTAACTTTTACTTTGTCACAGTTGGTGATATTTACATTCTGTTATGTAACTGTGATTCATGCTTTGTGTGCAGGTTGAAATTCATGCTCTGTGTGTAGTTGAAAATCTGTAAATATTGTTCAGGGCAAATTCAAGTGGTATGTTATGATTACATTTTTTGTCCTGAAGTTTCTAATTGTCTTTTTTTCCCTTGTATTATTTGACTACACTCAATTATTTTCCCCCCAAACTTGATTCAATCAGGTATTCTATTGAGTCCCCCTTTTACCTTGGAGAGTCCCCCTTTCTTGGGACTTTTCCAGTCTTCCTCCATTCTGGACAGGTTGTTCTCTGAGTCTGCTGCACAGCTGTCACCCTGGAACTTTCCTGAGTTGGATTTCCAATTGGATTTTATTCTAACTCCAGTCACTGGTTCGAAACTTTTTTTTTCTAGCCTAGATACCAATTACGAGTGTTACCAAGGAGATCTTAAAGAGTAAAATGCATTTTCGAGAGCAGAGCTTTAAACTTTAGTATGTGAGTTCAACACAGGTTAAGTGTAAATGAGAATCAGCTGTTTTTGGATTAAACACTACATAGTTTTTTTTAGAAGATTAAAAACGGAAGTAAAGCAAGGATTCCAAACGCTGTCTTCTTTCCAGAGCAGCCCAGTGGCTTTGCAATCTGGATTTAAATCTCCTCCGGTTGAGAAAGCCTGGAATCAGGGCTGTCTTTAGAGGTTGAGGGGGGCATGGTATGGTGGGAACTGGTAGATTAAGGTTTAACCCAAGCCCTGAGTTGAAATCTTACCTTTGGCCTCTGTTAAGTAGTTGATCTTTCTTGTAATACAGACAATAAGCCCAGATTTCCTGGAATATCAAGGTGATTAAACAAACCAAAGGATAGGAAAGCACACTGAAAAACCAAGATGTTCTGTATGTACAGGTTATCATTATGAAGATGTGATCGGATGTTGGGTCTTTGCTGCAGGAGCAAAACCTGCAAAGGCTGAAAGTGAGAAGATTGAATTGGAGTTTAATGCACAATCAAATAAAATTTACAGTAAATAGGACACAGTAATCTGAGCCAATATTTCACTGCAGGAGTAAATGCCAGTAGAGGGCCAGGCAGGTGAAGTGGAATGAATCGGGCCATGTGGGCGCCCAAAATGGAGGGCCACAGCCCATCCAAGGGGGAAGGCAACACTCACCTCCAGCTGATGTTGTCCTGCAGGAATGAGGTCTTCCGCTTTTTCAAGCTTAAAATCTAGATTTTTATGTGAAACCAGCTCAGTTTTACATGTTAGCCAGTTTAAATTTTTTTCTTAACATTGGGCAAGCCCAACAAAGCCCATACGCAGGTCACCAATTTAAGGTCTCGGCTTTACTGTACGGGGATTGAATGTAAATTGCAAGCAGTTCATAAAAATTATTCTGAATATTGCATTTACACAGCTGACTACAGTGTTTATTCGTCTTCTCCTAGTTTTGAGATATCTGTATGTGTTTACAATATTCCCCAATACCTTTTTTCAAGGGAATTAAGAATAATGTTGAGCTGACCATGACCAGAATAGAGTCGTTTAGAACACAGTGGGAAATTTCCGTCTGGGTTAATATTCATCCAATAATCTGCACTTTGGGCGCATGTTGGTTCAGCCACTTAACAGTTCACCTTATCCATCCCTCAGGTCTCTGTCTTGTCCACAAGGATTCCGTGGAGAAAATCTCATTGAAAGCTTTCCTTATGAAGTCAGATATGCCAGGTATACCACCTTTCCCCAAACTGCCACTCTTACTTTTGAAGTAAAATATAAAGTTGGTTAGATGTCACTTTTTAAAGGAGTGGTGCTGAGCCGTTATGATCCCCACTTTTCTACTCTTGCTCCTTAACAAGTTCTTTAATAGCAGCATGTTTGTAACCCCTCATCCATGGGGGTTACATTTCAAGACCCCCAGGGGATGCCTGAAACCGTGGATAGTACCAAACCCTATGTATACTGTTTTTCCTATATGTACATACCTATGATAGAGTTTAACTTATAAAGTAGGCACAGCAAGAGATTAACAACAATAACTAATAATAAAATAGAACAGTTATAACAATATACTGTAATGAAAGTTATGTGAATGTGGTCTCTCTCTCAAAATGTCTTATTGTACGGTCCTCACCCCTTCTTGTGATGATGTGAAATGATACAATGCCTACGTGATGAGATCAAATGAGGTGAAGGACGTAGGCAGTGTGATGTAGCGTTAGGCTACTATTGACCTTCTGACGATTCATCCGAAGCAGGATCATCCGGCCATGACAATGTGGATGGTTGGATGTCAGGAGCAAATGGTGTCTGCGGTTGACCGAGGGTAACTGAAACCACAGAGAGCAAAACCTCGGAGAAGGGGGCGCTACTGTAGAGCTTTGGTGCAGAACACCTTCATCTGCATTCTCATTAGTTCCTTACAGCAGTCCTGTGAAATAAATAATTCTTCCAGGTTTTTGGTCAGGGTCTGCTTCACGCTTACAATCTGTGATTTTCCTTTATCTATGATGTTTATCCTCGCCTCTCTTTTTTAATTACTAGCAGCCCAGCTTCTCAGAGGAGTTGACCTTGTTAACACAAGCCTCTCTGGCTGGTGAGATTCTAGGTAGTAGAAGGAGCAAAAGGACTGGTGAGGGGATGGGCAGGGCTCTCTCTCTGCGATATTTTGAAATTGGCTCCACCACTCTTCCTTTTAGCCTGTCTCCTTTTTACCTCCCTCTGTGCTCTGTCGCCAGAGCCCAGTGCCCTCTGACGGCAGCATCCTTTAGCCAGATCACCCCAACCCCGCTGGCTACCTTTGTTTCTTTCACCTCCTTCCTATTCTTGTACTCCTTCCAGCCCTCCATCAGATACCCCATTCACCTTCCGGGATTGTTATAAACAGTTTTCCTGGCTGCGTTGGGTGGGAAGATGGGCAAACATGTTTAATAGTAGATGCTATAAGGGGAAAAAATGCCACATAGACAGTATATACTTAGAATTTGCAGATTTAACACTACCCTGATTTTTTTGAGAGCTTTAAGCAATCCCAAAAGTTCCTGACAGATAGTAATTTGTAATTTGCTGAGGTACAGATTCAAATTGCAGCTCAGTTGTAACTCTTAACTAATTAAAACTTTCTTTGTGAAAAATGGCTCTTTGAATAGAAAATGAAGCTCCTTGTATTAAGATGTTAGGAAAGAAAAAGCAAAGATGTCCCAAGAAGGGATAGGTCTTAGCCAGAAAAAAAAAAAGGAGTTGGGATAAATGAAAGACTAGAATGATGAATTTTGCTGTGCTGGGAATAAGGCCACCATATGCTTCATGGGGAAACAAGGAAGTTCATGAAAGTTTTAGCAGTTCCTTGAGCCAGGACAAAATTTTTTCTGGTGAGATAGTTTTGGAGAAAGTTAAAAAGGGGGTTAACTTGCAGTGGGAGGTGAGACATTTGAAAAAAAAATCAGGAAAAAGCCTGAAGTCTCTACAACTCTTTCTGTATTTATGGGTTTGGGGATTTATGAAGCTGTCTGGATGTTCCTTCTGGAATGTCAGGGCTCCATTGTACCCCTGTCTTTGGATGTGTTCAGGCAGGTGCTGCATGGCCAGCTGTCAAGAGTATTGTGAGGAAATTCCTGCGTTTGGTTCCTGGGAGGCCTGAGTCTTTGACGTTTAAGTTTCTATGCCTCTTCCTTACCACTCTGCTGTGTGTTGTGTGTGTGTGTGTGTGTGTGTTGCACCTGAATGCACTGCCTGCTCCCAAGGTGTGTGTGTTGCACCTGAATGCACTGCCTGCTCCCAAGGTGTGTGTGTTGCACCTGAATGCACTGCCTGCTCCCAAGGTGTGTGTGTGTGTGTTGCACCTGAATGCACTGCCTGCTCCCAAGGTGTGTGTGTTGCACCTGAATGCACTGCCTGCTCCCAAGGTGTGTGTGTGTGTGTTGCACCTGAATGCACTGCCTGCTCCCAAGGTGTGTGTGTGTGTGTGTGTGTGTGTGTGTGTGTGTGTGTTGCACCTGAATGCACTGGCTGATCCCAAGGCCCTGGGCCAAACTTCAAAGCAAGCAGTTACTTTGCCTTCCCATCTCTATTTTAGAATCTCCTCCCACTACCACACTCCCCATCTCCCATCCTCTGATTGTCCAAAACTGCCACCTAGACCTGTCTACCAGCTCTGTAAAATTCTAGCTCCTGCCTGCTTTACTGGGGCAGTCTTTTCTAGTGATGGGAGTTTAGTAGATGAAGGTAATTTACACTGTGAAAGGGTGAATGAGGCTTGGTCTTTGAATGTTTGAATTTTAAAATCAAATGAGGGCCGGCGCCATGGCTTAGTGGTTAAGTGCGTGCGCTCCGCTGCTGGCGGCCCGGGTTCGGATCCCGGGCGCGCACCGACATACCGCTTCTCTGGCCATGCTGAGGCCGCGTCCCACATACAGCAACTAGAAGGATGTGCAGCTATGACATACAACTGTCTACTGGGGCTTTGGGGGGAAAAATACATAAATAAAATCTTTAAAAAAAAAAAATCAAATGAGGCTGGTGGTTGCCAGAGGCCGGGGGTGGGGGGGGTGGGCAGGGTAAGGGGGGCGGGATTGGTGCATTAGTCTTTAATGGGCACAGAGTTTCAGTTTGGGAAGGTGAAAAAGTCCTGGAGGTGGGCGGTGGCAATGATTGCAGAACAACATGAATGTCCTTAATGCCACAGAATTGTACACGTTAAAATGGTAAATTTTATGGTATATATTTTTTACCATGTTAAAAGAATATTCACAAAGAATGTTACACAAGTAATATAAGATCTCTTAGAAAATTTGGAAAATACAGAGAAGCGCAAGAAAACAGGATTCCTGAATCTCTGTGCAGCTAACATTTTGTGTTTTGTTGTATAAGTATATCCTTCTAGCCTTTTTTCTGTGTAAATATAATTTTTATACAAAAGTGAGACTAAACTGTACATACTACTTTGTAGTTTTCACTTACTATATTGTGAATATTCTCGTGTCATCAAATATTCATCACAAGTTATTAGTTTTAACAGTTGCTTGATGTTCCATCATTCCTGACCCCAGATAAGGCCCTCTTCCCGGTGTCATGTGCACTCTCGTTGTAACCTGTGTAGTTATTTCATACCACTTATCAGAGTTTATATATATGTGTTTTGGAGATTATTTGATGTGTGTCTCCTCACAAGAGTGTAAACTCCTTAAGGATAAGGACTGTGTGTGTTTAGCTCACCATTTTATCCCCCCTGCGTAACACCATGCCTGGCACGTTGTAGGTCTGCAAACAAAAAGTGAATAAATGAATACATTCTTGGACATTTTCATTTTCTGATTTTTGCTCATAGATTAGACATAAATGCTGATTTGCTTACAGATAAAACTTTGTACAAATCCATTAATTATTTCCTTATTAAAAATTCCTGGGGCCGGCCTGGTGGCATGGTGGTGAAGTTCATGTACTCTGCTTTGGTGGCCCTGGGTGTAGACCTATGCACTGCTTATCAAGCCATGCTGTGGCAGGCGTCCCACATATAAAGTAGAGGAAGATGGGCACGCATGTTAGCCCAGGGCCAATCTTCCTCAGCAAAAAGAGGAGGATTGGCAACAGATGTTAGCTCAGGGCTAATCTTCCTCACCAAAAAAAATAAATAAATTTCCTATAAGTCGAATAGGTTTAGTGTTTCTTTCTAATTATTAAAGTAATACATGCTCTGTGTGGAGTTTCAGAAAACATAGAAAAGAATAAAGAAAAAAGTAAAGATCACTCACAAGCTATTTTCTGGGCTCTGAAATAGTTTAAATAGCATGATAATTGTCTGTTCCTTAGAGGTTTTAAAGAAATTGCCCATGAACCTGTCTGAACCCACTGCCTTTCCGGGCAGATGGTAGTTTGACAAGAATGTATAGCTATTCTGTGATTATTGTTATATTCAAGTTTTTTACCTCTTCAGTCAGTTTTGGTCTTTTATGTTTTCCTCCAAGAGTATCCATTTTATCCAAACGAACTTTTTTTTTTTTTTTTGTGAGGAGATCAGCTCTATGCTAACATCTGCCAATCCTCCTCTTTTTGCTAAAGAAGACTGGCCCTGGGCTAACATTCATGCCCATCTTCCTCCACTTTATATGGGACGCCGCCGCAGCATGGCTTGCCAAGCAGTGTGTCAGTGCGCGCTGAGGATCCGAACCGGTGAACCCCGGGGCCCCACAGCGGAGCGTGTGCACTTAACCGCTTGCGCACCAGGCCGGACCCGAAACGAACTTTTAATTGGTGGAATTCTGAGAGATTTTGTGAGTGAAGTTCCCAGCCTTAACCAGTCTATGAAAGAATAACTAGCATTGCAGTCACTAGGTAAAACAGAGGCCTCCAATGAAGAAGAAACCTGATTTTTTGGAGAGGGGCAGCAAAGGGTAGGGATGTTTTAAGCACGCCCCATACAGGTACCTGAGAATCTCTTGGAAGGAGTTGCCAGAGTATTTCTAAGTTTTATGTTGTGTGTGCGAATGGCCAGGAGCCTCTGTCTCCGTAATAACCCTGGCCCTATTGAGGGTCTCTTTAAGGCTGCATAGCTATATAACCTTTCACAGCGTAAAGTAGACTTGTCATTCAGGAACATTATTGAGCTGCTGGCCAGCCTCACTTACTCACCTGTGAATGGAGATGATTAGTGCCTACCTACTTCTTGTGAGGATCAAATGAGATGGTACCTGTAAAAAGTTTAGCACTCACTAAGTAGCTATTTCATTATCCTTCTGTGCTGGACACTGTAATAGCACCCCTGGGGATGTAACCGGGATAAAGAAGACAAGGGCCCTGCCCTTGAGGGGCCCATTGTGTGCATGGAAGACAGAACCTAAACAAACCTAAAAGACTGATGGATGGAGAAAGGAATAGCTCCCTGCCTGAGGAGGAAGCCTCACTGCTGATGAGACCTTTGCAGCTGCACATTAACGAGAAGTGATGGCAGTTGGCTGTAGGAGGCGTCAGACAAGGAGGGGTCTTCCAGACAGAAGAGTAGCCTGTGTGGTGGGCGAAGGGGTCAGAGCATGGCATGTTCCAGGGCAGCAGAGAGTACTAGGCCTTGGTCGTGACTGTAGTGATGCCAGGTGGAAGCTGGAGAGGCAGGTCGGGGCTTGACTGTGAAGACCAGCAGAGCTGTTGCTCGTTCCTAATAGCAGTTGGGAGCCATTGAGGGCTTTAAAGCAGAGAAATGGTGTGATCACAGTTATGGTCTAGAATGATTGACGATGAGAGAGACTCAAGCTGGGAACCCTTAGTGGTGGTTGCAGTTCGTAAGATGTGAAGCAGAGAATTCCTGACTTGGTGGGATAGTGGTGGCAAGGAAGGTGGAATGGAGGAATTCTAGAGGAACTTGGGACTGAGTGGATATCAGAGTTGAAGTGAGAAGTGGGGAGATGAGCACAGCTCAGGCTGTTGGAAGTCACAGCACCTTGTAAGAATGGGGTGTGGGCTCCGTCTGGGCCTCTTCTCACTTTCTCACATCTCTCTTGCTCTTAGCCCCAGACTTGAGCCTCCCGCCCCCCATACCTTGAGCTAACAAGGTCTGTTGTTAAGCTCCTGCTTTCGGAATGTCCCTCTTGGATTTTAATCGTGGCCCTATCCCATTCCTGACTAATGATTCTTACACTTGGAATCCATGTTCATGACTACAGCATTAGCCCATTTCTCTTTACCAATATGGTCACAGGTACCCACTAAAATGGGTTTACTAGAATTATGCCCTTCACCCAGCACATTACTTAAGGTTAGAAGCGGGGAGCTGGGTTGATAATGATGTCATCAGCCTATATAAGAAATACAGAGCAAGAAGCAGGTTTGGGGAAAGCAGTAACCTCAGTGTGGACATGTTGAGTTTGAGGTTCCCTTGGGAAAACCAGGTGGAGACACCAGGCAGATAGAGCCCAGGAGAGAGGCTGGGTGAGGAATGAATGAGGAATTATTGCCATTACCAACTGTGGGAGCAGATAAGCTCATCTTTGGGGGAGGAGGAGAGAGCCAGGGGTGGAACCAGCAGCTCTGGCATTTGGAGGGCAGGCAGAGGGGCTGGTGTAGGAGACCGAGAAGGACAAACCGCAGAAGCAAAAGAGCCAGGAGGGGAGGGTGAAGAGTTTCTAGGAAGAGATGGAGGGCAGTGTTTCAGATGGCAGAGTGGACTGAAAACTAGACAATGGATTTCCCGCTTGAAGTCGTTGGTGACCTCGCTGAGAGTGGATTCTGTAGAACGGCAAGGGCAGCTGCCTGCAGGGAACCAAGGAGTGAGCAGGGATAACGAGGAGGCAGTGCTGAGTCAAGAAGCTTGGTGCTGAGCAAGAGAAAGAAAGTGGTTGCTTGAGGATAAACAGCTATTTTTTGGGTAGTAAAGACCTGACTCTAGGTGGAGGAGAAAGAGAGGGAGCAGAAAAGGAAAAGACTCACGTGTATGTGCCAGCCACTGTTCTAAGTGCTGTATTTGTGTTGTCCCGCTCAATCTTCACTACAAATCTATGAGATAGATGCTCTTCTACATATTTTATGGATGAGAAAACTGGGTCACAAAGAGGTGAAGTGACTTTTAAAGGTCACATAGCATTTAATTGGCAGGTTTGGGATAACAACAAGAGCACAGGTGGAAGAGTTGGTTGTGGGAGGCGGGGTACCAACTTCTGAGATTGAGGGGAAGTTGATGAGGAGGGGAAATGAGGGAGGAGGGACTGGAAGAGTCCTTGCTGGATGCCCTCTGTTTTCGTGGTGAAGATGAGACAAGATTGTTGAGAATGAATGGCTGTGGGGTAGAAGATCTGGTAAACTTCTGAAACAACTGCTGTGGGCATCAGTAAGGGAGCTGAAAGAGAATCACTGAAAGGACTTCTGGGCGGTGGAATCCTCGAGATGCCTTGGAAGGTGAAGAACTGGAGAATGGGTTAGCAAGGCAGGATAAATTGAGAGCTAGTTGAGGATGTAGTAGATGCTCTCAATGAGATTATAATTGATGAGACTGACCCTGGGGTATAGCTAGATGGTAAGTGAATCTGGATAAGGGCTGAGCACCTGGGAGAGCACTGCAGATCTTGGAGGCAGCTGGACAGGAACTGGGAATGTTGGAGGAACTGGGGTAAGAGACTATGCCAAGCCCAGGCAGCTAGATGTGCACCAAGGCCAGGAGGTTTGCGCAGGCACTGCTGGGTTATGACGTCAGATTCCAGCGGGGCCTAGGTGTCTCCAGGTGCACCGGCTGAGAGGAGAGCCATGTGCACGTGTTGGCTCGTTAGGCTGAATGTGAACAATCGTTAAGATGTTGTCAGATTCCGCACGGCCAAAGAGGTAGCTGACTGGGAGAAATGAAAGGATAGGAAGCAGGATCTTTAAATTTGCAATTGTGGATTTGAGAGTATGTGGGTGTTAAAAATTCAAGATGTTGCCATGCTAAAATGAGTTGGAGGTCAAGGTCCTCAGCATGGGGTACATTGTGGAACTGGGTGAACAATCTAGACAGGTGATGAAGATACTGAGGATGCTAGCAGGAGTTGAGGCAGAGAGAAAGGGAGTACATTTCTTTCTATGGCCTGGATGTCAGTGAATATCAGTTTGTAGGGTGAGCAGAGGGCCGTATAGCCAGATCAGCTCGCACTCCAGTGTGACAGGCCAAGATCGAATTGATGGTATTCCCAGGGGTTTCCTACCAGGACTGCTTTGTATTTAGCTGGATTTTCTGGATTCTTTTCCGACTTTATTTTCCCAATTGTTGATTGCCTCCAGAGCTCTGTACTACCTGATAAATGCTGATTGATGCCCTTTTCTCTCCCACCTGAGGGCCAAATGAGATGAATGCCTGGGGATTTCAATAACTGAGGCCTGGGGGGACACAGATTCTGTAAGGCACAATAGGAGTAGGTATATAGAAAAGGATTTGATTTAGTCTTCATAAAACTGGCTGCATTAATTTAACTTCCAATCATGCTTGGATTATAGAGTTTTTCCCTTGTTGTTACCAAAATATTCACATTTAATAGCATTTTAGAATTAAGGACTTATCACACTACATTGACAGAGCCCTGTAACCAAGGTTGTTTTTTTTTTTTTTGCATTTATTTCTGTTTATTGTCTCTCTCCCCAGGAAGTCAACTCCACCAGGGTAAGTCCTTGTCTGTTTGTTCACTGCTGTGCCCGTGTCCAGGCCAGGTGCCAATAACCATTTGCTGAAGGATCACAAACAGGGATCAGCCGTCATTACTCTGTCATCATGCTCTGCTTCATGAAGACCATTCCTCATCCAATTGTGCGTCTCCTCCAAAGGTGTCTGGAGCAGATGCCAACATTAATTCACTGTCTCCGGTGACAAAGCCCCCATCCTGAGCCCGGGGGGGCGGGCGGAGCTGGGCATGGGGTAGGGGTGGGGCCTCGCCCTCCAGGCTCCTTACCCCCCTCCCCCAGACAATCAGGAAACAAGGCAGCTGAGGTTAAGTAGACTCTTGCTGCTTTGTTATAAATATATTATGTACATCCAAAACCTGACATTAAAATATTACTCCGTGTTACAGAAAAGATATTAAGGCTTTCTATTATTTACATTAAACAAGCAAGCACCCTTAATAAAAAACTGAGACAAAAAAGCCCCACTCTTCCTTCTCTGACATACCCCTGGCCAGAGGGGAGACTGTGTCCGCTTCCAAATGACCAAGACTCTACAGGGGCTAAACCCTGCGAAGACACCCTCCTGATTAGAAACATCAGCTCTGACAGATGGGGGAGGGGCAGGGGAGAAGGGGCTCCAGACATGGGCAGGAAATTCTGGCCTCTTCTGGCCGGCTGCCCTCAGACCCTTGCTGCGCTTTGCCATCCTTGGGTGGACAGGCTAGGCTGAAGGTGGTGGCTGGGGCTGTCCACTCCCCCAGGCCTTCGGGGTCAATTTGCAGGGCCATGGCAGGGCAATGCTCCAGGGACACTCAGGTGTGCCTGGGGGCTCCTAGACCACTGGGGCAGACAAGGAGGGACAGATAAGACGACTCAGTGGCCCCAATGCCAGCCACGCGGTCGGGCTGCCCAGCAGGGCAGGGGGCTGTAGGAGTGCAGGGACTGGCTGAGCTGCCCCCCGACCCAAGGGAAGGCTGGCAGGGCGGGGCTCCTTTTTCTGCAGAGTCAGGCTTGGCAGACAGAGCAGCTCAGGTGGCTGGGAGTGGCCAAGGAAAGAAAATGAAAAAAAGGAAATGAAAAACCAATGGCTCAAGTATTCTCTGTCACTAGGGACAGGGTGGGGGTGCCCGGGCCCAGCCCAGGAAGCATCCTCCCACCTGGAGGGGCCAGCGTGAGGGGGCTGGAATGTGGCAGATGGCTTCGGTTGGGGGGCTGGGGAAGGTTGGCAAGGAGGTGGCAGGCTCAGAGGAGTTATTTGATCTCCTTGGCCCATTTCATGTCGTCTGCCCGCGGCTTCTCGCCTGTCACGCCCTGGATGAGGTCCTCCAAGCGTTGCCAGAAGCCCATCTTCTCCAGAGGGTAGTTGAGCCAGCCTGTAGTGATGCAGAAGTAGGTCTCGTGGGGCGAGACGTGGTGGACAATGGTGTTTATGCGGCAAGATGACATGCCAGTCCTGCAGGAAGATAACCCAGCATAGCAGCCCACATTACGTGTGTGACCACTTGTGGATCTGGTTGGTGAAGGTGTCGAAGATGACGAGGCAGAAGATGAAGCACTCCCAGGGGTACAGCTGCACCAGGGCTTCAGGGCTCTGGGTGCGAAACTTGTAGGCCATGTTCAGCAGGGGCAGCAGTGTCAGCAGGCAGTTGTCCCCGTTGGTCTCAATGAAGTCGTGCCGCGTGATAGCCGTCGGGTCGATGTGATGCTCCTGGAATGGGCAGATGAAGGCCTTCCCCACGATGGGCAACTCCACGGAGCCCCAGGTGTCGGCTCCCCAGTGCACCAGGCCAGACAAGAAGTCAGCAGTGAGAGCCCCTGCAACGACACCCAGCATGACGAGGGGCGTGTGCTCCCAGCGGGCCAGCAGCAGGAGGTGGACCAAGTTGCGGGCGATGAGGCCGAAGCACAAGACCACACAGCACCGCTCCTGGAAGCGCGTGCCTGGCGAGTAGAGCGCGGCCAGCTCGCGGGCCCTAGCGCCGGCCGTACGCCGCCTCGTCCTCGTCGAGCTCCGGCTGCGGGCCCGGCGCGTCCTCGGCGCCCGCCCGGCCCCCTCGCCCGGCCCGCCCGGCGCGCTCTGCTTGCGGCGGCGGCGGCAGCGGCAGGGCCACGGAAGCGTGGCCAGATCACGCCGCCCAATCATCAAGGTTGTTTAATTGGAACAATCATCCTAGAAACATTTTTAATAAGGAAAGAGGCTGTGCAAACTTAATTTAACGTATTTTGTTATCTGAGCCCTTAAATTCACCAAGCGTTCAACTAAACCGTTTTTAAGTCCAGTTAAAACAGAAGGTAGTTAGAACTGAAGTGAATTGTTGGCTCAATAGCCAAATGGAGACGGGAATTATGAGCTCCCTGAGTCTAGTTCACCAAGGACATCAAAGGCTGTGTTGAAACTCATGGATGCATCTTGGGCTCCTCCAGTTTCCTCTTAGATCCTCCTTCCCTTTCCCTCCAAGCTGAATGTTGCAAAGGAAAATAACCTTAATCAAGACCAGATCCCTTTGGGCCCAGGGTTCTGTGGCTCTGTTTCTGGCACAAAGGACCAGGCCTAGCACAGCGTCCTTTGCCCTTCTGTGATTACAGAAGGTAAAAGCTCTGTTGTCTTGGGAGAGGCAGTGTCGCATTTTCTGAGTTTTTGTTTTGGGCACTTGTAGTAGGATAACGTTATAGGTTATTTTCTGATTAAACATAGAACTTTACTTTTTAAGTGAAACTGATATTCCATTTATTCCACAAATACTTAATGAGTCTCTGTTATGTGCCAGTCCTATACTGGAACATGTGTCTTCCATAAAGTAGGAGCTCAGTAAACATTATTATCCATTAGGGGTTCTAGTCCACAAAACTGACTACAAAACACATTGTTTTTCTTCACTAACATGCTATCCCCTTTGTTTAGAATGCTCTTCCCACCCTTCTCCACTCTACTCATCCTCTGAGACTGGGTTTAGCCATCACCTCCTCTGCAAAGCCTTCATAGAGGGCATTAGCTAATCCTTCCTCTTGCTCCAGTGATGTACTGTGTACCTTCTTCTCATAGAGCTGGAAGCTTGAGTTTTACCTCCAGGAGGTGGAATCGCGTAGGAACGTCTGCCTGGGGTGGGTAGGCTGAATTGGGCTGAGATGGTGACCTGCATCTGAGCCAAGCCCTTGAGGGAGAGCTGAATACCAAGCCAAGGTGCCCATCAGTACCAGTGGTAAGTTCAAGGAATAGGCATGAAATAAAAAGTGGGAGGTGAAGACAAGGGTCAGGAAAGAGACGCCGTGTGGGAGTAGGTTGAGAAGGAATGAGGAGGATCTGGGATAGTTGCCACAAATGACAAGTTGGTACCTGTGGCTTGGCTTTCCATTCATGAGTGAAAGAGTCACAGACCTAGAACACTTCATCCATTTGTTCACATGAGAACAAGCAATCTCATTGGAGGCAGAGTCTATTTGATTTGTAACTCCAACGTGTGTAACAGAACAGGACACGTTGTGAGTGTCTAATAAACATGATTAATGAATGAAAATAAAGACCCACTGAAAATATCTGCCTTCACCTTGGTTAGAAAATTTCTAAGGAAGGGATCTAATGTACAGCATGGTGACTATAGTTAGTAACAGTATATTGCATACTTGAAATTTGCTAAAAGAATGATCTTAAGTATTCTTAACACACACAAAATGGTAACTGTGAGGTGATGGATGTGTTAATTAGCTTGATTGTGGTAATCATTTCACAATGTATACATATATCAGATCATCACATTGTATACCTTAAATGTATATAATTTTTATTTGTCAGCTGTACCTCAATAAAATTGGAGGGAAAAAAGTGAAACACCAAAAAAAAAAGGAAGAAAGAAAGAGAAAATTTCTAAGGAGGAGGTTAAGATGATGACTAACCTAGAGGCCTGTTGGCTGTATAACTCACAAGCATAATGTTGAGGCCCTTGGTACTTTGCATTAGTTTCACAACTCCAAGATCACTGCCCCATCTTTTCTTCGTTTCCTTCCCCCGTTTGCCCATAACATTCACTCTGGGCTATAGGGATCCCAGGACCCCCGAACACTGAGAACTTTGATTCCTGGAATACTTATGTACTAATGTAGCTGGGGTGCAATTTCACATTCCACTGGGAGGGCCCATCACTTTATCATATCCTGAAATTGCCTTAATTTTAAAGTTTTGGGATATATTTCTATTTATTTTCATTCCCTACATTTTTAGTTCAGTAAATTTGGAATTTTATGTAGCGATTTTACTTAAAACAAGGGATTTGACCTTTAATCATTCCCAAAAGCCCCCTATAAGAGAAAATTATGTTTAAAATAATTTCATTTTCAGCAGGAAGAAGTAGAAAAGAATAAAATGGATCCTGAGCCGCAGGAACCTGAAAGCACGACACTCGCTGCAGGTTTTCCTATTTGATACCGTGCTTTCTGGAAGATGCAATTTTCTGCTTCCATTTCTGTTGTCGACATGCCAGGATTTCCAGCAAAGTGGGCCTAGTGTTTTGCTGGAGGTTACTTTTCTTTGGAAGCAATTCAAATAAAATCATCATTCTGTTTCTCCCCTTTCATTTGACATTTGACTAAAACAATGCTTTGGCAGCGAGACAGGAGCTCTTAGAGCGTCAGTATTTTTCTCCCAATCTTTGTCTTTCAAGAAACGCCTTTTCAAAATGTGGTTTCAAACTGAGCATAGAAGAAAACACAGAACTGATTGCTTGGAGACCAAAACTGTAGGGACGAGGGAAAAGACCTAGGGGGGAAAAGCCTGGAAGTTCCAGCTCTGCTCCCTATGTGTGGCCGCCCATTTAGCGTTGTGCTTCTTGGTCTCTGAGAACTGTCACCCTTGCCTTGCTGGGTCCACTGCCACGCCAGCTTCCAGCTCCAGGGTATCCTTGTTAATAGTCTTTCTTTGTCCCTGCACCAAAGCTGATGAGTGTCACACTACGTACTAATTAATTCTCACTTTTATTCCTTTTTTTTTTTTTAATTTTATTTATTTTTCCCCCCAAAGCCCCAGTAGATAGTTGTATGTCATAGCTGCACATCCTTCTAGTTGCTGTATGTGGGATGCGGCCTCAGCATGGCTGGAGAAGCAGTGTGTCGGTGCGCGCCCGGGATCCGAACCCGGGCCGCCAGCAGCCGAGCGCACGCACTTAACCACTAAGCCACCGGGCCGGCCCCACTTTTATTCCTTTCTTAGAAACAATTCCTAGAGGTCATCCACAATTTTACTTTTCTGTACTCCGAAGGTTCTAATCATATTCCCACTTATTCTCAACTCTAAAATCCTGTTTTTCCAATGCAGTTCCTTTCTGCTACCCCATCCCCTTTAATATTTTTACTCATCCTGTTTTCTTTCTTTCCTCTACCTGCGCTCTTGAGTCCATGAATTTATCATCAAGTCCTCCAGGAAGTCCTGATTCTTCAAATATGGATTAGGTACACCTCCTATGTACCTAACAGTACTTCGTACTTGCCATTTCATAATTCTCTCTCTGTTAAATTGCATGTTTAGTTAATTACCTCACTCAGTGGACTGTGAGCTCCTTGAGGGTTAGAAGCAAATCTTTGTTATTCATCTTTGTCTCCATCTAGTCCAGTGCTGGCACAAGGTAGCATTTAATATTTGTTGAATTGTATATATTCCTGTCTCTTCTGGGAATCTTGTTTGCTCTATCAATTACAAACCTTTGTGTTTGTTTTTTGAGCTTTCCTCTATTTTATCTACTCCCCCCTCCTTTAAAAAAATCTTTGTGGGGCCGGCCCCGTGGCGTAGCAGTTAAGTGCGCACGCTCCCCTGCTGGCGGCCCGGGTTCGGATCCTGGGAGCGCCCCAATGCACCGCTTGTCAGGCCATGCTGTGGCAGCGTCCCACATAAAGTGGAGGAATATGGGCACGGATGTTAGCCCAGGGCTGATCTTCCTCAGCAAAAAGAGGAGGATTGGCGTGGATGTTAGCTCAGGGCTAATCTTCCTCACAAAAAAAAAAAAAATCTTTCTTGCTCCTCAATGATGCCTTAATTAAGCTCTCATCCCATCACTCTCCTTTTTCTTTCCTGGCTTCTCTTTGGAATAGCCCACACTCACCCTCTCCACGGTTTTTTTCCCTGACTTCCAGTCTGATTGGATAGGCCCCGTATGTTTTTCCTAAGCACTTGGTGCATTCTTCTGTGAAAAGACTTTAAAAATGTTACTGCAATCATTGTTGTATGAGTTCCACTGTATACTTCTGCAAAGCAAGGACTCTGAATTTATAGATCTAGACATGTGGCAGGTACTCATGAAATGTTTGTTAAATAAACAAATTAATACCCCCTACAAAGAATCTGCATATCATTGTGGTGGCACATTGGTTATTTTGTAGCTATCCCACTTGCACAGACATTAATTTGGTACTGTCATGTTCAGATACCAAGAACAAATAGAATGCAGTTAAAATCTTCCCTGAAATTGGGAGGACACACCATTCTAATTAGAGTTAATGTCCTTGCCTTAATGTAAGTGACTTTATGCCAGTGGAGGTGAAAAGAGAAATCATTTTTTCATGTTTTTTTCTACTTCATTTTTCTCTGTTCTTTTACTGGAAAGGGTAGGAAGAAGAAGGTGCCAGGAGAGAAGTAGTTATCTGAGAACATCTGTTACCTGTTCATTGCTTGGGGACTTAGTGGGTAGTTGGAGAACCTGCCTCATTATCATTTTTTCCTTTGGTCCTGTGTTGGGCCATAATCTCTCTGGGAAATTGACCAAATCTCCTTTCTTTGCCTATTGAACTGGGTGTTATGTTGAAGAATCTGTGCTATGGCAGGGCAAGGGCCAAAATCTTCATCTGTAATCACTTCTGTTTTGAAACAGCTAAGCCAAGACATCCTTTACTAGAGACAAACAGGGTTGCTGGACTCTGGGAAACTGACAAGCATATGGACTTTTCAAATAAAAGGAGAAAATGTGCTTTTCCAGGGATCTGCAGATGCCCTGTCCATGAATTACGTCATTAAGTGCTGGCAGTGGTTTTGTTAACAGCTATTTGCTCTTCCAAATTCTCACAAATTCAGGGGAAGTGTTTTTGGTGCCTGGTTGTTAATTTTTCTGTCTGTCTTCACCTCTGTTGAAAGGAAGTTAACATATATTTGTGTTCAGAAAATTAAGCTAGATTTTGTTGGTGAATATAAAAGAGACGACTCTAATATAAACCTTCTATGTGGTTCAGAATACCAGAAACGAGATCGAATGACAAACCATACCTGGGAAAAGATAATTCTAACACATACGACAGAGAAGAAGGCCATTTTTTTCTTAGCACATAATAAGCTCTTTTTTTTTAAAGATTTATTTATTTATTTATTTATTTATTTTTTCCCCTCAAAGCCCCAGTAGATAGTTGTATGTCATAGCTGCACATCCTTCTAGTTGCTGCATGTGGGACGCGGCCTCAGCATGGCTGGAGAAGCGGTGCGTCGGTGCGCGCCCGGGATCCGAACCCCAGGCCGCCAGCAGCGGAGTGCGCGCACCCAACCGCTAAGCCATGGGGCCGGCCCATAATAAGCTCTTAAAAATCAGTTTGAGTAAAGAATTTAAAAAGAGAAAAAAATATAAATATGTTTGTAAACATGAAAGGATACTCAGTTCCACTTGTAAGGAAAGAAATGCAACTGATAAAATACATGTCACTATTAGACTGGCAAAAAGAACATTTGATAACACACAGTGTTGGCAAGAATGTGGAGAAGCAGGCACTCACAGGTGGTTAGAGGGAGTGTAAAGCAATGCAATTTCTTTGGCAAAGTTGCTCAGAATTAAAATGTATATGACCTTTGACCTACCGATTCAATTTCTAGAAATTTACCCAATAGAATTTACAAATATAAACAAAGATGTCTGTACAAAGATATTCATTGTAGCAATATTTTCAGCTAAAATGTGAAACAATGTAAGTGCCTGTGAGTAAGAGACTGGTTAGTGGGGTCAGCCCCGTGGCTTAGTGGCTTAGCGATTAAGTGCTCGCGCTCTGCTACTGGTGGTCCAGGTTTGGATCCCAGGCACACACCAATGCGCCGCTTGTCCGGCCATGCTGAGGTGGTGTCCCACGTACAGCAACTAGCAGGGTGCAACTACGACATACAACTATCTACTGGGGCTTTGAGGAGAAAAAGGGAAAAAGTGGAGGATTGGCAATGGATGTTAGCTCAGGGCTGGTCTTCCTCACAAAAAAAAAAAAGAGACTAGTTAGTAAATTATGGTATATCCACACAATGGAATACTGTTTAGCCATTCAGAAGATTTGTAGTTTCTGCTGTGTATAGTGTGGTTATATTTAGCGTCTTTGCCCAATATCAGTTTATTGTCGCTCAACTCCAAATTCACCCTTCTTTCCTGATCTATGAAAATGAATCTGTTCCCTTTAAATATTTCTCCTTTGCCAGCTGAGAGGTAACAAATTGATAATTGGCCCAGCTTTTTAAAAGCGGGGGTGGGGGGGGCACAATATTTATGCTTATTCAAATATGCATATGCATGAAGCTACATAAGGAACTGTTGAGGGGAGTTACCTCTAAGGATGGGGGGAGAGACTCACTTGTAGTTTTTTACCATGTACATGTTTTGTTTTTATAGTTAGAGAAAACTACAAAACTTTAGTTAGACATTAAAGAAAAAAAAAAGACTTGCATTAATGGAGAAACAGAGTGTTCCTGGCTGGAAATATGAAATATTGTAAAGTTGTCATTTAATCAGAATTAATTTATAGGTTTAATGCAGTCATGGTAAAGAAAAAATCCCAAGGTGGAGGCAAGGCATGGGTTTTATTGTTAAGAAGGTTAGAGTATAGTTTGGGAGACAGAAACATAATGTTCACAAAAAATGCCTTGAACAGTTACAAAGCAATATATCAAGTGCAAAGCAATAAAATTGAATACATATGTATTGTGGGAGCTTGGAGTCCTTTGAGAGAATAGACTGAATGGAGTTAATCAGGGAAGGATACTTAAAAAAAAAAAAAGAAAAGCTTTTTTTAAAAAAGATAAGCTATAACAAGCAAGAATCTTTCTTCAAGTCCATATTCTCTCAAAAAATGGAAACCATCCTCCCAAAGGCTTCTTCATCTAGGGAGGGAATATGGTGAATTTTATATTGAAGAGACCGATGTGAGAAGTCTGTGAACTGTGCCCACATTACTTGTTCTACTGCTAAATAAAGTGGCCCACATGCCTCGATGTTTTCACTTTTGAGTTTGCAAATGACTGAAAATTAAGTAATCAAGGACAGACGGGATTGAGTCGACCGTACAAGGAGTACAATTGCTTGAAGAATCTGGAAACAATACTGACCACATTTGTTGGCATTAATTCATCGAAGCAATAATGCTGTATATAGCAAGTATGTTGTTTTTAAAAAAAGCCATCAGTTCTGAGTATTTGTTGCAACTGAACTCTAACTTGGAACTGATGATAAATTCTTTAAAAAAAAAAAAAACACAGTATTATGCGTTGGGAGCTTTAAAAAAATTCCCACAGCATTTGGAAAACATTTATCATCTCTCTATGCCAGTTATAATGATTAGAATATAAGCCATCAATTGTTTGATTTAGAAGGTGTGACGTGCTGCTCCAAACTAGAACTGGATAGAATTTTTAGTAGAAAGACAATTGTTTTTGTAGATCTTCATGAAATCTTCACTGTGAATAGGTCAAAGACTTTTAAGATTTTTCTCCTGGCAAATAAATTGCCTTTATGTTAGAAGTATTTCATGATGATTCTTGTATAATATCTATAGAGGATGGAAATAGATATTAAGGGAGATCTTACTTGCTAACATTTCTTAAGATATGTTATCTATTGTACGCCATTTCCCATTAGTCTAGTTTATAAGCATTACTCACAGTAGTTCTTTAAGATTTGTTTCCTTTGGAACACAAGTTTATAAAACCTCCTTTTTTTCGTCCCTTGCGAAACTCCAGCAGAAATAAAGAAATGCTGTCTTTTGTGAAAAGGCAAAGGTCATCATGGTTTTGGTGGCTTTATTGTTTTTCTAATCAGTGCTGGTCTGTCAAAATGTTATATTGAGACTTTATTCTAAAGGCACACCAATAACTCCCTCTGTTTGTTATCACTGAAAAATAAATACAAAATCTACTAATCTATTCCTTGCCGAAGAATAGAAAATTATAGAATTTCAAGGAGGACAGTTGAATAATGTTTGGATTTATAAGCATTTGTGATTTTGAATTTTGCCATGTCTTATGAGATTAAAACTGAGAAACAAAATCAAAGATTTTTTCTTTATCATTTAATTAACCTGTAACTTAAAAGAAGATATTGAGATATGTTATTCTTTTGTTAATAGGACAGATTACTGGCAAGGTGTCTATTTATTAAAAGTGCTAGTCTTGGTTTCCAGTTTTTTAAAACATGAGGATCTCTTTTTAACATCAAAATGTTTCATGGATTCCCTCATATAATAGCAGTTCTACTTTTGAGTTTTCGTCTGTGGACAATTTTTGGTGCTTGTGTGATGGAAGACCTTTGAAATGACCCTAAGACTCTCTCCAAGGGGTCCTCGGCGCATGTTTGGGAACTGCTGTCAATGCACCATTCAGATTTAACCATAATGGCTTCAGTCCAGAGAGGTGGAATATGGGTTTTTAAAACAGCCAAATTGGGTTCTAGAGGAGAAAAATCAGGGGTCAGAGCTGAAATTGTTCTTCCTTTGAAATACATTCCTACTCTGAGCAAGGTCTATGGAACACTCAGTTAAGACAAAAGTTGTTATGATTATATTTTATTTCAAATGTTGACACCTTTTATGTTGGTACCTTTAGATACAGAAGCAGGGATGCCACAGGGATCTGTAGGGAGAGAGGCTTGGGGGTGTCGTGGGAGGTAGAACAGAGAAGTCACAGGTAGATGGCCCGGCTGCTACTGAGCCGGTTAGGTCCATCGGTGCTGAGTTCAGTGCTGAGGGTCAGCTATGCCGTGCAGTTCTACAAGCAGGAAGACAACAAAATAGATACTCAGCTGGTTTCAGGAGAGAACCTACCTTCATTTTTTTCTGCCACTCAGTACATTTTGTGGCCATTTATGAAAATAGAAGTGTCTGAAGACAAGCTCATGTCAACTTGAGAATGCTCCTGATTTGATATCGAAAAAAGGTCTAATTTACCGTCAGATCCCAGAACACTACCATGTTAAAGTCTCTGAGCAGTAGAAGAACTTTGTGGGGATCCAGGATTTCCCAAAACTCATTTGGCCATGGAACTGTTGCCTGTTACCCACTCCTCTTCATGAAATGCCTGGAACCATCGTGAGGAACACAGTTTGGGAAAGGCTAATCTTAGATATAACTGGTCTTCAGAAACTGGATGCTCCTATGGCTTAGCTGTAAAGTGAGGATGCTGTCATTGATGGTCTTCAGGACCGCCGCCAGGGTTCTGTGTCTCCAGGGAAGGGGGCTAGCGCCAGGTACCTCAGATGGCCTTTGGAACAAGGATTTGTTCTCTGCCTACAATTAATTCTTGAACACAAAACCTTTCTCTGGTTTCTCTTTATGTAAGTCACTTTTCATAAAATAATTACTACTCACTTATTCACTTAATCACTACTCAAGGCTTGCATTATTGTCTCCATTATCATAACAGATTGGAGTGGGGAGGGTGTCTAGCGGGTCTTTTGTTCAACTATCAAGAAATAATTAGACATCAGCTCTCTTCTCAATCTTAAAATATTGATTGTTTCTAATCACCTAAATTCACAGATAATTTGCAAAAACTCTTAAAAGTCAGAAGGCTGGAGGAAAGGGAATGAGATGGGCTGTGTGGGTGGATGGGGTGAGGGGTGGATGTTCTTCTTTGTTCACTCGTTCAGAACATGTTTTTTGAATTGTCTAATTCTCTTGGAGGCAAGGCTAGTTCTCTCTCGAATTTGCCAACCAGTGATGTCTTCCTAGTTTTTTTTTTTTTTGAGGAAGATTGGCCCTGAACTAACATCTGTTACCAATCTTCCTCTTTTTCTTTTTTCTCCCTAAAGCCCCAGTACATAGTTGTATATCATAGTTGTAGAGTTGTAGCTCTTCTATGTGGGACGCTGCCTCAGCATGGCTTGATGAGCAGTGAGAAGAGCCATGCGCAGGATCCGACTGGCAAACCCTGGGCCGCCGAAGCAGTACCTGTGAACTAACCGCTGCGCCACCGGGCTGGCCCCAATGTCTTCCTGTTTTTAAAGCAAGGTCTTCATTTTAACAAAATATCTATTCAACAAAGCAGTTTATTTTTATTTATTTATTTATTTATTTTTTAAAGATTTTATTTATTCATTTTTTTCCCCCCAAAGCCCCAGTAGATAGTTGCATGTCATAGGTTCACATCCTTCTAGTTGCTGTACGTGGGACTCGGCCTCGGGTTGGACGGAGAAGTGGTGCCTCGGGGCACGCCCGGGATCCGAACCCGGGCCGCCGGCATCAGAGCGCGCGCGCTTAACCGCCAAGCCACGGAGCCGGCCAACAAAGCAGTTTAAATATCACTTGAGAATTATGGGAGTAAGGTAGGTTATAGCTTCTGATATGGTAACTGTGCCTAACAGATTATTGATTTGCACTTCTTACTGTTTATAT
The DNA here is from genome assembly GCF_020826845.1 of Diceros bicornis minor. Taxonomy (NCBI): domain Eukaryota; kingdom Metazoa; phylum Chordata; class Mammalia; order Perissodactyla; family Rhinocerotidae; genus Diceros; species Diceros bicornis. The sequence goes on along the minus strand of NC_080757.1, from coordinate 16,928,563 downwards.
GTCTCCAGGAAGGAAGGACAGCTGTGTGCAAAATGTTTATAGACTAGAGAGAAGAATGCTATTCATCTGCAAGGATGATCTATTCTCTTACAGGAGCTGTCATAACAATAATTAGCATTTGCATAGCACTGTACAAAACACTTTCACATGCAGTGTAGCATATGATCCTTACAACAGTCCTGTAAGGGAAGTTGTATTGGCATTTTTTCATCTCTGTTTACATTTGATGAAGCTGACGCTTCAGAAGATTAAAATTACTTGCCCAGAGCCGTTTAGTAGTAAATGGGCAAGCATGGACTTAAAATTTTTTTCTTTTTAAAAAATCTTTAAAAAACATAGTATGTATTCATTACTTATGAGCCGGTCATTCATAAATACACGATTTAGAAGCTGGAACTCTAGACCTTTCTTCATGGTACTGGACCAGCTAGCCACTAGCCTCATGTGGCTGTGGAGCATCTGAAATGTGGCTAGTCCACATTGAGATGCACTGTGTTTAAAACGCATACTGGGTTTCAGTGACTAAGTATGAAAAAAAAAGAAGGTAAAATATCCTATTAATACTTGTTTACATTGATTATATGTTGAAACAATAACATTTCAGATATATTGAGTTAAAATATATTAAGATTAATTTCACCTGTCTCTTTTTACCTTTTTAATGTGACTATTAGGAAATTTAGAATTATATATGTGGCTCACATTATTTTTCTGTTGGACAGCCATGGCTAGAACCATTTCCCATGGTTTGTAATAGCGTAATTTGTGTCTAATACAAATAATACGCCTTTATATTTTACTAACATTCTGGCATGTAACAGCGCCCCCCCGCCCCCCGGTTTTCGGGGGGGAGGGCAGGTTGACCTAAACTTCCCTTTCTGTTTTGAAGACTACTTTAAGAAGCTTATAGGGCCGGCCCCGTGGCTTAGCAGTTAAGTGCGCGCACTCCGCTGCTGGCGGCCCGGCTTTGGATCCCAGACGCGCACCTACGCATCGCTTCTCCAGCCATGCTGAGGCCGCGTCCCACATACAGCAACTAGAAGGATGTGCATCTGTGACATACAACTATCTACTGGGGCTTTGGGGGAAAAACAAAAAAATAAAATTAAAAAAAAAAGCTTATAAATTATTTTAGAATTTTAATGTAATTTCTGTGGTTTTAATGACACTGCCTTCCACGAAAGGCTGGATTCATTGGCACTTATTTGGGGACTGTGTGTTAATCAATGGTGCTGTGAGTGTGAGAATATGAATTTGTGTGTGTATGTGCTTGTGTGTGACCAGGAGAGGGGAAGAAGAGGATGGGAAACAGATTTTCCAGGGGGCTTTGCCAAACTGTGCAGGTCCCCATCCTTCAAGAGTCTGATTCTTGAAGGGTGGGGAGTAAGATTTGGATTTTCCCCAGACCTCCCCCTCCGCTTAAAGAAATACCATCATGTGAGTGAGTCCCTGTTATGATGGGAAAAGGCTGAAAATCACCACATTAGAGAGAAACACTTTATAGCCCTCAGCTCGTGGTAGAAAGGAGATCATTGGGAAAGGTTTTTCTTTTATGAGCCTTTTCTGATTTGTTATGTCCCTTCCTTTGGTCCGTGGTGGCTATGGGATTTTATAAAAGCGGAGCCAGTTGTTAGTTGGATGGAAGGCGGAAGTCGGAGGCAGCCCACAGGTGTCTTTCTCCACTGACAATCCTGGCGCCCAGCCTGCTCGGCCAACCCTTCCCCAGGGTTTGAGGGGTTTCCAGGATAACTGTTAAATCAGCAGATGCTGTTAGGCATGTACTGACAGTTTGGTCTAATTCAGTCTAATTATTAAAATTCTTGGCAGGAATTCTACATGAATCACCTCCAAAAAAATTTACATTAAAGTTAATGCTATAAGTCTGACTTCAGCCCCCAAAACTGAGAAAACTCGGAGTTATAAGCCTGCAAATGTGGCCTTAACTCCTCCTTGTCCACAGACTAGTGAGTTTTTCCCACAAACAAAGGAACGTGAATTTTATTAAGAACCTGAGTGTGTGTGTGGTGGAGCTCTGAGGGGATCGCTCCAGAAGGAAGTTATTCTGATCTTTGAATTAAGGCAGATGTTGGGCCCTCTGGCTGTGGAGTTAGACAACCTGGGTTCAAATCCTGCCAAGCCACTTAGGGGTTGGATGAGTTTGGACAGGTTCCTTAACCTCTCTGAACGTTAGTGTTCCATCTGGAAATGGGGATAGTAATACCTCAGAGCATAGTGGTGGGTACTAAATGAGCTAATGCATAAGAAGCTTGTGGCGGAATGGAAGAGGTAAGCCCCTAAGCCCTTGGCTGCTTTTGTTGCTCTTGTAATTGTAATCATTCCTGGTGGTGAACTGCTTTGGAGAGCAGCCGCCGTGTTGAAAGGAAGGAGAGCACGAGCATCCAGTGGTGCCTGTCTCTGCTTCTCTTCCCTTCGCTCCCTCCCTCACTTCTTTGTAAACTGGTTTGGGGGAAAGAAAACAAGTCCTGGAAAGCCTGTGGCATTGCCACTGAAGGACACTTGACTTTAAATAAACTTTTCTGCTCTCCCTTGTGGGGGGGACAGCCCAAGGAGGCCGCATGTTTTCCTGTGCCATCTTTTTTTGGTCACTGCTCTCCCCCTAATCGATCTGTGCCTGCTTTTCTTTAGGTATGCTGAGGACCTTCACCATGATTCTCGGGGTCCAGAAAGACATTCTGATGCCTTCTGTTTGAAGGTCGTGGATTTCAGAGGTTGATACTGGAAGTTAAAAATTATTTTTTCTATTACCTTTACAGTTTCTAAGAATGATATAGCTAACATTGATTTATGTCTGGGATGGATTATAGATATTCGTTCTTTGTACGTGTGGGAGCAGTGAATTTTAGACGAGATTGGTGAGAGGTAGGTGGATAGTGGTAATACTCGCCCTTGGTTTCGGGTTCAATCTTGACTCATCATCTGGGGCAAACACCGTGGGGGTATTTTTGGGAGATGACCCTGGAGGGCTGGAACTGCTGAGTGGTATTCTGTCCAGTTGACCAACAGATGGCACTGCATTCGGCCATGTTTAAACAGCAAGTTGAGGGGAACTTTCGTGATGAATGTTTACAGGACAAAACCCAGTTGATTCAGATTTAGCTAACATTTATTAGATGCCCACAACTTGCAGGCGTTGTGCTGGTTTTAACCAACAAAGTGTCCTTTAATCCTGTGACTGTTGTCTGAGGTGTAAGGTACCTGCGAGGAAGCTGAGGTCAGGGCAGTTGAAGTGCTTTAGTCACGCTGAGTCGGGGCAGAGCTGGGAGATGAAACTGTGTCTCCTGTTTCCCACGTCAGGGTTCCTCCCTGGCAACAACTGCAGAAAAGGAGAGACTAACAGTGAGTAAGTGTCCTCTTCTGTGCCACGTACTGTTATCTCATTTAACTTGGATATCATATCGCCTCCCTCCAAATCTCCACATTTGGAGAGGCTAAATGGATGCAAATTGGTGTATAGATCTGTCTTCCTAAAGTCCATGCTTGTCCCTCAGAACCACCCTGCCTCTTAGAAGATGATTCTGACTCAACAGATTGGGTCATGTTAACATCTGTGCAGAACAGTCCTGAGCTTTTATTTTTTATTTTTTTATTTTTTGTGAGGAAGATCAGCCCTGAGCTAACATCCATGCTAATCTTCCTCTTTTTGCTGAGGAAGACTGGCTCTGAGCTAACATCTATTGCCAATCCTCCTCCTTTTTTTCCCCAAAGCCCCAGTAGATAGTTGTATGTCATAGTTGCACATCCTTCTAGTTGCTGTATGTGGGATGCGGCCTCAGCATGGCCAGAGAAGCGGTGCGTCAGTGCGCGCTCGGGATCCGAACCCCGGGCCGCCAGTAGTGGAGTGCACGCGCTTAACCACTAAGCCACAGGGCTGGCCCAGTCCTGAGCTTTTAAATATCACAAACCTTTCTTTCCTTGAAAAGGAAAAAGGCAGACATTTTTGGCCCGCTTTGTTGTAGGCGTTAGTTTTGGAGTGATTTTTGGCCTTGCTAATAATAAAGTGCTAAAGTTTAGGCCCAGTCCCAGTGGTAAGAATTTGAAAAATTAATGTCATTCATTTTTCTTCCTCTTGAACTAGCAGATCCTTTTTGCTCATAAATAAACTCACCACCTCCTACTTCCCACCCAGGAAGGATCCCAAATGCTAGCCACGGTTTGCAACAGCCTCCTGTGAGGAAAGAGGTTTCCTCCTGACGCTTCTACTTGACTTGTGTCTGTCTGTTTCTACAAGAGGCAGTGGTATATGATGGTATGAGCTTGGATTTTGGAGCCAGATGCCTGGTCCAGTTTACTGGCTTGTGACTTGGGCAAGTCACTGTTTCTGAGCCTCCATTTACTCATCTATGAAATGCTTGTCTCTCCTTATAAGGATTTTGGCTATATCTTCAGTAAAATTTTAGTGTTAAAAACTATAGCTTGAGGAAAATCATTTAATTTAACAAAAACCCTGTGATTTTTCTCTCTGTAAAATTTATAAATTGGGCAGGATCCTCCCTTCAGGAAGCTTACTGTCTCCCGAGAGAGAACCCCAAACCTGTGTCTCTGTGACAGGGAGCAGAAAATGACATACGCCTGGAGAGAAAGGAGGGAAGTGTTAAGTTTTTTGTTTTTGTTTTTTTCAAGGCTCGGTGGTAGTTCTCTAGCTACAGTAATGAATAAAGCAGTCTTTGTCCTCAAGGAGCTAAGTCTCCTTGGGAAGAGAGGCCAGCTATGTATTCTTTATAGTTTTTATTAATATCTGCCATTTTCTTGTTTATTATTGTTTATTGCCGGTCTTCCATCACTAAAATATAAGCCTGTGAGAGCAGGAACCCAAGTGTCTTATTTATGGTCATAGTTCCTGTACCCAGCACCTCAGTATTCACTGAATTAATGAATGGGTGGATGAATTAGTAAATGAAGTAAGGAGACAACTATGATACTGTAACCTAGGTGCTATAAGAAAGGTATACACGGGCCGGTGGGTGCACAGAGGAGGAATCCCAGCTCTGCCCTTTTTTTGGGGTGGGGGGGCGTGAAGCATCAGAGTTTTCCAAAGGAGGTGATATCCAAACTGGTTCCTGACCCCAAAGTAGGAGTTAGGAAATAAAAATGGGAGCAGACAGTGGGAAGTGCAGGGGAGTTTGTTCCCAAAAGAGCACGACGCACAGGACTAGGACAATGGTTCTCAACTGGGGGCAGTTTTGCCCCTAAGGGGATATTTGTCAGACTTCAGGGGGATACTACTAAACATCCTACAGTGCAGCGGACAGCCCCCCACCACAAAGAAACTGTCTGGCCCCTAGAGCCAAGGTTGAGAAATCCTGAGCTAGGGGAAGAACTGCCTGGGGCGGGGGCTGAGGGGTGGCTTTCTCTTCAACAAAGATCAAGAGCTGGGAGGGAAGAAGGGGGCAGCAGTGGGTGGGTAGTTATTTGAGAATTAAATATTGTTCGGCCAGCTCAATACATGGGAAACTTCTAGGTGCACCATGTCAAGTCATCCTTAAATAACCCTGAACCAAGAATTCCTTCAACACCCAGTTGAAGAGCGCACTGTATTGAAGAAGTCTGCTAATCACCCAGGGACTGGGCATTAGGAAGCTAATAGGTTATGCTGTCTATAATTTCTCTATTTCCTTTCAATAATAGTGGAACATGCAGGATGTCAGTGAGGCTGCCCAGCATTTCCTTCTCTCATTAAATTTAAGTGATTGCCCTTCTACATCTGACTAATGGGATAAAAATGCATCCGACCCTGGAAGGTGCTTTCAAAAAGAAATTGAGCTTCCTTTTTTCTCTCTGCCACATGACCCATCTTGCTAATTGATTGTCCCCTAAGCAGTGTTGGGCAGCCCCTGGTGGTTCTTTTTCTGTTGTGCTATGAAAAAGCCAGGCCTCGATGCTGCTGCCTTCATTCTCACCCAGCTGCCTTTCCCAGCTGGGGCATTCGAGGGTGGGAACGGCCCTTACCTCCACCTCCCTTTCCCAAAGACAGCTTGAGTAAGTTCTCCCGAGAGCCTGGCTTGGGCTTGCCCGGGACCTGCCAGGAGCTGAAGGTTGTTTTCTTTCTCCCACAGGAAATAATTTTCCTGGGCACAGCAGCCCTGGGTTGCCAATCCCTTGCTTTCACTAAAGCTCACGCGAGTGTGACAGTGGCACTATTGTTGGTCGTGCTGGAGTTTCCATTACAGATCCTGTGTTTATCTGCTGCGGAGATTTTTCTATGAGAGGCATAATTTAGACAGTAAGGCATAAGAAGGGACCGGTTTGAAAAAAGAGAGAATATTCTCTGTGATATGAGGCAACTGAGACACGGGGGGACTGGCTGAGTGGCCACATGAGAGTGGTGAGCCTCGCTCCGTTTCCGTGGCCTGGTTGCTTGGTGCTTTTTATTGACTCAGAGATCTGGAGAGGCTGAAGTGTTTGTTGGTAGAGGATTTAAGGGACTTTTGAACTAGGTGAGAAGGTCCTATTCCCAGGAACAGCTCTCTCTCTCTGAAAAAAAACAAATGTTAGTTCCAGAGAAACTTCCCTGGGCTAGGGTTGATGAGAAGAGAAGTGGGGGGTCTGGGTAGCTTAATAAATGTTTAGATTTAGTTAAAAGTGAAGTCGAAATACAAATAAAGATAATAGCTGAATCTATGTAATAAGCGTGTACTGTGTCCCAGGCACCAGGTTAAGTGCTGGATACACAGGATCCTGCTTCATCCTCCCAACAACCCTGGGAGGTGTAGGAACAATTCTTAAGGCCCATTTTATGAAAAAGTTCAAGCTTGGAAGAAATCTACAATATGGAGAAAAATTAATGGGAAAGATTAGGTCTTTTTGAGCCAGGAAGTATTATTGTAGCAGCTTTAGAACAATGGTAATTCAATTTTGTCCCCATGCCTAGCTTTGTCACAGCAGCGCACCCCAGAGTGTTTTTGCTGATTTATGTATTATCTCTTGGTTTTCTGCTTCTTTGGAGAGTCTCTTTTCTTCCTCTTCTTCCTTTAGAGAAGATGAACTATAAAGGGAAGGGATGAAAGGAAATCAGGCCCCAGGCAACGGGAGAGCCAGGACTCAAGGGAAACCTCTGATGTGACCCATTGGGCTGCAGAGGGGACCTGGGTTTGCCCACATTTCAGATGTGCTTGTGCACTGCTGTCTGCTAAGTGGATTTAAACTTTATATTGTCACATCTCAATTATGCATTCTGGTGGAAGGGAGTATGTTAGCACAGGCCCTACAAAGCAGGGGCTGGTATACATGGGCCCCTCTCATCGTAACTCTGCCAGAGCCTGCAGACAGATTGAAACCCAAGAGACAGAGCTGCAAATGCAGCCACCAGGAGGACCCCTGGTTGAGGGGTTCACATACTTCTTCTGGGCTCCTGGAGGCCTAATGCTTTCACTTCCTTATCTCGCTACTGGGCTATAGAGGTAATTCTTGACAAAGTGAAAACCAATGAGGGCGATCTTAACCAAAGAATGACGATAGTGGCCAAGGCGCTGTCTCTGAGGCCAGGAGAGGAGGATTGGGTCTCCCTGTCCAGTGTCTGCCTGGAATTTCCTAAGAGACAGTGTTCCTCGCTTTCTTCCCTAGTAAGATTATGCTCTAGAGGAGTCCTCACAATCCATTCAGAAAACTCACCCTATCCACCCTCCATCCGCAAGTGTGACCTGATCCCACTCGACTGATGAACTCGAGAAAGGACGGAGAACATTTCACTGCTGGGGACTCGGCCTGCCCTCTACAGCTGGGGTTCTCAACCAGAACAGTTTTGCTTGATAGGGACGTGTGGCAATGTCTGGAGACTTTTTTTTCATTAATAGACTATTTTTTAGAGTAGTTTTATAGAAAAATTGAGCAGAAAGTACAGAGTTCTCATATATACCCTCCTTTTCCCCCAGATTCCTCTATAATTAACATCTTGCATTAGTGTGGTACATTTGTTACAATTGATGAGCCAATATTAATACATTATTATTAACTGAAGTCCATAGTTTACATTAGGGTTCCTTCTTTGTGTTGTACATTCTGTGGGTTTTGACAAATGCGTAATAACATGTATCCACCATTACAGTATCATACAGAATAGTTTCCTGCCCTAAAAATCTCCTGTGGCTTCTAGAGACATGTTTGATTGTTACAACTAGGCAGGAGTTATTAGCATCTAGTGGGTGGAGGCCAGTGCACAGGACAGCCCCCCACAACAAAATGTCAGTAATGCTGAGACCGTGAAACCCGTGTACAGACACTCACCCAGGTGTATTTGTGGCCTGTTGGGGTTGGGGGTGGAGGTCGTGAGGCTCCAGTGCTGGAAAGGAACCTGGTGGTTGGATGGTGGGAGACCTGACTGTGCAGTGGCAGAAAGGAGGCACCCAGGAGGATCTGGAAAGTCCTGAAGAGAAAATGAACTGTAACTTGCAGGCAGCATTCCAGCCATAATTCCTACACACATTCCTTTAATTCTCACTCTCTTAAATTCAAACCCTGAAGTCTGAGTCCAATTAAAATGCCAAAAATTATAATTATTGGGTTGTGCATGGTGGGGTTAGCTTAGGTTACTCTCGAATTACTCTGATCCATCTGGAACTAAAAGCCCAAGTCTTGGGTGCAGGTCCCGTGTTTAAGCAACGTGGTTATCTTCTCTGTGCCTCGGTTTCCTTTTCTGAAAAGGAAGACACTTGTCTCAACTTAGAGTGTCTTCATGAGTTGATATCTGCAATGTGCTACTAATTAGGTTTTGTGATGCCAGGGTTGTGTTGTGGGCAGCAGGACATACTGTTGGAGACCTAATCAATTAAAAACTGCCCAAGAAGTAGCATTTTTATTCTGGAAAGGGCTTATGTAGATGCTGAGGTTTGCGGTGGGGGTGGTAAGCTACAAGATGACTGCTTTTAAAGACAAGAGATTTATAAGGGAAAAATACAAGCTTTGTAAAAGTCAGCAGTTCTTGCAAATGGAAAGCCTGTACTCATGAAGCCGAGTGGCGTAGTTCGCCTCGTCCCACAGACCTCTCATTGCCCCATAAATCTTGTCAAATGGGAGCAAGGACTTTATTCCCCTGATAGGCATGGGAGGAGAATCCAAAAACCAAACTCACTCCCTTATAAAATGTAAATGTGTATAAAGAGAACTATTCCTTTTCATAAATTACCTCCTCCACCCTCATCTTCCTGAAGTCGTAAAACCCCAAATGTAACCAAAAAAATGATCCTTTGAAAAAATTTTCCTTTGTGGGTGCATCTTTGGGCTGGAGGGGAAAAAGCTTTGCAGAACAAAAAGGTTCCGACTGAGGCATGTCAAACAAGTTTTATTAAAACTTTAATTATCTCCCACCTGCTGGTACTCTGAAGTTCCGAGGAAGAGGGCTAATTGAGAACAGCATTTGATGTGCGTGAGAGTTGCTGGGTTCTTTCCTCTTCTTAAAAAAGATTTGTTCTTAATCAAGTTTGTTTCATAATAAGTAGGTCCAGACACTGAGTTCTCATTTGCATTTTTGACGCTGTTTAATTAAGACCCTTTACACATGAGGTGTCGACTTTTCTTGTTTTAAATTGAATGTCTTCGTAAGTTTGGACCTTGGGTTTGGGGCATTTTTCTTTAGCCTGGTGATCAAAGCATGAATGGCCACGCTCCTGCATGCTCTTTGTGAGTGGGGGTACGTTTTGTATGGCCAGTCCAGGGGCAGCTAAGACAAAGCATTCCAGTGCTTTGTTCCTCACTCTAAAGTACAAGGAGTATCCACGGGCTCTGAAGTCCATGGGATCTGAAGTATCCATGGCCTTAAACTTGAAGCCGCAGGCTTCACCCTCAATTTACATTCTGCAACCCCCAAGGATTAATCTGTCTGCATTTCTCATTTATCTCTACCTTCCCATAGACTTCTCTTTGACTTGAGTTGCAGAATCACTTCGGATATCAGGGCTCAGAGATTTTCAGTATGTGGCAACAACAGTAACGTCACCACTTACTAAGCATCTAACATGTGCAGGGAGTGGGCTTAATGCTCTGCCTTCTCGCTGGATCCTCCAAGAAGCCAAGGATTGCATAGCTGGTGGGTGGAGGAGCTGAGATTTGAACCTATTTACTGACTGGATCAAGCCTTTGACTACAGGACTATAGTGCTTTCTGTTTGTGCTGAAGACTTAGAAAAACTCCCAACTTTCTGGTTCTTATTTTTTATTCTATTTTATTTTTTTGTGAGGAAGATTAGCCCTGAGCTGACATCCGTTGCCAATCCTCCTCTTTTTACTGAAGAAGATTGGCCCTGGGCTAACATGCATGCCCATATTCCTTTACTTAAATGGGACGCCACCACACCATGGCTTGACAAGTGGTTTGTCGGTCCACACCCAAGATCCGAAACTGCGAACCCTGGGCTGCCAAAGCAGAGTGTGCGAACTTAACTGCTATGCCACCAGGCTGGCCACTTTGGTTCTGGTTTCTTTGAGTCTGAAATTTGAGTGGATCGGTCAGTGTTTGTGTAAGTACCAATGTATCTAGAAAGTCCTCTGACATCCCAGCTGTGTTTTTTCATTGTGATTGAGAATAGCAATTGTTGGAAGGCCTTAGAGCACCCTAGTTTTTTGGATTTTTTTTTAATCTTGCTGAACTTCCCTCAGCCCTTTTCTAAGATGTGGAATATCCTTTTTTTTTTTTTTTTGCTTTAAAACTTTCTTAAGCCCAGTCTCCTGTCTTTTCTGCACCTATGATGGTACCTGCACTGCACCTCTTTAAGTATCGTGTGAACCCGAGTTGAAGGGGGAGGAACGCTTCCTGAGTGTATGGTGTGTACACGTGCTTTCTGAACATGGATTATCTCCTCTCGATGTCTCAGCAACCTCTGTAATAGTTATCGACATCTCTGCTTTATGAATGAGGGAACTGAGGCTTGGAGAGGTTCAATATACTTTCTCTGGACTCATGGCTAGTGGGTTGTAACAGACCAGGGATTCAAACCTGGGCCTCTGTGACACCAAAGCCCAAATTCTTTCTACTCTACTCTACTTTCTGTCCATTGAATGGGAATTAGGTTAAATGGAATTTTCCTTTTTCCTAGAAAAAAGGAGGTAGAGAAGGCTTGTAGAAACACATGGAAAACCTTTCTCTTTTTTTCCCTGAAGCCGAAGAGGCCATCTCAGTATTGGAGGTTCACTTACATCAAGTGGATAGAAAAAGTGAGGCATGTAGCTGCCAGGAGCCTGCATTTCCGTTTCTGGCTAGCACACACTTTCTTTGTATTTGTTTACCGTATGGCTAGTCCTGACAAATAAAACGATTCTTTTCTTGGCTCCTTCACTTGGGAGAAGTAAGCTGTGGGATTTTAGTGGAAGGACTAAAGGACTGAAAATGCCTCGGATTTGGAAAATCTCCAAGTATGTGGTGCAGAAGGTATTCTTGTTGACTTTGGTGACAGGAGCCCATGAATGACAGCTTCCTGCATCGCCCCCGCCGAATCACACACGGCCCTGCTACTGCAGAACTGTGTACACATCCTCTTCTCCCCGTCGGTCCTTCGTTGCTGTGGTCTCTCCCCTGGGAGAGGACTGGCCAGTCCACTAATGAGTGTTTATTGAGCTCCTACTAGATAAAAGTTGTTTGTCATACCCAGATTGTCAGGCAAAAATGTTAGAATAAATAATAGAATGAGATCAAGGCATTCTTCCTTTTGATTTAGGTCAGAATTCAAGGCATCCAGAGGAGTAAGAGCTGTTATTTCTATACCATCTCTATGTCATATCGTTTCAGCATCACTGGAAAGGATTTTGATCTACTCTCTAGAACTGAAACTTTCAGGATCCAGCAGTTTCCCTTCAGAGCCTTAAGTCATTGTGTAATTGGGACTTGAATATTTCCTGTCTCCTCTTCCCTTTCTCCTGCTGATATCAGCCAACCCCCCCACCCCCACTCCCTCATTATTCCCTGGCCATTCCTTGGCCGCAGTGACTTTTGGTAGCTCAGCAACATTGATGCTCATGTAGCACAGCCTCCCTATGCACTGCTGGCCCTCCCGAGGAAAAATCACGTGAAAGTGTCAGGTATCCAGAAGAACATATCTCCTTGGACTAAGTATTCCTTTGGCTTGGTAGGGGCAAAGCCCTTTAGTCCAGCCTGGATGTGAGGGAACCTTCTGCTTTATTTATTGATTTTTCAAAGCCAAAGCAATGTTAGCAGAGCCAAGAATAATGTTGGAGAGATTCTGTACAAGAGCATACCCTTGCATAGTTTCCTGACAGGAATCCGGACTGCCTAACACTTGGGACCTGGGAGCTGCTTTGGTTGAGAAATCAGCACCACGATCAGAATGTGATGGGTCCTGGATGCAGAGCCTTTGACTTCTGATGGGCTCCGCCTCGCGCCAGCCTTTTCTGCCTTGTGTGTGGTTCTGTGCCAGGGTTTTGAGCTGTATTTGGAGCCTTTGTTTAAATTTTCCTAAGGGATGTCAAAAGCAAGTATCGCAGTCCTCAGGGGGGCACAGAGCCTCTCTTCAGAATGGGGCATGTGCAAAAAGAAAAGGAAAAGGCCAGTTACTTCCAGAGGCTGTTCATGACTGAGAAACCGAACAGGAGAAACGGAAGACCGGAAGTAGGAGACGCACTGGGGAATCCTTAACCCTTTTTAGCATCTCCCTCTTGCTCGGACATGTGTTATCTTGTTAATACAGTCACCAGCCAAGCCTGCCTCACCTTTATGGGACCTGTCATCCTGACAAGACCCTTTTCCTGGAACTCTCTCCCTTGTACCAATTCATCCCACCCAGGGGACCTGGTCAGGACCGCTTCCCCTTAGATGTCCCTCGTACCCCTAACTGAGATGGCTCTTGCCAGAAGATGTGCTCAGCCAGACTCATCTTTCATTCACACCTCAGTCGTTCTTCCTTGTCCTCAGCTATATAGCTGATAAAAAAAGAACCCACAAATTAATAATAATAAATGACAGGTTTTAATACTTCGTTTTTATTGTGGCTATAGAAATTATGAGAGTGTGGGAAGGTGGGCAACCCCGGCAAGCAGTGTATGACTGTTGCCAAGGTGAGGTCAGCCAGCTCTCTGCCAGGAGCTTCAGTTCACCAAGTGACTTTATTGGGGTGGATTAATCAGAGGTGAGAGTATGGAAACCATGGTTTTGATCTCTGGTTCCCTAGGTTCTAGGTTGGTGAGTGGGATACAGCTGCTTAAGAACAGTTTGTTCGCATTCTAGAAACATGTTTTACCAGGACATCCAGAGGTGATGAGACACTTGGGATCAGACATCAGCTCAGGCTAGTTTATTAGTTCACAAGAGGCCGTCCATCCCTTTTCTGGTATCTGAACGTTTGTATTCCCCTTCCGGGATGCTGCATTTCCCCATTGTTTAGGAGACTAGAAACCAGATTAGGAACTAGAAGGTTTTTTAGAAAGGTGGGTGGATGGAGAGGTGGAGGGATATTCCCTCCCACCTGTCCCCAGCTCCTCTGACGATAGAATTTCTGTCCCCCAGACGGTGCTGGGCATGCTTCCAGAACTGGCTTTTGTGACATGATTTTCTCTGCTGTTTGCTGACCACGCCCCACGTCACCATCCACAGTGCCCCCGAGTCTCTGTTTAGATGTGCTTATCCCACGGACTAATGGTCTTGCTGCCCCCATCTCTGTACCTTGAACTCAGTGGGACAGTTACCCCTGACATCTTTACTAAGTGAGCTTTCCTCGGTGCTTATCTTTATGGGAATTGCTGATTTCTCCCAGTGTTGTCCCTGCTTTCTAGAGAGGATTCCAGAGGGTCTCCTCATGGGGGATCTCTCTTGAGAGGAGGTTTTAGTTTCTTAGCTCAGAATGTTTATGGCCAGCTTTTTTCTTTCTTTAGCCTGAGGTCAGGAGGGTGGTGTAGGAGGAGTTTAGAGCTGTGGATGTAATGGAAATTTGAGGCCCATGCTGGTTGAACTCCAAGAACAAAGACTACTTTTACAACAGCCAGCGAGCGCGCAGCTTCTGCCGGGGGAGCTCAGGGGGAGAAACGGAGAGAAAAAGAGAGGCCTCGGCTGTGAACAGGGTGTTTCCATGTCTGAGAAGCTAAGATTCAGTAAGAGAGAGTCAGGTTCCTTTATCCAAATCGACTCTCCTCTTCCCCTAGTCTTTACCTTCCAGGCCTGATTGGCACAGTTCTGGGACATGTTGGTCCCAGAAAGAAAGAAGGAGTGGGAAGGAAAGATAGAAAAATAGTCCGTTTTTTTTTTTTCCTTCTATTTAAAAGTGGGAAGTTTTACATTCTGTGAATTGATGTCCCAGACACAATGGAGGAAGAGCTGGCTCAGTTGCTTATAGATCTTCCTCTCACCCCACCCTTCGTCAGGAGAGATGGGACCACCCACCCGCCAGTCTTCTCCTGGTGCTTCACGGCCTGGCCCTTGGGGACCCCGTTGGCTTCTGTCTTATAGTTACACATGGCCAGGCAGAGTGCAGCTCACTTCCCTCACATTCTCTTGGGTTCTGCAGGCTCCGTTCTCCATGTAAGTACAGTTCTATCAAGGCTGCGAGCTGATCGCCTCCTCAGATCCTCAGCTGTTGATAGAGTCAACCTCGCCTTAAACAAACAGCTTTCCACAAGTGTCTTAATCTAGATCCTCAAGCCTTGCAGCTTCTCCTCCCAGAATTGCCCCCAACATATCACCTGTCCCTTAAGGCAATACTCATGTAAAACATTCTCTTCTCAGTTCTGCTGTCTTTACCTACCAGGGGTTTGGGCTTTAAAGATTTTTGCTATTTTAATCCAGAGCCATTAGAGACTGCAAACATATTGTGATCATTTCTCTCTGGAAATTCTAAACAGTAGGCGCAGTTCTTCACTGTAGCTCTCAGCCAGCCGTTGGATGGATTTGAGCAGGTGGAGGTGTGGTGTGTGCGGCAAGCTGGGGGGAGGGGCCTGCTGTTCAATTTTTCTGCTGCCTGTCCATGCAGACCCCACCCCAGCTTCCCTCCTGTCGTTACCTTTGTGTGACAGAGTTACAGTGAGTCTTGGTTCCCCATTCTATAAAAACTAGATATACATTCATATAACAGTGACTCAAAAAACATTGTCTCAAAGCAGTGGCAAGGTTTTCCATTTTGTCTTCTTGGCAAGCAGTGTGGTGAGTGGGAAGAATGTAGGTTTTTGGTGTTAGAGCTGCTTTCTATTCTAGTTTTACTGTTCAGTGCTCTGGTTCCTTTAAAAAGTTACTTAACCTCTCTGAACTTCAATTTCCTCATATATAAACTAGGGGATGATGATAATGCCCACCTTTCCAGGCTGTTGACGGGATTAAATATGATTATGTGGGTGAGAGGCCAGGACAAGGCAAGGTATACAGTAGGCACTTCATAAGAGGTGGTTGTGAGGAGCTTGTAGTGAGGGAAGAGAGTAGGCAGTTGAGACACCTGAGGGTTGGGTACGGTGAGTGACTTATCCCTAGGAAATACTTAGGATACAGTTGTGTTTGCCATAGCAAGCCGGGTAAAAACCTCGGCACTAGCCTGTCCCAGATGTTCACTTTGCTTGTTGAAGTGAAATGAAATACAAACCATTTCGTGCCTTCACTTGAGACATTCATTCATTCAGCAAATAGTTAAGCTAATACATACCTATTTTTTCCTAGTGCCTGGAAAGATACTAGGGAAAAAGTTGAACAAAATAGCCGCTATTTACAGTTTAGTTAGTTTAGACAAAACAGAAAACCAGTCATCACTCTGCAGAGTGATAATTGCTATTAACTGAGCTAACATATGTAAAATGCTGGCCCCCGGTGCCTGGCCCCATCATAGTCAGCCATCCCATAAGCATATAAGCCCCATCAGAGTAAGAGGATGTCTGGAGGCAGAGGGCAGAGGAGGATATCTAGGAGAGAGACTTGTAAGAATAGGTGATGCTTGACCTAAGTCTTAAGGAAGAATAAGGACTTACCAGATTGGACAGGTGTGAAGATAGGTGGGAGGGAGCGGTAAGGGAGAAAGTGGTAGGAGGGGCCCTAGGCAGTTTTAACAGCTAAAGCTGTGAGTTGCTTGATGTACGTAGGGGTGAGACTGCCTTTGCTTCTCTTGCTAAGGACTTTGGTCTTTATCTTCATGGTTAGAGCAGTAGAAGGATGTTAAGCAGAGGCTTTTGGTTTTGGATAAGGACAGACTGGGGAGCCAGACTGGAAATGGCCAGGAGGCAGATGTAGTGGCCTGGATCCAAACTCCAGCTAGGGCGGTTGAGCTGGAGAGCAGAGGAGGGGTGGGTTCAGGAGCTATCCAGGAAGTGATGGGAATAGAAGTGAGGAAGGAGGAAGAGTGTGGAAGGACTCCCAGTTTTCTGGCTTGGGAACCTGGGTGGAGGGTAGTTGGTGCTATTCACTGAGACAGGGACTGATAGCAGAGCAAGACAGGGAAGGGGGGAGGCGTTCACTCCTGGAGAGGTGAACATGCCCAGTGGGCAGGCACCATGTGTTCATGCTGAAATTCTCAATTACCTACCCCTAGATAGAAACACAAAAATATTTTTTTCCTTTTGGCATAAGTTTTTTTGTGTGTGTATAATTTGATATGATAAAACGCACAGATCTTAAGTGTTCAGTTCAATGTGTTTGGACAACTGTTATAGAAACATCATTCCAAACAAGATGTAGAACACTTCCATTTCCCTAGAGAGTTCCCTCATGCTCCTTTCTAGCCAACCGTTCCCCCCTCCCCCCCACGTCACTTTTGGTCTTCTGTCACTGTAATTTAGTTTTGCCTGTTCTGGAACTGCATATAAATGGAATCATATGTTGCATTTAATGTCTGTAAAGTTCATCCATACTGTTGCATATATCAATAGTTCTTTGTTGTTGAACTAACTGAAGGGTATTCCATGGAATCAACATGTCACAGTTTCTCCATTCTTCTGTTGATGGAGGTGTGAGTTGTTTCCAGTTTGGGGTGGGGGAGGACTTCTATAAACATTCCTGTACAATTCTTTTTTTTTTTTTTTGTGAGGAAGATCGACTCTGAGCTAACATCTGCCAATCCTCCTCTATTTGCTGAGGAAGACTGTCCCTGGGCTAACATCCATGGCCATCTTCCTCCACTTTATATGGGACGCCGTCACAGCATGGCTTGCCAAGCAGTGCGTCGGTGCGTGCCCGGGATCCGAACTGGCGAACCCCAGGCCGCCGCAGCGGAGCGCGCGCACTTAACCGCTTGCGTCATCGGACTGGCCCCCTGTACAATTCTTTTGATGGACATATTTTTTCATTTCTCTTGGGGAAATACCTATGAGTCGATTTGTAGGGTTACAGGGAAAATGTATATTTACCTTCATAACAATTCTTGAAAGTGATTGTTATACTCCCACCAGCAGTGGATGAGAGTTCCGGCTTGTTCCAGCTCCTCACCAGCATTTGGTGTTGTCAGTCTTCTTTATTTTTGCTATTCTTGTGTGGGTGAAGTGGGTTTAATTTGCATTTCTTGATGACTAATGATGTTGAATACCTTTCTATATGCTTATTGGCCTATCCACTTTTCTGAAGTGTCTGTTCAAAACTTTTGCCTGTTTTTTATTGGGTTGTTCATCTTTTTATTGTTGATTTGTAAGAGTTCTTTGTATAGTCTGGGTAGGAAGGCTTTATCAAATAGACATTTGCACAAGTTTTTGGTTTTATTAGCACAGGATGGTTTTCCCCATCCTGAGGCCCTAAGCATTAGAGGCATTTTCAGATTCTTGTCAGAAAGTTATTAGATGAAAAAGTGCTTTAGTTCTTATAAGAATTTATTGCTGTTGTTGAAAGACGGTATGGGACGTTATTACTGACTCCTGGTCTAGGTGGGGATTGGAGCCGAGCGGGACCCACACAGGCATAGGAGAGGCTCTGTATGTTAGGAAATAATGTTCATCTGTGGTGCCAGGGAGAGTCCTTCCCAGCTATTGAACATCCAGTATTAGAGCCTTTCTAAGGTAGTTTTCCTTCGCTGTATTTTTTAAAAAGATGATAAATTCCAAACTTCAAATTTCACAGTAGAGAGAATATTACAATGAACCCTCATGTATCTATCACTCGGCCTCAACGGTTCACAGCCAGTAGTGTTTCCCCTATATCTCTATACCCTTACCCCTCCTCCCCAGCTTATTTTGAAGTAAATCCTAGATATCATATCATTTCCATCGTAAATGTTTTGGTATGTATTTCTAAAAGATAAGGACTCTTTAAACACACACACGTAACCAAAATACCATTATCACACCTTAAAAATTAATAATTCCTTAATAATACTTTGTTGTTTACAGTTTGTCTGAATGCCCCTTGTCTGAGTTTTGATCATCACTGACGGAAGACCAGCTGGCTCCCTTTCATCCTTGCTGGCTCCTCTTGAACTTGTATATTGGCTTTTTTGGGTCATATGTTTTAGGGCACACTCCCATGTTCTGTCAGTCCAGCTGTCTGCTTCCCCTTCACTTTTTTTTTCTTAAAACCTTTATGTCCAGTATAACATACATACAGAAAAGTGCCTAAGACATAAATTAGGAGTTAGTGCATTATTATAAAGTGAACTCTTGTAACCACATCAAAATCAAGAAAAGCCTCCGTGGGCTCCCTCCCTGGCACACCCCCTCCTCTCCTTCAAAGGGAGCCATCACCCTGACTTTGATGGCAGTCACTTCCTTGCCTCCCTCAAGAATTTTCTACTTAAGTGTGCTTGCCTAAACACTGTGGTTTAGTTTTGCCTGTTTGGGAGCTGTATATAAATAGAATTATTTATTAATCTTAAAATGAAGTCACATTTGTCAGACTTCATTTAAGGTTGGTGCTCTTATGGCTTGAGTAGTCTTTCACCACCCCAAGGCGTTCGTCCTAAGTTTTTTCTTTCACCTTCTATTGTCTTTTATAAGCCTCATTGTTCTGCCTTTCATGTTTAGGACTCCTCTGCACTTCTCAGACCGATTTGCAATCTCACTTTTCCCAGGAAGACGGTCCACAGCCATTCAGCTCTAGGGATTGCCCTCGGTTCTCGCTCCTCACTGCAATACGGAACGCCTTCTTATTGTGTCGAGTGTGTACTCACTGAGCAGAGGCCAGGGCCCATGCTGCCTAGCACAGAGGGAGCAGGGAGGGAGGGAGACATTTCCAGATATTAGCCACCGGACTCTGGTCTGATCTGCCTTGGAGCTCTGGCCCAGACTGTGGGATTTGTGGAGGAGGGCCTCATTCAGATAGCCTTATCCTATTGTCCGACCAAATTCCCTACTTAGTTTCCAGTTGGAAGTGTCTGTCCTTTACAATCAACTTATTCTTTTGGCTGAAAGGATGCTCTCCTCCTAAATATGTATAAGGAATTTGACAGACTGATCCCCAGTTCTGGCCTCTTGGGAAAGGGGGAGCACCTTTTCCTCTTTTCCCTGGTTTCTTCCTCCTGTAAGCAGAGGTCTTTGGGTTTGCCAGCTCACAGCCACTTGGAAGCTTCTGTGGCTTTTCTGGGGCCTATTTTGAGTCTTGATTGTTTGGTTTTGATTGGAAAAATAAACACTTATTTTGAATTTTCACCCTGATCTATCTGAGCAAGGTTCAAACAATCTTTTTTAACTCTACCACATGTGAATTACAGGAAATGATCTCCTGTTGGGGAAATGGGTCATTTCCAAGATTTTTCTCTCCAAGAAAAGTGTAACTTATTAGTTTACTAAGAAAGGCTCAAACAGGCAGCAAAGAAGTGTTTATTAAGACGTTTTCTCCTTTTAGGTGCCCGTAATCACAATCTTATCATAAACCTCAGCCCCGGTAGTTAATCCAAAGTTATTTAATTAAATTCTTTCATTTTACATATTAGGAAAGAAGGAAACATCCCCCTCCTCCCGCAAAAAAGAATGATTTGCTCAAGGCTGTATGTTGTCTTCAGAGATCAGGATTAGGAATTATGCCCTGAATGAGGATAAGACCATTTTTACCCCCCGAAAATAATGATTTCTTAAAAATTACTGTGATCTCACTATTTTTTTAAAAAAATTCTTGAATGAAACCTCATCCTTGAATTTGGTGCATCAGAAGATTGACTTGGAATAAAAGTGGAATTTCCATTCTTAACCAAACAAAATGGAGCTCAGAGATCCTACTTGAAAGATGAATTGGTCTCAATGTCATTTTGTTTGTCACTTTCTTCTTGGACCAAAACAGTGCTTCACCACAGTCTGCGCTGTGGTTGAATTCCATACCTGTGAGAGAAGCTTCTAGAGACCTTTGGCTTGAAACACACACACTTGGCTAGCAGAGTTCTTTCTTCTGAACCATCCATTTTGCTGCCCCCTGCTGGAGGCCAAAAAGAGACAATTGCAGAAAGCTCCTCCTCACTAGCTCTTCTCTGTTAAGATGTAACCTCCAAGGTGGGGAAAGGCGAAGTCCACAAATTGCAAGTGGGTTCATGTGCGGTTTCCATGGTGGACGTCTCCTACTCATCAGTCAATCGGTGGTGTCCTTACCTGGTTGCTGGAGAGACCTCAAGTCCCCTGGGCCCAAAACCAAACTCATTCCCCCACCTCCACCAGTTTCTCTTGCACTGTGCTCTCCTTCTCCTTCCCTCTCTATCTATCCATTCTTTCATTAATTCATTCATTCAACAAATCTTTGAGCTTTTAACTGGTTCTACCTGCTTTTCAAGGCTCTGGTTAACTCTGATAACAGTGTCATACCGACTCGTTTACCCAAGCTACAAACCTTGGCGTTTCCCAACTCCTTCTCCCTGTTCTCTGAATCTAATTAGGTCAGAGTGGGAGTGTTTTGGTATTCTCTTAACTAGTCCACCGACCTCCAGTCTCACTCCTTTACACAGCTCCCAGGATGACCTCTCTACACCACCACTTGTTCATGTCACTGCCCTACGTACAGACCTTCACTGTTGACAGATTAAATCCAAAACTCTTTGGCATGGACTTCACGGCCTCCCATTGAGCCCCACCTAGCTTTCTGTCATCTCCTGAACCCTCACCTTTGCATTACACTTTGCCACATTGATCTGCTCCAAAGATCCTCAAACCACCACCCACGGTCACACCTTTGAGCCTTTGTGCATGCTGACTCCTCCACCAGGGATGCCCTTCCCTTCTTCTCTGTCTGGTGAAGTTGTGCTCAAAAGTCACCTGTACACCTTGTCCCTTCAGATGTCACGTGCTCAAAGGAACCTTCCCTCTGCTGTGCCGTTATCGCTTGGCTCCACAGATCTCTGTTATGGCGTCCATCACTTGTATTATAGTTAGTTCTTCGCTTGTCTGTCTCCCCTTCCAGACTATGTCCCCAGTGTGCAGCCCCGGTTCTCTAGGTCTGGCCTCATTTCCAATAGTTTGTTTCAGTGACGACATGAATTAGAGTCATACTCGTCCGCCCCAAGGCTCCAGGCTCACTGTCTTCCACTGCTCTCCTTAACAGCCTCCAAGGCTTTAGAGTCCACAGGACTGAGAAGCTGCAGTTCTCCAATGTGCTGGACTTCACTTTGCCTCTCGCTCTGCCTTGGAGGCCTTACCCCATCCCGCTCAAGACCTGCCTGATAAAATCTAGTTCATTCTTCAAAAAGCAGTTCAGATGTCTCTTCTTCCCTCTTCCCTTGCTCTTGACTTGCAACAAGATTAAATAATAAAAATAGCTAATACTTACATGGCCTTCACTGTCAGCCCCACTGTTCTAAGCATATGGTGTTTGACACAGAGTGAGTGCTCATCCAATGATGGCTAATATGTTTTTGATTTTTCATCATAAATTGTATTATGTTAATTGCACTGTTGATATGTTTCTTCAGAATTCTTCTTCTTCTTCTTCTTTTTTTTTTGCTGAGGAAGATTTGCCCTGAGCTAACATCTGTGCCAGTCTTCCTCTGTTGTGTATGTGAATCACTTCCGCAATGTGGCTGATGAGTGGAGTATGTCCGCGCCCGGGATCCAAACCCACGAACCCGGGCCGCCAAAGAAGAGCACGTGGAACTTTAACCACTATACCACAGGCCCCAAGAA
Source organism: Diceros bicornis minor (assembly GCF_020826845.1). Taxonomy (NCBI): domain Eukaryota; kingdom Metazoa; phylum Chordata; class Mammalia; order Perissodactyla; family Rhinocerotidae; genus Diceros; species Diceros bicornis. Next base: position 16,906,619 of record NC_080757.1, on the reverse strand, counting down.
TTCTTTTTTCTTGTCATTTTTGACTTTTGTACCAGCTAATTTTTTTTTTAATTTTTTTTTGTGAGGAAGATCAGCCCTGAGCTAACATCTATTGCCAATCGTCCTCTTTTTTTTTTTTCCCCAAAGCCCCAGTAGATAGTTGTATGTCATAGTTGCATATCCGTCTAGTTGCTGTATGTGGGATGCGGCCTCAGCATGGCCGGAGAAGCAGTGCATCGGTGCGCGCTCGGGATCCGAACTTGGGCCACCAGTAGCAGAGCGCGCGCACTTAACCACTAAGCCACGGGGCTGGCCCCTGTACCAGCTAATTTTTTATTCGTCTAGAGCAGATTCTGGTTCTGTCATGCAGGACTCCCTGCAGTAATGACTGATTGCCTTTGTCTGTGAGAAAGAGATGGTGCTTGAGAGTAGAGAACTCACGCAGAAGAATAGGATTCTGTTTTAGGAGTGAGTGCGAGAGAAGGAAAAGAAGCTGAGAAGTGTTCATCCTCACTAGACCCCAGTTTGCTTCTTTCTCCGCTCTTCTGTCTTTTGTTGTCCTATGTAATAAATGAACTCTCCCTGTTTTTCTCCAGGGAAATGGTTTAAATGAAGGTTTAAACATTTTTCTTTAATCAACTGTAGGAGGACTTTTTTCTTTGGTGGAGGGAGGCAGTTTCCTATAAATGCATTGGATATTATCATGATTATTAATATGAACAAAGCTTCTAGAACGTCACTTCCTCCAAACCTTCTAGCACAGGGGCTAAGGTGGTCTCAGGTAAGCAGAAGCTAAAAGAAGTTTCCAGTAAGAGTCTGATGTTCCCCAACATATAATCTCACAGGTGATAGACTCTTTGACCTGCAAAAGTCACTGATTTGGGCTCTGTGTTAGTCCAGAGAAATAGAACCAATAGGAGATGTATATATATATAAAGAGATTTATTATAAGGAATTGGCTCATGGAGTTATGGAGGCTGAAACGTCCCAAGACCTGCAGTTGGTAAGCTAGTGACCCAGGAGAGCCGATGGTGTAAGTTCTAGTCCGAGTCTGAGTCCAAAGGCAGGAGAAGACTGATGTCCCAGCTCGAAGATAGGCAGAGAGAGTAAATTCTCCTTAATTGGCCTTTGTTCTATTTAGGCCTTCAACGGATTGAGTGAGGCCCACCCACATTGGGGAGGGCAGTCTGCTTTAGTCAGTCTACTGATTCATACATTAACCTCATCCAGAAACACCCTCGCAACACACCCAGAATAATGTTTAACCAAATATCTGGGCACCCTGTGTCCCAGTGAAGTTGACATATAAAATTAACCATCACAGATGCTCGCATGCGCTCTGTCGCTCTCTGTCTGTCTTTTGCTGATGTGGCAGTGTCCTGGCCCACGAGAGTTTGGCAGCTCAGCTGCACGACCAGGATGCAGTACTGGAACCCTCCGCAATCCCAGGTTCTTCCACTCACAGCTGCTAGCACTTCAGGCCTTCTTTGTTCTGTATTAGATCCGCAGCCCTCTACTTTTTTATTTTTTATATTTTTGACACAGCACACATGGTATATCAAATTCCATGCATAATATACTTCTATGGGCATGTCCAAATTTTGACAATTCCTCCTCCCATACCCCCATCCCCATGTTTCTCAAGAAATAAAGCAAATAGCACCACAGATGCCTTGTGACATGTTGTTTTTCATAAAAGCGTTTTATAAGCTTGGGAGTAACTCTTAAGTGTTCATCACTAGAGCAGCATAGCTAGATCAGGGTTGGATAAAACATGTAATTCCCAGTTAACTAGTTAGCATCAGCTTTGAGGAAGCTTATCAAAAACAAATGCATATGTTATGATTTATATTTGAAAAATGAATGATTTACAAACTTCCCTTTAAGTGATATTGGCAATAGATTATTTGCTTATCTCATCATTGAGGTGATGATACTGGACTAGTCTTTCACATTGGAGCTGCAGGATCCTGAGAAGCATATACTCTTGGTTAATGAGAATTAGAGCTGTGAAGATCACAGTGCATAAATTCAAAGCAGATAGGTCTGAAAGTGTGAGTGATTCCAGACTATTTACTCAGAAGGAAAGAGTATGGGGATGGGATTTCCTGTTCCATGATGTTCCTTTAGGCCTCCTAACTCTTACCATATTATAAAAATGCGACTATTAAAGCTTTCCCCTGAATCTTCCAAATCTCGCAGTAAGTTTAAGGTGATTTTCCTGTTACTAAACATGGCGGAACCAGCGCCTTGCTGAGTTAACTTTCTCTTCATTTCTCTAGTCTGTTATCTCTATTCCTGTGTTGGAGAATTGGAATTAGGAAGTGATTCAGGAGCTAATGGCAACCAAAAGAATTCCAGCAGATCCTTAGAGTAGGGCTTCTCAACCTTGGCACTGTTGACATTTTGAGCCAGATAATTTTTTGTTGTGAGGGGCCTGTCCTGTGCATTGTAGAATATTTAACAGTTTCCCTACCTTCTGCCTGTTAGATACCAGTCACACCTGCTCTCCTCAACCAAAATGAAGACAACCAAAAATGTCTCCAGGCATTGCCAATTGTCCCCTAGGAAGCAAAATTACCCCCACTTGAGAATGACTGACTTAAAGCAAGCAGTCCATGCCTGGCACCATCCCTTCCTTCCTGAACAGTGGCCTTCCCAGAGACATCCTGCCTGCCACCTTTGACACTGGGGCAACAGGTTGCCGGTGCTTGACTGAGATCAAAGAAAAGGTGCAGAACTGGTTCTCAGAGACACTCGGAGGGAGAACTGGCAGGACGTAGCAATAAATTGTCCACGGAATACGAAAGAGGAAATTTTTAAAATGACAAGATTTTACCTATTTAACACTCTCTCCTTTCCTTTTCACTCATTTCTCCAGGTAATTTAGAGAACTGAGTATTTGAAATGAGGGGTCTTTTCTTAACGGGTAGAGCTAGGGCGCTAATTGTTTCCATTGACAGCTATATACGCCAGGGGCTGGCCCCGTGGCTTAGCGGATAAGTGTGTGCGCTCTGCTACTGGCGGCCTGGGTTTGGATTCTGGGCGCGCACCAACGTGCCGCTTGTCAGGCCACGCTGAGGCGGCGTCCCACATACAGCAACTAGAAGGATGTGCAGCTATGGCATACAACTATCTACTGGGGCTTTGGGGAGAAAAAGGGAAAAAAAGGAGGAGGATTGGCAATAGATGTTAGCTCAGGGCTGGTCTTCCTCAGCAAAAAGAGGAAGATTGGTATGGATGTTAGCTCAGGGCTGATGTTCCTCACAAAAAAAAAAAAAAGAAGGAAAAAGAAAGCTATATACGCCAATTATTCTTACAGCATCTTTCTGAAGTATTAAGTTCAGATGTTGCAGAAATAACAGTATAAAATATGTGGGAGTACACAGGGACAAGAACTTTTGCCAAAATGCTTTGAGAAGATGGTCACGTTTGCAGCTTACAGCCCTTTTGCGTACGTTAGAGACCTTCCTCTACCTCGTAATCTATGTAGGTTCGAAGCCCTTGTTGGATCAGAACGGAGATGTGTCAGGCAGCCCCCTGGAACATAAGTCACCTGCCCAGAGCGTCCTGATCAGAGAGCCTTTAGCTGGTGCCTGGTGAGTCGGAATCTGGGACGCTCCTGGGTCAGCGTCAGAGCCGCAGGATCAGCCACCAGGGTCTGATCTGACGGCCTCCTCAAGGCGTTCTGGCCTTTGATGTAACCCACTGTGTATAATGACATGCCTGCCCTTTAAAGAGAAACTGATTTGTGTTGGGAAGTTAACAAATAATGAAATAGAAAAAGAGATGTGAGGAAAGGAACTGTTAGGTAGCTGGGGTTCTCCCAAACTAGAGGTTCATCTGTGAGAAAGGCCAGACTTGATAAAGTCTGCAGCTTAGGGTGTTGTACCGTACGGCCATTGCCTCGCTTCTGGAGTGGCGGAAGCAGCCTTGCGAAGACCTTCCAACCCTGGCCCTGTGAAGAGCAGACCACGTGGGCTTCTGTGTGCTTTGTACTTTTCGCTTGTCCAGTGATTCCTGAGATGAAAGCATCTTTTCCTCTTTGTCCTTCCTGGATATTTCCTTCCTCTGCTCATTTACTCCTACAGATATGTACCAAATGGTGAACTGGCGCAGGGCGTGTATGGTGCTGGGGCTACCATGGTGGAGGGAATGCAGTTTCTGCTCTTGAGGGAGTCTTGGTGTTTGTGGGGACAGGAAAAAATTGTGACATGTGAGATGCGATGGCATTGAGTGCACTGTGATGGGAGCAAAGGAGTAGCTCCTCACTCTGTTGGCTGGAAGAGAGTTCGAGAGAGAAGAGGTCAGGGAGATTTCCCGGAGACTCTTATCAAGCCTTGAAGAAGGAGTCCTCAGAAAAACAGGACAAGAAGGGGGATTCAGAGAGAGAGAGTAGCATATGCAAAGGACGGAGGGAGGGGTGAGTTCAGGGGACTCCGAGGTCCAGTTGTGAATGGTAAAGTATAAGGTATAGGTGGGCAGGTGGAAAGAGGGATAGGAGCGAAAAGTCTTATACAGTAAGGAGTGGAGACTGCATCTTGAAGGTGTCACAAGGGTTTTAAACAGAAAATGGTTTTAAATGGGTGTTTTAGAAAGATGACACAGGCTGCAGATGGCCAATGGGTAGGAAATGGAGGTAAGTGTTCTCAAGCCTGGAGGCAGGGAGACCACTCTGGAGCTATTGCAGGGGTCCAGCTAGAAGATGAGGCACAGGAAGCCCCACAAGCCCTGCCCACAACATAATTCATGTCCCCCACTGCGCCCCTCAAAATAGATCAGGTTCCTGTAACTCGGAGGGTCTTGAAGGACAAGGCAGAATCCTCATCCAGGACCTTCACTTACATTTTGACATCTTTTGCATATCCTTTGCAAGTGAAGTGACTGCTAATACATTTGTTTAGACTTTTGAATCTCTCAAATTAAGCTGTCTGTCTTTCTCCTAATCATGAGTTTGGGTTAATCCAGAGGATCAAACTGCTGTTCTCCTAGGCTTTGAGAAAAAGCCATTAGTGTCTTTTAGATGCATAGTTTTGCTGAACTTGTCCTTCAACAAAGGGAGAGTATACTTTTGTAGTGGTGCAAGCCCTCCCCTGGACACGGCTTAAGGGACTGGAAAGAATTCCCCGGAGAAGCCAGGGAACTTGCTGACCAAGCTGGCATCAGTTTTCTTTCCTGTAAACTGTTTCCACTCAAATGTTCTGCCTCCAGCCTGAGGCTGGCACCAGCTGAGGGTTTGCAGCAAAGAAGTATTTGAATGTTGGCCTTGCCCTGACCCGTGTTCAAATCATTTGGTTTCACTAAGAGTCTATATTTTGAGATAGCAAATGAGATTAGCTCACATCCAGCGGTTTAATTGCTGATTCAGTTAGAAAGTCTTCACTTGATAGGGCCTGGGCTGCCACGGGGCACCTTCCAAGGCTGCCAGGACTTTTCCTAAAAGAAGAGGCCTACCTCCTTTTTTCTTTAATTATAAAAGCAGAACTACATGCACATGGTTAAAAATTTTAAGCTGTACTGAAGGATATAACAGAGATAACTTGATATAACAGGTATAACTTGATAACTGCACTTCCTCGTGGAATATAAATATATATATATTTATTATCCTTCTCCATGCATTTATAAACATGCATATATGTATAGGTAATGTCTGTTTTATTTACAAAAAAACATGGATTAAAAAAACTAATTATATATCTTGACAATTTTTCCCTATCAGCACACGCTGGCCTGCTTCAAGCTTTGAAATATCAGCATTGTGTTCCACTGAATGGACAGAAGCATAATTTACTTCCCAGTCCCCTACAAACAGATGTTTCCCCCCTCCCCATAGCATATCATAATGCATGATAAACATTCTTGCACATGCATTTTTGCACACTTATGCCTGTATATCTGTAGGATAAATTTGTAGAATTGGAATTGCTAGGCCAAAGGATATGCACATTGTTAACTTGAATAGACATTACCAGGGTCCTTCATGTAGGGGACAGAGCTGGGGTTGCTTTATAGAAAACGTCTAACTCCAGCTTCTGACAGCCAGCCTAAAATAGTGGTAATTCCCTCCCAGAAAATATTGCTGCTCCCTGATACAGAGGCTCTAAGCAAATGCATTACAAACTGTAAGGCAACACTGGTGAGGAGCATGAATGATGTTTGGCAAGACAGATGACCTCTGAGGACCACGATTTTCTCATCTGTTCAGTCTGTGGGCAAGATGATCTGTTTAGTCCTAGACATGATTAAGCCTGGCCTCCCCAAGAAGCTTGAGGAGGTAAAATGCCAGAATCAGTCCTTCAGTTTCTAGATCCTTCACCTTTCACCATCATTTAACAAAATGAGAAGGCTTTGGGGTATCTGATCCTTCCCTGGCCGGGAGACGGACTGAACAACTCCTGGGTCACCTGCATTTTCAGGAGATTTCATAGCAGTGTACTTAACTGTGCATAGTTGCTCCTTTAATGTCAAATACATTCCTTAAGGAGGCCCTTTAATTAGAAGGGCCTCAGAGTGAGGGATGGGGTAATTATGGTTTCCGTTACAATTAGCTTTGAAATGATCTCTGGGTGGAAGTCTGGTAAAAAAAAAAAAAAAAAAAAATCTAAGATTTTGGACCAGAGAATTGTCTGGAGAGGGAAGAAATGCTAGATGAGTTCTTGCAAAGCCTCACACTCATCTTGGTCTAACCGATGTTTATCAGAGAAAAACAGCCTGAACGACAAAGGCAGCAGTTCATATGGCAGAGCCCAATCTGTTCCTATATTTTATTTCCTTCATATAGTCAGCCCCCCACCTAATACCTTTGAGGTTGATGTTGTCCGTGGACCAAGAACATGGATTAATCTAATTTAGCACGCCCCGACACTTGTTGCACATTCAAGAACCAACCATTTGAAGAACGATGGTTTAGATTCCCTGAGAAGGAAATGGATTAAGACATATTCTCTCCACTCCCAACCTTTTATTTTGGGAAATTTCAAACCTGCAGAAAAGTTAAAGAATAGTACAATGAATGCCTGTCATGTACCTCCTCACCTAAATTTACCAACTGTAAACATTTTGCTACATTAAGTTTTTTACGTGATGCTGCTGCTGGTCTGGGGAGCTTATTTTTAAGAACCTCTGACATCAGTCTATACGTGTGTGCTAACGGTGGCTTTTTTCCTGAACTATTTGAACGTAGATTGTATACATCATGATATTGCCCTCTGAAACATTTCACTAGGTATCTCCTAAGGACAAGGATGTTCTCTTCATGACAACAATATCATTATCATACCCAAGAAATTTAACAGTGATACATGAAGAGTGTAGGTCAGCTGTCTTGTAGAATTTTCTGGTCTGATTTTGTCTAGTTGTTACCTCATGATTAAATTCAAACATTTTTGTCAAGAATACTGCAAAGTTGATGGATACTTCCTATTGTTTTTCATCAGGAGGCACATAATGGTTTTGTCTCGTTATTCGTATCTTAGTCCGTTTGGGCCAGTATAACAAAAATGCTGTAGACTGAGTGGCTTATATAACAAACATTTAGTCCTCACAGTTCTGGAGGCTGAGAAGTCCTAAATCAAAGCACTGGCAGATTCGGTCTCTGGTGAGGCCCACGTCCTGGTTCATAGATGGCTGTCTTCTCGCTGTGTCCTCAAATGGCCAGAAGAAGCAAGGGAGCTCTCAGGAGCCTCTTTTATAAAAGCACATTAATCGCATTCCTGAGGGCTCCACCCTTATGACCTGATCACCTCCCAAAGCCCCCACTTCCTAATACCATCATGTTGGGGGTTAGGATTCCAACGTAGGAATTTAGGGGGGACACAAACATTCAGACCATAACAATTGGTGGTGCTGAGTTTAAACACTTGGTTAAGGTAACGTCCGCCAGATCTCTCCCATAAGGGTATTTTCTCCTTTGTAATTAACGAGCAATAAGTGGTGTGATACACTAGGACTGCAGGAATATTCTATTTCAAATAACTTGTCACCCATTGGCTTTAGTATCCGTTGATACACTGATGATCCGTGCCTAAATCTGCTTTTACGTTGGTCATTGCAGAATGTTGACCTTTAAATTCTGTTGCTCCTTCTATGTTTATTAGCTTGCATGCTTTTATTTTTTTTATTTTTTATTTTTATTATTTTTTTTAATTTTATTTATTTTTTCCCCCAAAGCCCCAGTGGATAGTTGTATGTCACAGTTGCACATCCTTTTAGTTGCTGTATGTGGGACGTGGCCTCAGTATGGCCGGAGAAGTGGTGTGTCAGTGCGGGACCGGGATCCGAACCCGGGCCGCCAGCATCGGAATGCGCGCACTTAACCGCTAAGCCACGGGGCCGGCCCTAGCTTGCATGCTTTTAGAAAGAAGAGACCCTTGTGCTCCCCCCTTTTTTAGTGTCACTTCAGACTCAAGGATTTTAAAAAATTCAATTACTATAGTTCAGTAACTGCATTATTCTTTTTAATGCTCTAATTATCCCAAGCTTGGTAAATGGGAACCTTTTCAAGATGGCTCTTGGGTCCTTTTCACATGTCCCCAACATTATTTGGATATTTCCTTGCTTTCCTGGCACACAATAAGAAGCTCAACTTGTTCTTTCCCTGCCCCAGTCTTGGAATCAGCTTTTTCTCTAACAAACTCTGCTTCCTTTTGGTAGAGAAATGGTGTTTAGAAACCAAGATCTGGGCATAAAGTGTGCTCATTGCTAGGGGTGTCACTGCTTCCAGACACTTGCAGTGGAAAAAGCTAAGAAATTTAAATGTTTGTCAAAATCTTGAGTTCATAGTGATGTGTTCAATTCAGAACCAGCAGCATAGGGCACTTCCTTACTTTCCCCATTGCATGGTGTGTCTCCCTTGTCCCACAGTGAGAACCTTGTTTACAGATTGCAATACTGATATCATGGCCAACAATAAACCTACTGTGTAAAGTTCAAGATTTGTTTTCAGGTTTTTTTGTCCTTTGACTACACCAGGTAAGGGTGAACAGTCAGAGAACTGTATCTAGAAGTCACTTGGATGACTTCGCTTTTTTGGGGGCAGATAATGTAAGAATTATCATATGCAGTTAGGTTCATGTCTTTCTGTTCATATTCAGCTTTATGATTTGCTTTTTCCCTCAAGCTTTTAAAAAAGTTTATTCTTTTAATACGTAAAATATTTACATGGTCCAAAAGTCAAAATTATATGAGACCATATACTAAGAGAAGTCTCACTTCCACTGGCAGAAGTAACCATTTTGTTAGTTTCTAATTTATCCTTTCTGTCTTCCTTATTGTGAAAGTAACCAATACCTGTCTGTATTGGGACCTGTTCTTTATGCACACCCAGGAGTGATCTGAGGTTCTGGTTCTCAGAGTCAGCCATGACCAGAGGAAACACGTTAGAAACAGAGTGAAACGTGAAATTCCTTATCCTCCCTTGCTCTGTTAATTTGCTTAGTTTTGTCTATTGCCTAGTAATCTGTGCAAAAGATGAAGCCCTCTGTGGGAGGGTAATTAACGGGTGACTGGGAGGACCTAAGGTGCAGGCATGTCAAATAGAATGAAGATGTCTGAGTTTGGTTTTGCTGGTCCATTTAATCACTTTGACAGGAGTGGAACTGACTCTGGTACCCCCGGAGCAGATCTGGGACCCAGGAAATAGAGTTTGACTAAGCAGATAAGTTGCTTCTCCGGCAGGCCTTTTAGTGCAGCTGTTGTTTTGTTCTTGAGTAATTTGCGTTTCCCTTTCCTTTTCATACAATATTATCTAGTTTTAATCCCCTCCTGCATAACAGTTGCAGGGAACAAATTTTTTCTTTAGAATAAACATCTTGGGGAAGTTAACTTTTGCATTTGTTGTTGTTGTTCTTTACTTGACATTAAGGAGCTTTTATAAGCAATTAAAACTAGGAGTAAACCCAAACCAAAAATTCCCCTAAACTCCAAATGACCTCAATAGGAATCTCTTCCTGTATCTCTGGTCTTAATTCCCCTGGTGAGTTTAGGGAGTGACTCTTTATACCACTTCCAAATGACAACTTTGAACTATTGGTAAACGTGGATAAACACATCTAATAGATTCCATTAAACATGGTTTTGGGGTCAGACTAAGAGGGGTTAATCTTAAAACCATAGCTGGACAGGAAACTGGATCTGAAAGTATTTCCTGGAATGACTTGGTCCTTTTCTTGAGTGGTGAGTGTTCTCAGTAAAGAAACTCTCCTAGATGGTGGAGGTGGGATGGTCTTTGAACCAGATCCTTCCAATATTAAATCACTTTGTCAGTTCTTCCTTGGGCTTCCTTGAAGTCCATTTTGATCATGTCAGGGCACTCAGAGTAGAATAAATAAACTATAAAAATTGACCACTGCCTGCCCTTAGCTAGATATGAGATAGCAAGGGAAGTCTGAAGTTTTCACTGATATTTTCCATATCTCTGTCATTCCAGTTATGGTTTTGTCATGTGAGATACCCGTGTATTGCATTTAGTTAATATTTCTCTTTAAATATGCTTACTTTTAAATTTTATTTATTTATTTATTTTCCCCCAAAGCCCCAGTAGACAGTTGTCTGTCATAGCTGCACATCCTTCTAGTTGCTGTATGTGGGACGCGGCCCCAGCATGGCCGGAGAAGCGGTGCGTCAGTGCGCGCCCGGGATCTGAACCTGGGCTGCCAGCAGCGGAGCGCGTGCACCTAACAGCTAAGCCACGGGGCCGGCCCAAAATATGCTTACTTTTAAAATTTAGATTTATATTGTTGTTAAAAAGGGAGATGAGCAGGTGTTGGAGAAATGTTAATCACTTATTGACATCAAACTAAGACTTTTCCCTTAAAGTAATTAGAAGGACTGAAAGAATATTGAAAGAGGAATAATGTTTGATCACTATTTGATTGTGTTATTTAATGGGGAATACTTGTGCCACCTAAAAAATGATCTCTATCAGGTATAGATAAGAAATTCCACTTACAGAAACATTGCCCAGTGCCATATTTTGACTGCCCTGGTGGTTTTTGGGAAGGTGGTAACCATTGATAAAGGTAGCTTTTATGCTCAACTTTTTTGAATGTCCTTGAAAACTAAGGGTTTCACAGTAGTTTAACATGTGTCTAAAAAAACCCTTATTTCAGATCAAGGCACTGAAGTTTCCTCTAGAAACAGAATACATGCATACATATTCTAATCTATCTTCAAAAAAGGATTTAAGTTAACTTAAAAGGAAGCATCAAATGTGGCAGGATAAAATAATGTAAAGGTGAGGCAAAATAAGATAAACAAGGAAATAAAATATATAAGATAAAAAATAAAATAAGAAAAATAAGGAAGGAGAAGACAAAATAGAATTAGCAATGAGACTAAAAATGCATATCATGGTGACCTGTACACCTGCTACAACAGAATGTAAAATTTTGCATGAGCTTCCTTACAGCTAGTGAGAAAAGGGAAACCATATCTGTTCCACAATTCCCAATGTCTGTAAGATAAAACCAACTGCTTAAGAAAAACATGAGCATTTCTTCCAGGAACCCTCATAGAGAGGAATTTGTGTGGTCTGTTAAGTTATGCCTTTAATAATATCTTATGGTAAGTGTATAATTTTCTTAAGATAACCCCTGATAGACTCTGATGACATTCCACCAATGAGAAATTTAGTAAAGCTGCTTCTGGGAGTGGTCACTGTGAAGTTCAGCTTCCTGCTACTCTGCCTGAAAGTAGGCATGTATTTTAGATTACCTGGAAGTGTATTCTTCAAGCTTTCCTCCCCAAATGTGGTTTCTCTTGCCAGGGGAATGGCCGTGAGTTTAATCTTGTAGTTCCTGGATATGTCTGGACCATACAGGTGAGCTGGGTATGGATTGGCACCCATTTGTGAAAGCCAAGGAGCCTAATAAGAATAGACTGGAAGGCCATGCCACTCGGGGCTTCACAGAGAGAAGACTACTGGTGGGAAGGCCAGAACTCCTCTCAGAAGATCATATCTGCTCTAGTACATGGATGGATGGGGGAGGGGTTGAGTTCCCAAGTTCCACTCAATATGGCATGTTTTGAGACTCAACAAAGTTCACAATCTGCAAAACCATTCTGTCACCTTGGCCGAGAAAGAAAACCCTCAACAAATCCCTCACAGCCCAACTAGCTTTCATCCTGGTTCCTGGTGAACTCTCTGATGGTAACGAGAGGAAGCAGCTTGTCACGGGAGATTGTTACATAATTTATAGATCAACTAAAAGCTGGGAAGTATCTACCAAAAATAACAACTTGAGCTTTAGAATAGTTGCTGTTAAGCCCTTCTGGCAACAGTTAATTAGCAAGGTCAGTTATTTGTCTGTTGGAGAGGATAAGCTTGCATCATAGGTGGTAAAAGAAGGCCTGTGTGTTTTTTGTTCTAGAGAAGCATGTGCCCAGCTCTTCCAGAAGTGGTGGCGGTTATTAGATCATGAGAAACAAGTTACACAGAAGAGAGGCCAGATGGAAACCTGTTCTAATCTGTTTGAAACTGCTATCTCAGGAAAACATTTCTGATTGTGACTCAGACTATTACAGTACAGGATCTGAATGAGCCTCTATAGCCCAGAGTTGAGTTCCTGTCCTTAGCCTATGACCTTTTCCTATCGAGAAAAGCAAAGGTCCATCAAAGCCACAGATAATCTGATGTTTCTGGTGGATTTCTCCACAGAGTGGTAAAAAGGATAACAGGGGTATGAGGTGGCCTGCCCCCTCCAAATAAAATATTGGCCTGAGAAACCCTGACTTATTAAGCAAGGAATTAATCAGTACTCTTGGTTGCCCTTTTGCCAGGGATGGGTCAGGCTCACTAGTGAGTCCTGCTCTACTGGGAATGGTATGGCTGGGCCTTGTAGACCAGTTAGCTGGAATCTACCTTGGTCCAGGTGAACTTGGCCATCCAGATGCAGGGCAGGCTCAGCCGTGGAAATTGGAGTTTCTAGTGAAAGACAAGTACTTAGCAAGACCATTGGAGCCATATTTTAAGACCTGGTAGGTTCCTGGCCTAGAGCATGCCCTACAGTGACTTAAGATGCTTCTTCTACCTGAGCACGTCCAGTCAGAATCCCAGAGGTAAAGACCTCAATGAGAAGGCTTTCCTGAGGAGTTGAATGTTTGTTTTGTGCTTGCAGAAGCCTTGACTTTGGAATATCCGTCTCCTCTTATTCAGGGCTTTGTCTTTCTTCAGCCATCATGGAAAGGGATTTTGGCAGATGCAGGGCTAGATTGGACCCCCTTATCTCCGTCTCCCCGGAGTAGGGGCCTGTGGCGTTGCCTGTCTCATATGACAGCAATCATTTTCTGCTGGTTTTGATTGAGTTCTCTGGCACGCTGACTAGGATTTATTGTAGCACATATATTCCCCCTGCCAAGGTACACAGAGTCTTTAGACTTAGAGGCTTGTTTTATGATTTTTCCTCCCCTAAACTTAATTTATTCTACATATCCCATGACAGAGCTAAACATTTGTGGGTATTTGGCTGCCTGACTGGTGGTGGATCAGATGGGGCCATGTCTATACTTGTTGAAGAATGGGAGGATTGCTTCCTTCTGGGGCATATTTTCAGAGAGGGTTGTACTAATTCAAACAAAACTTTTTAACAAACTTATTCATGAATAGAGCTTATGGGACAAATGGATCCTAAGGTAGCAGTCAAGCTTTTGCTAGTCTTAGAGAAGATATTTTAGATTAGGTTGAAAGTGATCCCTTCCCCCTACTTATAACCCTGGGCATAGCTCTCCTGGATCTCTTTAGGGCACAGTGGGACCCAGGAGATTCAGGGCTGGGAAGAGCAGGGGGCACTGTGAAGGCTTCAGCCTCTCATATGTTAGTATATGAACAATGTTAAACTTTTAAAACTCCCCCAAGGTGAGCAGATAGGATCATTTGAAATCCTCTATCTCAGCAGGAGGGTTCCCCCTTCCCAGCACCTGCTGTGACAAGGACTTTCAAGTAGCTGGAAAACCTTAGTGAGCATAGTGAGGTGTGGGAAATGAGTGTTTGAAATGGCGATTCCAGATTCATTCATTTAATCAACACATATTTTTATTGTACACTGACTTTTTGCCAGGCACTGGGCTAGAAGCTGTGGATACAGTGGTGAGCAGGGTATCAGCCCTGCCCGCATGGAGCTCTACAGGCCAGTGGGAAAGACAGACATTATTCAGTAAGTCACACAAATATATAATGAAAATTGTGATCAGGGCTGGGAAGGAAGAGCACCAGGGCTTGGACCTGTAAGGGGGACCTGGTCTAGACTTGAGGGGGCTGTGGGCAGAGGAAGTGCTATTTGATCCGAGATCTGCAGGATGAATAAGAAGTAACTGGGGAAGGGGGAGAGCAGTATGGCAGAGGGACACTACATGGGAAAGAGCATGTATGACTCAGACGTCATGGGGCATAAGAATTACCTGAGAGCTTTCTTAAAATTTACATCATGCTGGGAGCTGGCCCAGTGGCGTAGCGGTTAAGTTTGCATGCTTTGCTTCAGCAGCCTGGGGTTCCTGAGTTGGGATCCCGGGCACGGATTGACGCACCACTTGTCAAGCCATGCTGTGGTGGCGTCCCATATAAAAAAAGTAGAGGAAGATGGGCACGGATGTTAGCCCACGGCCAATCTTCCGTAGCAAAAAGAGGAGGATTGGCATCAGATGTTAGCTCAGGGCTGATCTTCCTCACCAAAAAAAAAAAAAAAAAATTTTTTTTTTACATTTTGCACCTCACTCCCAGAGAGTCAGATTCAGTGGGTCAGAGGTGGGGCCCAGAAATTTATATCACCCCAGGGGCTTCTGGCACAGATCTTCCGGGGGAAATACTGTGTTAAATATTGTTGGCGAAGCTCTTTCCTTCCCATTTGCAGTTTTTGCTAGAGAGAACTCCAGGCCCCCTTCTTAAAGGTAAATGTAGTTAGTTTTGGCATAAGTGTAACCCCAGCTGTTCAGGGGGACCTTGCCAGCTTCCTGGTAATGGTGGGTTTATAAGGTTCCTTGATGGAGACACCATTGGCCGTGGCCAAGGCGGGTTCTCACTGATGGGGCTTATGGGGAGGAGTCATTGTGATGCCCCCAGGTGGCAGGAGTGAGACTGAGCCAGTGGGGGTTTCCTCCTTGGCGAAGAGCTTTCTGGAGGCTGTGGGGCCATGGCCTGCATGCTGGGGTAAGCTGGGCCCATGAGGTTCCTGTCCCCTATCTCACCACTGCCTCTGTTGGCACAGGACCCAGGGAATTTGAGGTGGCAGGACTGTTACTGGGATTGGAGCCGCTGATTAGACCACATCATGCTTTTTCCGTTCTCCGTTTCAAGTCTCTGTTATATCAGGAGGAAGTCTTGGTGTGCATGCCATCTTTAGACCTCTGGAACACTTGCCAATCTCCTTTTCAATAGAGAAAGCAGACCTCAGAGCTTTCTGCAGGCAACAGGGGCGCCATCCAATTTAGGAATCATTTGGTTTTTGTTCTTTTTATTTTGACATTTGCCCTGTCTTTATAGTTAGCGGTACTGGTTTTCCATTTACGAGTATAATATAAAATTTCATTTCAAAGTAAATTTGTTTTTTTAAAACAGAATTTCACTTATCAAAAGCAAAATAAGTCAATAAGAGAGTTAGGGGGCACAAATTGTAGATGATACACGTGAATGACTGAGTTTGGGAAATATGGGCGCTGGAAGGAGCCATCTGGATTTTCCATCTCGTGTAATCCTCACAGCAGCTCTGCGAGGCAAGGACGGTCATTTTCCCAGTTTACAGAGGAAGTAACTTTCTTCGAGCAGTGAAGTAACTTGCACGACTGACTTGACCCCTCTGCTGCCTCAGCCTGCTCTTCGCTGTGACTGGGGCACACAGCGAGGCACGTTCTCACTCTTCTGTGACCCTCAGCCTGCTCTGCCTCGTGCTTTCTGGGCATTTTCCCTTTCCGTCTGTAGCCAGAGCTGCTCTTAGAGGAGCAGGCAGCGCCTCGCTCACCCTTTGTCCTGGCCTTCATTTCAGCCTGGAGAACTTTGGGTCTTAATTGTAGCAAAGAACAGAGCTTGAGGGCACTGGAATCCAGTTTTTTGACTGAATTTCCTGCTTTTGGACACAGATTATTCTATGGGTGGTCTGGAGCCCAGTTTGAAACTTGTTGACATTTAACATTCAGTTCTGGTAAAGGTTGACAGGATTATTGTGCTCTTGAAAATGGTCAGTGTGTCCCAGAGAGTCCGAGCTGCTTATGGAGAATCAATTTGTGTGTGGTTTCTGTTCAGAAGGCCTCAGCAGTTTCGGTTTCCTAAGCAAGTGATTAGTGGCATATTCAAGGTCTGATTCACTGGGACATTTCTGTTCTGGAGAAGAAAGTCAGTCCAGTTGCAACCTCAGAAACTTTATACTCTCTGCCCGTTTTAGTGCTGTGGCACCAGTGGCTTCTGGAACTAACCCGCAAGAAAGTACCGGGGCACCTGGCCTGAGACTATCCGCCAAGGGCAGCACCTCACTGAGCTGTCTTGGAAAACTACAGTTGGTGGAGACTTGCTGTGTCTGCTTCTGAATGTCATGCATGCTATTATACCTTGGGAATGTGCTGCAAAGGATGTGGGGTTTTTAAAAAGTGGCCATTCATCTTGTCTGTAGAAGAAACCTCAGACTTTCTTCCCTCCTGACTCAGCTCAGGGCGGTGTCTCCTGGAGCCAGAGAGAATGCAAAACCGTCCTGGAGAGAGAGCCCCTTCTCTTTGGGAACGCAAAAGAAAAAAAAGGAGGGCTTTTCTCTGCAAGTTTGTGACAGTTTGTTCACGGCCACCTTCACTTGGACCCACAAGTCAGAGAAGCAGGCTGGTTTTTCTCACATCTGCACACATTTCAAGTTTATATACTATTTCAGACTCGCATTTACTGAGTACTGTACTTTAAGGGTTGGTGGCTGGCAGAGAGCAAAGAGGCCCTGGTACTAACTTGCTCTGTCATCTTAAGTGAGTCGTCTTGCTCCCATCTCTGCATCCATAAGGAGGAGTTTCTTCCCCAGGGTCCTGTGGGGACAAGAGAAGAAAGATCTGTGGGATTCGAAATGGTTAAGAGTGTAATGTAATTTTGTTTTTCTTTGGCCAGCGTTTTAAGAGTGAGGGTTTCGTGGCGTACATGGACCCTCCATGCACACGTATCCACACATCTGTCTTAGTTAGGAGTTGTTTACAAGGAGCAGAAATTCACTCAAGCTGGCATAAGTAGATTGGGTTAGGCTCTCAGAATACAGTTGTTAATCACACGGGCATCCAGATTCAGGAAATAGAGTTCAGCTGGGATACAGAGGGACCAGAAGGGGATTTCATAAACAGATCTCTCTCGCCCTCCTTGGAGGCTGCAGTTCTCTCGTTTGCTTTTCTGTTCTCTGACCCTCTGGTGCCTGTCTTTCTTGCTGTCTCATCTCCATCAGCTCTGTTTTTCTCTGCTTGTCTGTGGCCCAACAATGCTACTCCTGCCTTCACTTTACGTGCATTTTGGACTCCACTTCCACCATCGTCTCATCAGTATTTCTCCATCTTTTTCACATCCCTGCCACACTTAGAAAACGATCATTGTTTGTCTTCTGGGATAAAGGGACAAAGCAGCTGGCCCCCAGAGGCCGAGGACTAGTGGAGGGGGTTCCAGCTGCCAGGGGCTGAGAGGATCAATATGGCACCTTCCTCTAACCTATTTGTAACACACTAGTTGAGAAGCTCTGACCTTACTGAATCTATCTTTGTATCTGATTTCTAAATTCCCAGCAGAGAGTATGATTGGTCACTCCTGCTGCAGTCACCTGTGGCCCGAGGCTGGCGTCCATGGAACAAACATGTCCCCAGGCTCCCCAGTGGGGGGTGGGACAGGGACTGGCATCCCAGGTCGAGTGTCCAAATAGCAGGCAGGTTCAGGTACTAGTCAGGCTCCTTTCCTCGTCCTTTGTCCTTCATCTCTCTATGCCCACCATCTGGCACAAAAACTTGGCAGGTTTTAGATGCTCAGTAAAGGTCTGTTGATGAATAAACAAGTAGGCACGTGCATGGTGTGGACCTCAGGTTCTGCTGAGTAGCATCTCGAAGTGTGACACTTGACCTATCTAGGAAACTCAGTCATCTCCGCTGCCCGCTGTGTTACGGCCTTGGACGCTGCTTCACCCCATTTCTGTAGCACATCTGGCCACTGGGGGTATTCACGCTGTTTTCCTCTTTCTTGTTAGCATCTGAAGCCTCAAACTGAGAGCAGTTAACCAGCGAGGCAGGCTGCCTGTGTTTTTTCTCAGTATGAGGCATTTGGAACCAATTGTGCGGTGGCCCCTTTGAGTTAGCTATTTAGAAGTAAAACAACACACACTAACACTGCATTGTGAAAATGTCTTTCCGGCCAATGTCTTGGACTTTTGTGTTTCTGTGGAAACGCCCATCTAAATTTCCTGCTTGATTTTTTCTCAATGGCCAGGCGTTAATCTGGCAAATCCTACTATTTTTAGAATTCTGCTGATGTTAAAGCAAAAAGCGGCAGTACCTTTTGCAGATAAGAAATCAACATTCAATAATTGGAAATAAGTTGTTGGTGGTTGACATCCTGTTGAGAGTGACAGAGACCACAGAGAACCTCTGTTTAATTAATACTTTCATCTTGGACCCTTTGCTCACCCTGTTTTATAACAACAGCTTTATTTAGCAGAAAGAGAGATGTGAATTGATGTTTCTTTATAGGGACAGGGGAATGTAAGACTTTGTTCTGTATTTATTCCCATATTTATTTCTATATTGGGTATGTAGCTCTTTTTTGCTTATTCTTCATGAATCACTTGGATGCATAAATTCAAGGACATATGTTTGCGGCTCTCACACATCTGTCTTGAATTTCATCTTTTCCACCCCGTCTTCTCCTTTCCAAACAATTTACCTCCCTCTTTCTCTCTCCCTGCTGTTATTTATTTCATTGTGCTGTGGAACCCTTTCATTTCAAGAGCTGGCAGAGGGGAACAGTGCAAGCCACAGTCCATTTCTATATAAAGGCCTCTTGGAGCGTGGCGATCACAGCTTCTTAGGAGAGGATGCGATTCCTTGCGATGAGGACGCAGCTGGTCCATAGCCGTGGGGCTGATGCGGGTTTCAGAGCTGTGGGGGAGCCTGGCTTGCTGGGTTCCCAGTGAGGTAATGTTCCCATCATGGACCAGTGCAGTCCAATTTATGGAGGACCTTTATGTGCCAGGCTCTGTGCAGAACGGTCCCTTATGACTCTTGTCTTTGATCTTTTTTGCCAGACTGGGAATTTCTCACATCATTGTAAATGTTTCCTTTCCTCCCCTTGTCATTTGGCTGGGGCTCAGTGGAACTTCCTGAAGCAGGAAAGTGGTAACAAGGGATTTAACTGGGCACTTGGAAAGTTCTGCCAAGAAACAGAGCTCTCTATGCAGCCAGGGCGAAAAAAAAAGAAACAACAACAAAAACCCACCACGCTAATGAAAGAACAATCAAGTGGGAAATGGAAAGGAGGGCTCTGCTGAGTGCTAACGGCTCCACAGTGGAACAGGTACGGATGGCGCTGAAACGACAGGCATCTCGGTAATTCTCCCAAGCCACACTTCCTGCTCCTGTTTTTATTTGGAGAGTGGACGTGGAAAAACTCACTCGCTGACTTGCAATTTATAGCTTTTGGGTTAGTAGGTGTTACGTAATTGCATTCCTAATCTACTGGAAGCTGCAGAAAGTTTTGAGCCTATTTGCCTGATTTCTTTTTTGGATAGCAACTTATTTAGTAGCTGTTTAGGAACCACGATGAATGTGGGAAAATGAAATACCAGCTTGTTTGTTTTTCATGCTGCACCTGTAGAGTCAGAGGTTAGTACGTGTACTCTGTCTTGGTCTGAACATCATCATCGTTTATTGAGTACTTAACCATATGTAAGGCACTGAAGAAGCAAAAGGAGCATGAGATTTAGTCCCCGGGAGGGACTTGTCTGATGAAGGAGACGCGAGGTGCTCTTTTGGTTTTAAGCCCTGTAAGGGTGAGTACCATAGGATGCTAGAAGGGTGGAATTCTTCCTTACTATTGACTTGGTGGCTCACTTCACATCTTAAAAACTCCCTTGTTTCCATGGTTTGTGAAATCTACCTGTCTTTCTCACTGGATCTTTTCACTGTGGTACCTGGTCCTCAGGGTTCTATCGTGTGCAGTAACTCCGTGCTGGACACGACGTTCAAGTGCTGAGTTTGAAAGTGAGTTCCCAGGTCATGGCCCGTCAGCCCACCCAGACCTGAGGAGGCTGGGGGAACCCTGTGTCCTTCCTTAGGAACCTGCGCTAACACTGCCTGCTGGGGGAAGGTCTGTTTTCAGGTGAAGAAGGCTTCTTAGTATGGATTTTTTTTAATTTAAAAAGGCAAAACAAAACCTTGCTGGCATATTTTTTGCGAAGTGCCTTCACCGGCTATGGCCAGTTTCCACATTTAATCGCCTTACATCTTGTATTGAGCCACATGGGATGGACTGGTTGGGGTGAATTGATGGCGTCACCCGCCTTCCAACTAACGAGGGGGAGGGGTGGGAGAAACGCTTGGCTTCACAGGCAACTTCCTCTAGCAGAATCCCCAAATGTACAAGACATGGCACTCTTCCTTCCACATAGTCCTTATTCCTAACGTTCCTTTCTTCCTTTTTTGTTTTGTTTTAACCTTATGGGCCCTCTAACAGTCTGGTGTGCAGACACTCAGAATTTCTTTCTCTTGGGTGTGATCTTAACATTCTGGGTTGAACTTGTTTGGTGACACGTCTCTCAAAAGAGGTGGCAGATCACGGATCCCCATGTTCAAGTAAAAATACACTGCTCAGAGTGACTGTGAGCAAACTTGGACTCTTTCCCCATAATAT
Organism: Diceros bicornis minor; assembly: GCF_020826845.1. Lineage (NCBI taxonomy): Eukaryota > Metazoa > Chordata > Mammalia > Perissodactyla > Rhinocerotidae > Diceros > Diceros bicornis. Next base: position 16,885,807 of record NC_080757.1, on the reverse strand, counting down.
CAGCAGAGGGACCCACAATGACACAAGCCACAGAAACCCTATCCCCCCACCAGGAGTGATTGCCTTTGGAGCTAAGACGTGGTCTCTCAGATTCCAGACCGATTCTGGCTCCTTGTCCTCTCTCGTATGAAAACTCCCAGCCACTTCTTTACCCTTCTCTCTTTGTAGCATTTGGCCCTAGTCTGTTATTACTAGCCACCCCCTTACTGTTCCAAACCACTCTGCCCAGTAGAGGTTTTTATACCAGATGGGGCTTTAGGAAATCCCTCTGTCAGTTTGTGAGAGCTGCAGCGCTGGGAAACAGAGCAGCCTTTCCCTCCGTCTGTGGTGTCGGCCAGACAGAACTTGGCAGCCATATGTTGCTTTGTACTCCCAACAAACTGCTCATCTCCTGGCTGGTTTAGTCATCAGGGCAGGAAGTTGTATGGCATAGTCAATGAACCTCTTTAATTGGTGTTACAAAGGATGCCCGGTTCCAAGTGTTCGAGAACGGGGCTCTCCAAACCCACAGTGAACCAGAGTAGCTAAGAAATATTTTGCATTTCAGCACTTTTGAAAGGGTGAGAAGAAAACATGGACATTTTTGTCTTGATATTTGTGGATGTCATTTTTTCTCTCATTGATTTGCTGTTGACTGAAGCCGATCTGAAGGTGCAGCTTTCTGAAAGGGAGTTTAGGAGCAGAGTTGCTTGGTGAGTGGCTCCTGAGAAGGAAGGAGGTGTGGAGGAGTAGGGGGGAGGAACTGGTGTCTTAGAATGTGCTTTAGTTCCCTGTCGGCTTCTTGGACTCCTGGTTGCATGTAGGATGCAGCCTCTTTCCCCTGCTCACCCTCCACCTGCTGCGGCTTTCGTCTCCAGAATCACAAAACCGCAGCCCACTCCAGTGCTGCAGCCAGACCCAGGCCTCCGAGCCACAGGGAGCACCACTTTTTTTATTTTTTAACTTCTCGTGCCCACCTGCATGGCCGCCATCCGCTCTTTGTGTCTCTGGTGATTTGGTTAGAATTAGTGACCATTTCTTAGTTGAGTTCTGCCACTCCCCCATTTTGAGAAAGAAAAAGCCCCAGAGCTGATGCTAGCTGGAAAGGATCTTCATTTCCATGAGGAAGTGGAGCTGTGGCCCCACCCAGAGCTGTTGCTGGGAAATAGAGACTCCTCTGCTCTCTCCGTCCTCTGTCAGGGTCGATCTGCTTACCTCCTGGCAGAAGGTTTCTTGTAAAATATTCTCTGTTTATTTGCGTGGGTTGTTCTGGGTCCAGCCCTGTCAGGGACTGGTGGCGCTATGGTGTCCTGATCACCACAGCCAAATACTGCTTATGAAGTGCTCTTGTGGTTTGAGGACCCCGTACAGGCCCATTGCCCTAAGTGGGCTTTCTGATGAAAAATCTGGAGGGCCACACAGTAGAAGCGTCCTCATGTGGGTACTGTGTGCCAGGGACGCTTCTAAGCACTTCATCTTATCATTTATCCTCACAGTAACCCTAGGAGGTAGGTACTACAGGGCTGTTTTGCAATTGAACAGAGTGAGGCTTGGGGAGCTAAGGAATTTGCCTGAGGTGGCAGAGTCAGGATTCGAACCTGGAACATCTGCCCCCAGGGTCTGCTTTCTTACCCGCTACAGTCTGCTTCCCACCTTGATGCAGTGAGGATGTGGGGCTGCCGGAATACGGTGGTCCCTTGGAGAAAGCATTAAGGGGCAGTGGTGGTTTTGTGTCCAAAACCCAATAGAAGCGTAGTGTGCGGCCCTTATCCTGGGAAGTGGCAGTGCGTGTGACAGCACTGTGGAGTGACAAGTGAAGACGGAAGCAGAGCTTGCTGTGACTGGTGAGATGGGTGGTGGGAGGCTGGCTGCTGCTGAGGACAGACATCGCTTGGATAAGGAGATAAAAGGAAGAAGCAGCATATCAGATCCTCCACCTCTCCTACTAGCAACAAATTGATTTCTGTTGTAAAAGAATTCTCTCGCAAAGCGAAGTGAGGCTCTTTAGAAGTTAAGAAGTCCCCATACCACCAGGCTGGGAGGAGCTGGCATTTACTGTGTAGGGTTGTCTCCTGGCCTGGTTCCTCTATCTGCAGGTGTCCCAAATTGACACAAGGCCCAAGAAGTCATTTCCCCCATCCCCCTCCACCAGAATGGGAACCTGCAGCTGACATGGGTGCTAATCCAGGATTAGAGGGGTCGTCACATTTTTCCACTTACCGTCAAGGAGAAATGGCAGTGTTCTCTTTCGGCACCATCATCATTTCTCACATTTATTGAATACTTATTATGTAGCAGGCAGTGTTCCTCACTGTTAGACATATATTAATCCAGTTGCTTCTAACAGCAGCAGTATGAAACAGGTATTGTTATTATCCTCATTTTACTCATGAGCAAACTGAGGCTCTGAGAGGTGAAGCAACTTGCCCAAAGTCACCCAGCAGGTATGTAGTAGAGTTGGGATTTGAGCCCAGGCAGTCTGTCACCAGAACCACGTTCGTAACCATTTTACGTCTAGCAGACTGCCCTCTGATAAGCAGAAGTATTGACTAAAGATTTGACTGACTGGCAAGGACCAAACTCAGCCATGAGCCGTTGGTTCTTGTGGCTGCCCCAATTGGAATGAGTGGTTACGTGGAGGATGTTTGAAGTGGTAAGTGTGTTTGATTTAACATACAGAGCCATTCCTGGCATATTCAGTGAACTAGGATGGAGCCAGTCTTCCTTCTTGCTCATCCTCCTGGCAGTCACCATGATCTGCCTCATGTGATGCCTGTACATAGTATAGTCATAGCTCCACTTTTTTTTAAGTTGTGATAAAATATATATTACATAAAATTTACCATTTTTACCATTTTCCACTTCTAGACTGTAAGGTTCTTGAAGGCAGGTGGGTATCTAACCCGCTTCGTTTCCTCTGCAGCACTTTGATTAGTGTAAGTTAATCACACCTAATAGATCTCATAGCCCGGATTGCATTGCCCAGCTAGGTTAGCTGTAAATTAGTTAGAAAACTTATTGTTCTGGATTTAGAGAAAAGAAGAGTAAATTTTTTTTTTATAACTAGGTCTTTTTTTTTTTTTGAGGATTGGCCCTGAGCTAACATCTGTTGCCAGTCTTCCTCCTTTTGTCCTTTTTTCTCCGCAAAGTTCCCGTAGATAGTTGTATGTCATAGTTGTGCATCCTTCTAGTTGCTCTATGTGGGACACCGCCTCAGCATGGCTCCATGAGTGGTGTGTAGGTCTGCACCCAGGACCCAAACCAGCAAACCCCAGGCGGCCAAAGTGGAACGTGGGAGCTTAACCTTTATGCCACTGGGCTGGCCCCAAGAGTAAATTTTTAATGTCCCTTCTACCCAGTATTTTCTTTTTCTTTTTTTTAAAAAAATTTTATTTATTTATGTATTTGTTTTCCCCCAAAGCCCTAGTAGATAGTTGTATGTCATAGGTTCACATCCTTCTAGTTGCTGTACGTGGGACGTGGCCTCAGCATGGCCAGAGAAGCGGTGCGTCGGTGCGCGCCCAGGATCCGAACCCGGGCCGCCAGCAGCAGAGGGGGTGCACTTAACCACTAAGCCACAGGGCCGGCCCTCTTTTTCTTTTATTACAGCCTGGAGTAGCAGAGATGGACCCCAAAGGAGGCAGTGTGGTATATTTAATGCCTGGTGCCTTTGTCTGCTGGAAATAGAGTGGACACGTTATTTTCTAAACCTCACCCTCTTGTGAGCTCTTTCTGAACCAGCTGTAGTGAAGGAAAAGTTGATTGTTAATCCAGCTTCCTAACTGCAAATCCACTAGGAGGGCTTTGATTTCTCATAAGCTGGTGCTGGTTCCGATCAGCCTGGCCCAGCCCACCTGTACCTTTTCCTGGTCCCACATGCTGGTCCCTTCTCTGTGTTGGCTACAGGCTAAGGAGAGATGGGAAGGTGAGGGGGAACAGGGATCAGAGGCAGTATTAGATAGGGGAGAAGAGCTCCAATTCCGCTAGCGCTTGTTTTGGCTTATTTATTCTGCAATTTGAAGAGGCTTCTGGCCCCCCAAGTATCCCAAGGCGCAAGGAAGAGTCTTGGTCATAAAGAAGCCCTCTAAATAGCTGAACTTGGTTGCATAGTGTTGCATCCAGTCTGGCTGACCCGTTGGCAGTGTTTCCTGTCTCCTTTCCCTCCGTTCATTCATTCCTCCATTTGTTCACCCATCACTTACTGAACACATAACACGTGCCAAGCACTGCACTTGGCTGACAGCTATACCAGGCTGTGACAGTCTCAGTCACAGGCCAGATCACACACTGGGAATCATGCCTCTGAAGCAAGACTTGGTCATAACTCTGGGGATACGAGGACAAGGTCCTGCTGGAGCATTTAGAATGGTTCTGGGGTAATAGTAAGCACAACAACAATAATCATTGATATTAATAATAGCAGCTAACTCTTATATACGGCCTAATCTATGCCAGGCCCTATTCTAAGCACTTGATGTAATACATCTAATCTTCACAACAGTCCAATGAGGTATAGGTATGCTCTCCCCATTTGACAGTTGAGAAAACTGAGAGAGAAGTCAGGTAGCTTGCCTGAGGTCACCACCTAGCAAGTGGCCGGGGCAGAGTTAGACCCGGGCAGTCTGGCTTCAGAGCCTGTGCTAAGTAACCTCTAGTGTCTCTACTGCCTTGACGTTGGAGAGTAGGACGAGGGGGATTTTTCCCCTCAGGCTACGTATATAATGGGCTTTGGCCGTGTTTGGTTAGGAAGGGTGGGGCCACGTTTAAGGATCTGTTTTCAAATGCTGCTCACAGAAAGGATGGCGTTGACTGTGGTCAGCGTGTTCCTGAGAAGACTCCCGCTGACCTTGCCAAGGAGCTTGCTGATTAATCCTGCATCTGTGTTAGCTTTGGCTTGATCCCACAGATTTGCAGCAGCTGTTGAGAAATAAAAACTTAGACCCCCAGTCAAGTGCAAGACCCGATCCTCAGAGCAAGAGGGAGATTCCGTGTCACCCTCAGGAGCTGGGGCTTCTCAGAAATCGCCAGGTTGCATTTCCCTGTGGCATCTGTGGGTGCTGACTAATCCACCAGTGTTTCAGATTAGCTTGGCTTTATAGTCTGCGTTTTTACAGTTTGCCAGTTCCCAATCCTGTCCGTTTTATATTTGCTTCGTTGTTTCCTGGGTCACTGTGAAAGCGTTTCTGGCCGGCATTCCTGGGATGATAGCTGCAACCACAGCCTTGGACTCGCTAACCAGAACCAGCCGCCAGGCCGAGGAATGGGAACTTTTAAGTAACTCGATAGCCCGTTTTGTCATCCTTTTTGATTTTTGCCACGTCGAGCTAATATTTTCTCTTCTTTCTTTTTTTCTATTTCGTCTTTGTTGCCTTGCTTCTGAATTCGGTGAACTAATGATAAACCCTTCGATTTCTAGGCTTTGGGGTTTTGCTGCATCCTGTTCTATCGGAGTTCCCTGGCCTTTGGGTAGCTATGAAAGGGGGTGGTTCAGCAAGTTGAAGGTGTCACAGAAGTGAACTTTGGGTGGCCTTTCTGCCGGCAGGATAGTCTGGAGAGAGAGCAAGCAGTGGACGTAAAAGTCATCCGGTCTTTCCCAACTACAGCAGTGGCGGTCGGCGTAGGCCTTTTAAAATGCTTGTGTAAGTGGCTGTTAGCCTTTTTCTCTCCCGATGACCAGTGGAATGTGAGCTCTGGCTCTCAGTCTAGCCTCCTGGTTCAAAGGCTGCTGGGATGGGAACTGCCTGACGCAGCTCCTTCTCTCTCCTCTGCTCCTTTGTACCAGACTGCGCTGTATTTCACGCTGCAGTCAGCCACGCCAGAAGGTGAGGAAACGAAGCAGGAACTCCTATGAGGATCAGACGTGGTGTCAGAGTTCTCTTAAGCAGAGAGAGAAGCAAAATCTAAGTCAGTTAAAAGAAAATTCCAGATGCCCCTTTAAAATCTGGAAATCCAAAATGAGAGGTGGGAGGGAGAAGGAAAGAGGTGGGGGGCAAAAAAAAAAAGGCAAGCCGACCACATAAAACTGGCCAAAAAATATATATGTGTTTTGCAGAAGGTGCTTATAGCAAAAACACCACTTGCTGCAGAAGGAAATCCCTGTTTTCTAAGGAGTTTTATAGCCTACTAACTATACCATTGAGTGATTAACTTTAAAATAGAGTTGACAGAAAAATGTTTTTTGAAGAGGATGCTGACAAGACAAGGGAGAAATAAGCATAAATTGGATTCAGATATTAGTGATGTGTCCCGTGTGGGTAGTGCTTTGGTTTTCAAAGCAGCTCCATATACATCACCTCATTTAAGTTCCGTATTCATCCTGCGACCTTGGGGTTACTGTGCTAGGCAAGGAGGTGGGACCTGCCAAGGTCTGGGACCATGTCACCTACTGACATCTAATGAGATATCAGGGCCAGGTCCCCTGAAGCCACTTTTCTTCCTACATTACCATGTTTCCTCCCAAGAAGGAGTTTTAAGATAATGAAGAAGCACTTATGCTCCTGACTAATTAAATGTTCTGATATGGTACCAAGGAAGAAGGTGAACTCATGTCTTGGGGAGCCTTAAAAATAAGTGCAGTTCATGCTCAGTCCTAGGTGGTTCTGATCTTCAACATCCTGAAGGCAAATGGATGAATGAGAGAGCACAGGCAGTCATCAGCTCTGAATGGGTTTAGGAACATGGCAGCAGTAGTACAGTGAGATTTTAATCTCCTACTCTTCACTCTTCCATTATTTTAGAGTTTAGGCAAATGCTGATTTTTATTAGAGGGAATTTTCACGACAAGAATAAAGATGGAGCAATATTGTAGCTCTTTCAGTTGAATCAAGGTCAAGCCGTGCACTAAAATGAACTAAGACAAGAGAGTCTTTATCTGGGGTCCATAGACCTCTTGGGGTCAGACACATTCATTAACAGGCTTTAAGGAATTCACGAACTCTATGAAGTGACACACAGACTTTTGTGTATGCATTTTTTTCTGGGGAAAGGATCTATAGCTTATATCCTCAAAAGTGTCTGTGACTCAAAAACGGTTATGAAACCACTGTTTTAAAAGGCCTTTTTGAAAACCTGTAGTCAACTTGAGATGTTGAAAAGGCACAGAGATGCATCTTGGTAATCATTTCTTTAAGCTTGAGCATTTCTCATTTCCAGTCAGCATAAGAGAATCATCAGAGAGGACCTAGATGACTTCTCTAACATAAGGTTTCTGGTTCAGGTATCAAAATTGACATGGTTGGAATGATCCTTCCTGTGCCTTCTGCACTCTGCACAGAGCAGAGTAACTGTGGTGCTACAACCTGAGGAAGGTAGTCCTGTGCAAATCTATAAATCACTGATGAATGACATAAGTTCCTAAATAAATCACTATCATATAAAATTAGACCATGATGTGTTAGTCTGCAAAAGGATCAACTTTTCAGTGTCAGATGTGAGTCTAGAAGCATAATTTTTTTCCCACTAAAGCTGTGAGGCCTTTCCTTGGAAACAAAAGATCCCAAAACAATGGATAAAATACAAGCCAAGACCTCCTGTCTTCCTTGAGACAGGGGAGGATCCCTAGGGAGGGAGGGATGATAAGGGTCATAGGGGTTATAGTTTCTCACCTCTTCAAGGAGGATACTGAGAGAAAAGAAGTATCTAGTGATTTGGGGTGAGGCAGGGGGAGGGTGTTATAATCCTTCTGCCTATACAAGGGTCCCAGAACAAACAGTTCTTCTTTATCGATGGGGGGCGGCGTTGGCGAGCAGGGACAGCATCTATACTGTTAGAGTCTTTAAAGGTACTACACTAATGCCCTCAGGCTATCCTAAGCAGGCCAACCAGCCTTCAGGGCCTCCTTTTACGATATCAGCTGGGGGAATGGTTCTGACTCACACTGGGTAGCCAAGCATTTAGGGGCTAGTTTGTCCAGGTACCAAAACCCACCATTCCTTTAAAAATATCTAGCCAAGAGCCAACCACATGCTTACATTTGAAGTATAATATGAGTGCCTGCATTGAGACTGCACACTGTATCTGCCATCTTTATATTTAAGGCTCACAGGCTGCAGTTTACTTTAGGGAACAGTCTAGCTACCCCAAAAGAAAGTCTTGTTATAAGATGCCGTTTGCTTGTGGGAGCCCCAAGCCCCAGGGAAGGTATGATTGTAGTGATCCCTTAACAGTACATGTGACCAGGGAAGATTCTTCTACAAAGGCAAGGATGGTTTAACCTTGGAGTGGCTACTAGTGAAATATACCACAACAGGTCAAAAAAATAACCATAAGGTAACCATCCATTCCTGATAAAACTTTTGGTCAAAAAGTTATGGAAGGCTATTTATTTTTTAATTGTGGTAAAATACACATACCATAAAATTTACCATCTTAACCATTTTAAAGTGTACAGTTCAGTGGTATTAAATATATTCACATTATTGTGCAGCCATCACCACCATCCATCCCCATGATTCTTTTCATCTTGTAAAACTGAAACTCGATACACATTAAACAATAACTCTTCATTCTCCCTTCCCCTCAGGCCCTGGCAACTACCGTTATACTTTGTCTTTGCGATTTTGACTGCTCTAAGTACCTCATATAAGTGGAATCATACAGTATTTGTCTTTTTGTGACTGGCTTATTTTACTTACCGTTATGTCCTCAAAGTTCATCCATGTTGTAGCATATTGCAGAATTTCCTTCCTTTTTAAGGATGAATAATATTCAGAAATATTTTATTTAACTCTTAAAGAATATCTGTCTCAAATTAATGTCTAATATTGCATATGTATAGTAAAATATATGGATATATCCATTATAGTAAGGTAGAAGATAAGGATGCTTGCTACTTAATATTGTTCTGGAAAGTCCAGCCAATATAATTCCATAAGAAAAGGAAATAAATGGTATAACTCTTGAAAAAAGAATATAAAGTTGTCTTTATTTGCAAGTAGCATGGTTTTCTATTCAGACTAAAAAACTACTTTGAAGTAAGAGTATATATTTAAAAATTAGCTCTTTTTACAACTCTGCCTCTCCATTTGTGACCTAGATTCCACCCTTTTGCCTATTCAAGAACTTTGTTCTTGCATTTTTCATTCTCATCAATTGTTTTCTCTCTCTTACCAATTATCCCCAACAGCATATGTTTTATTATCTCTCATCTTTAAAATATCCTCCCTCTGACCTCATCATGTGTTTTTCCAGCTACAATCCCATTTCTCTGCTCCCGTTACAGCAAGACTCTTTTTTTTTTTTTTTTTGGTGAGGAAGATTGTCCCTGAGCTAACATCTATGCCAATCTTTCTCTATTTTGTATGTGGGACACCGCCACAGCATGGCTGGAGGAGCGGTGTGTAGGTCCGCACCTGGGATCTGGACCCGCGAACCCCAGGCCACTGAAGCAGAGTGTGTGAGCTTAACGACTACACCACCAGGCCGGCCCCGTACAGCAAGACTCTTAAAGAGAATTGTCTATAGTCACTCCCTCAGCCTCTTGTGTGCCATTTGCTCTTTCTCTTTTTATAAGCTTTCTTTTTATTATTCTCCTCTAGGTGCTTCACGTGTTGACAGGAGGACTCACATTTGTGTGGGTCCCAGGCCCACTTTAGGTGCATGCACTGGACAGAGCTGCACCCCGTTCCCTCCCTCTTCACTCCAGTCTGTCTGTCAGCTTCACCACTTCACTCACTCCTCCCTGACCCCCTCAAAGTCACTTGTGACCTGAGTTGCCACATCCACTGGTCAAGTCTCTGTCCTCTTCTTACTCAACGTCTCAGCAGCATTTGACACAATGGCCGACTCTCTCCTCTCCAGAACCCTTTCTTCTCCCGCCTATTGGGACACCAGAGTCTCCTCATTTTCCTCCTGCATCACTTGTCGCTCCTTCTCAGTCTTCTGGGGGTGGTCCCTGACTCTTTTCCTCTGTAGCCATGTCCTCTCCTTGGATGACCTCATCCAGGCCCAAGACCCATAATAGCATCTAAGCACTGATGATCCCTGATTTATATCTCATGCCCTGCCCCCAGAGTCTAGATTTGTCAATCCAGGTGCCTACTTGAAATCCTCACTTGCACGTCTAATAGGCACCTCAAACTTGACCTGTCCAATCTTGATTCTTCTCTCTAAAACTTCCTCCTCCTCTTGGTTAATGAGACCCCTTGACACACTTTTGTTCAAGCCCCAAAACCACAGTACATCCTTGATCTGTTTCTTTCCCTCACTTCTTCCCCACATTCAGTTTGTCAGCCTCCTCTATTGACTGTCTTCCAAATACATCACGTCCTCGCTGTCTGTGCTGCTACAGCCCACGTCCTCGCCACTGCTCTCAACTCCTGCCTGTGCTGTTTGCAGTGGCCTCCCCCATTGTTCTTTTCCACTTTTCCTCTGCAGCCAGTTCCTTCACAGCATCCAAAGTGACCTTTTAAATGTAAATCAGATCCTACCACTCCTCTGCTAACCCTCGCCAGCTTCCTATTACACTTAGTATAAAATTGCATTCTTTTTACCCGTCTACAGGGCCCTAAAGATCCAGTCCCTGAGTGCCCTTCTCACCTCTTCGTGGCCTCCCTTCCTGGCTCTATCTGCTGTGTCCACTCCAGCCTTCCCTAGTCAGCCTCCTGGCCTCTACCCAGGTTCCCTGGTCCTCAGGTGGCCTCCCCGATGCGCACGAGACTTGCTGCATCTCACTATTGAGGTCTGTGCTCAAATGCCGTTTCTTCAAAGATGCTTCCCAGATCACTGTCTAAATGTGTACCACCTCCCAGCATGCCTCTGCTCTCACCTGCTCTGTTTTCTTTTATTACTTATAAGTATCTGAAATTATTTTTCTATTTATATTCTTATTTATTGTCTGTCTCTCTCACTAGAATGGAAGCTCCATGAAGGCAGTGACTTCATCTGCCTTGTTCTTTCTTGTATCCCTTGTGCCTGGAGCAGGGCTGGCCCATAGTAGGTGCTCAGTTAATGTCTGTTGAATGAATTTTAGCACTTACCAGTTATAAAACATACTGGGGAAAAAATAATGTGTTTACAATGGTGAGATATATATGTATATAGTACCTAAACAATAAGTAAAAGATCAGCAACAAAAATGAGGCATCATTTTCTCCTACCTAATTGGAAAAACTAATGTTAGTGATAATGTTCATGAGAAGACTAGAAAATGGGTGCTCTTATTTGCCGCTGGTGGAAATATAAAGTTGTCTAAGCTGTCATAAGTGGTGAGTCATGGGTGATTTTTATCTTGATTTTTGTGGTTTGCTATGTTTCTCATTTTTTCCCGATAATTACCTATTTTTCCCCAATAATTTTTATTTTTATTTTTTAATTTTTTTTTTGTGAGGAAGATAGCCCTGAGCTAACATCTGCCAATCCTCCTCTTTTTGCCGAGGAAGACCGGCCCTGGGCTAACATCCATGCCCATCTTCCTCTATTTTATATGGGACGCCACCACAGCATGGCTTGACAAGCGGTGCGTCGGTGTGCGCCCGGGATCCGAATGGGCGAACCCTGGGCCGCCGCAGTGGAGCGTGCGCACCCAACCGCTTGCGCCACCGGGCTGGCCCCTCCCCAATAATTTTTAAACCAGAAAAATCCCTTAATCTTCCTTGCCCCCCACCTTTTCTTTTGTTAACCCGGCTGGATCCTTGTGTCAGCAAACTTGTAAAGCTGATCCCAGCGGCAAGATGGTCTTGTTCTGTTGATGATCTTCTCCTAAAAATGTTTAATCTGAATCTTGTGTCAGATTTCTCTGGAATAATGTACTACTGGTCATTGAAAACTGTGTGTGCAGTCACTCTTGCTCTGAGGGCCTGGGCTGGTTTAGGGAGCCCACCGGTGCTAAGGTGGGGCTGGGAAAAGCCTGCAGCACTAAGATGGGGCCCACCCAGTTTGACGTGGGGTCCCACACCCTTCCTGCCGAGACCCAGGTCTCCACAGACAGGGGAAGCCTAACATTTCTTGGCAGATACCCTGCCTGACTCCCTCGCTGCTTGGAATTGAATAAAAAAGAATAACAATCACAGCCCCACATGCCTCTCCCTCTGCCATATGCAGCTGGACTTCTGGTGCCTGTTTCCCTTCGACACATCCGGGCCCTGTTCTGCCAGTGCCCATGTGGCCAGCCCTCTCGTCTGGGCCCCAGGCTCCCGGAAGGGAGGCTCGCAGCTGAATCTCTAGTGGCCGTTCTTTTTTTTTTTTTTTTTGTGAGGAGATCAGCCCTGAGCTAACATCTGCCAATCCTCCTCTTTTTTTTTTTTTGCTGAGGAAGACTAGCCCTGGGCTAACATCCATGCACATCTTCCTCCACTTTATATGAGACGCTGCCACGGCATGGCTTGCCAAGCAACGCGTCGGTGCGTGCCCAGGATCCGAACCTGCGAACCCCGGGCCGCCGTAGCGGAGGGTGCGCACTTAACCACTTGTGCCACCGGGCAGGCCCATCTAGTGGCCGTCCTACAGTTTCCCCTTGTTTCTTTCTTTTCTGGCGATGCTTTGGTAGTTCGACATTTTATTATGTCATTTCTGGGCGTGGCAGTTGAGTTCCAGAGCACCCAGTGGCCCACCTGAGCAGTGTTCACCCAGACGGCCCTGAGCAAACAGAGCAGCCTGTGCATCCTCGGCTCCTAGCCCTGGGCTGTTGCATTCACGTTTTCTCAGCCTTGGCCCTCTTAGACCCTGGCCCTCTGACAGTTGGCACAGCAACCTCAGGAACCTGCCAACAGCCTGTGGATTGTTTGGAGTGGCACCGAGAGAGAGCTGAGGGTCGGGGCCGGTTCAGGATAATGCTTGCCTAGTGTTTGCGGGCTGAATGGCACTCAGAACGACTGCCGATGTTCCAAGGGCAGGGAGCTGGGAAGTGGTCAGAGGGGTAGATTTGAACTGCTTGGTCTTCTGTTGGATACCCCGTCCCTTCTCCGTTGGGGCTCAGGGGACACAGCAGGACAGGGAAGCAGGGGAGCGCCGGCCTGCTGATGGGGTGGGGAGGCACCCATCATAAGAGGCTGACGGAGCGGAGCGCCTCTGCCGTGGCCTGAGCCTGGGTGTGACTCAGACTCGGGCTCCCCGCCCTGTCGTGGACCGCAGGGGCAGTTGGGCTTGTAGCTTCACTAGTCCGTTTTGCCCAGCCAGCCCTGCTTTAGGTCAGTTATTCACTTATGTGTACTTGAGTGTGATCCAGTTCATCTACCCCTCGGGCCCCAGAGACTCAAAAGAACTCTGCAATTAATCCCGTTTGGACTTCACCATCTTCTTTTACTTTTCTTCTTATAGCTTAAACTTTGGAACAAATATCGAATTTCCAACATTCCATCACTAATATTCCTAGACGCCACCACCGGGAAGGTCGTGTGCAGGAATGGGCTGCTGGTGATCCGGGATGACCCAGAAGGTGAGACCCCGGCATGTCCGTCCCGTACTCATGCTCCGTCCCCCGCCCTGACCTCCTCCCCTGGGTAGATAGCGTCAAATGAACTACACATACGTGGGTTTATTTGGCTAGAGAATACTGTCTTGATAAAATTATAGTATTCTCTAGGTCATTGCTAAGATTTTTAAAGGGATTAGAATGTCCCTCCTGGGGGCTTTAATTCATGGGCCAAAGAAGATGGAATCTGGAAAAGGAAGTTCAGCTTTGAGGGCTGAGGAGGCCTCTGAGAAGCAGCAAGAGCCCGGATGCTGACTTCTAGTGTTGTTTCAACCGCAGCTGTCACTTTGACAATTAGAGGCAGGATAAGTGGTTTTTGTTTTTTTTCTTTTTAAAATAATATTGTAGCAAAGTCACAGTTTCTGGGTTGCTCTCCTGGCCTCAACGGTGAGTGCCCCTCATTTCTTGGTGCTGCCCACGTCCTGCTGGCGTTGGTCTTGCTGACCAGCTGAGTGGAGGGCCATGCATTGGGTAGGCACCTCTGCTCTGATCACAGTGTCTGTCCACGGTCTGTTTCTTTCCCCCTTGCACTGAATTTATAAAAGGGTCGTGGTGAGATCTTCCCTCCCTCACTTATTGGTCCAATTATAGGAGTCAACCCTGGTCACAAATTTTCCCAGTAAAAATTTCACCTGCTTCAAAGAATTGCCCTCAGTAAAAACCAGGGCGTGGTAGAAACAAGTTTTTACCTTTTCACATCTATATGCGCGCGCACACACGCGCACACACCCTACTCTGAAGCTTGTTAAAAATGCAGATTCCCCGGCCCCACCCCCGGAGAGGTTTTCGGATTCACTTGTTTCAGGGTGGGCTTGGCCACTGCAGTCTCTGCTTCTCCCATCCCCCACTCACCCCTGGTGGTTTTGAGGCAGTGGTCCACGGACCACCCTGTGAGAAAACACTGCTCTGTCGAGCTGGGAGCATATGATTTGCTCTTCCTGCCTGGGGCTTAAGTGTCATCGGAATGTAGACCATCTGGGTTGAATGGATTTTACTCTTTCTTTTCACTAGACTTAAATTCTCATCCCACTTGGTTCCCTGGGCCCCAACCCAGACCTTCTGAACCAAAATCTCTAGGAGTGGGCCCCAGGAGCATCGTATTTTAAAATTCCTCAGTTGATTCTGCAATGCAGCCGGAATTGAGAGCTACGGAGATTCCAGGGTTGGAGTTGAAGAAACTCATGGTTAATACCTGAGCAATGACTCCCCACCCTGGCCCATCATCAGAGTTACCTAGGGGTCTGTTTTGCTTTGTTTTGGACATACATCTTCAGCCTAGCCCCTGGATCCCAGGACTCGGGGTGTGACCTGGGCTTCTGTACTTTTCAAAAGCCCCCAAGAGATGGGCCCTGTGATCATCCAAGTTTGGGACCATTGCCTGGAGGGTAGGTAGGGCTTGGCTGTGGATGAGTCCTGCTTTTATCCCTGGGTTTTAGCTGCAGATCCCGTGGATGCGTTAACAAATACTATTGGATGGTGAAATTGTCATGCCCTGCATTCCTGAGGGTCTTGGGTCAGAGGCCACAGTGAAGAGTGTTAACATTCTCACTGTCTTTTGCCTGTTTCAGGTTTGGAATTCCCTTGGGGACCTAAACCCTTCCGGGAAGTCATTGCAGGGCCCTTGCTTAGAAATACTGGGCAGTCCCTGGAGAGCAGCAGCCTGGAGGGGTCTCACGTGGGAGTCTATTTCTCTGCACACTGGGTAAGTGTTTGTCCCTCTCTAGCCCAGAAGGGAGCAGTGTGCTCGCCACCAAGACAGCTGTGGTAGGCTTCTGCGGGTTCTTGCTTTCTCCTGTGCCTACTGCATTTTGGCAGGCCATAAGTGCTTATTGTTAGGAATGATAATAGCGGCAAGAAAGTGATTTCTTTTGACTGTTCTAAAAGGATAGTTCCCCTAACCCATTCTGATGAGGTTTCTAATGGACCCTCAGGGGTTTGTTTGTACTGCTGCCTGCTGGCCCGCGGTGTGGGTGGGGAAGAGCCTGGGCTGGGTGCTCACTATTACAAGAGGCACGTTTGCTTCTGCCTCTTTTATTAACTGGGTTTTGCTGTCCCAGTCCTACTTGGGTCTTGCCTACCTGGCCTCTGATGACAGGTGGCCAGGGAATGGGAAGGAGAAGGGACAATGTGACGCTGCAGGGTTCCACTGTTGTCTTTTCAGTGTCCACCCTGCCGAAGCCTCACCCGGGTCCTGGTGGAATCCTACCGGAAGATCAAGGAGGCAGGCCAGACATTTGAGATCATCTTTGTTAGTGCAGACAGGTAACGTGTGCCGGGGAGAGTGGCAGTGGATCTTCCCTTTTCTGTAGGTGGTTGACATGCACTTCTCTTGCTTCTTGCTTCTTTAGAGCTTGGAGATAGGGATTGGGGAAGACACCTCTGGGATTATTGGCAGAGGGACAGATACATTTCCTATTTACTCACATAATTGTCTGAAGAGGAGCCTAGGGAAACCTGTTCTTGCTGTAAATACTGGGGTATGTCCCAATTCCCACCTAGGTCATTTGAGATTAGGATGCATTTGTCTGATATGTTTAGCTTTTTGGATTGTGGTGAAAGGATTCAGAGGGGGAAGGATGGAAAGAAAAGAGCCAGAGACTAATGGAAGGTGACACCTATCTTGGATGGCTATGTAATCATCTTTCATAGCTTTGACCACGTGCTTTGTCTGGAGGCTATCATAAAAACAAGGAGGGCAGACATCCTTTCTGGAGACATCAGGTCCTTTTAGCCTCAATTTCTTCTGCTTTTTGCCCTCTCGCTGGCTCTACTCATCAGTGACCTTCCTCCATCACAAAACTCCAGCCCCAATTCAGACTGAGCCACCAGGCGCTTTTGCCTCTCAAGTTCCTGTTCACAGAAGGGTCCCTGAGATGCCAACACACTGAGGGCATTTTGTTCACTGTGCATCCTTGACATCTGCACTGTGCCGTGCTCGGTTTATTGGCCCATGGTCCCACCCTGCTGTTCCTCAGCTCCCTGTCTCTGCATGTGAGTGGGAGCAAGCTTGAAGGCATGCCATGTGGAGTGATCCCTTTTTTAAAGCTTTAAAAAACAGCAACTTTGTTGTAGTATAATTTACATACAACAAAATTCATACATTTGAGGTGTACAGTTCAATGAATTTTGACCAATGTAGGTACCCGTGTAACCATCACAGTTAAGATATAGAACATTTCCATCACTCAGAAGACTCTGTCTTGCCTCTTCTCAGTCAGTCCTCACCCCTAAACCCCAGCCCCAGGGAAGCCCTGATCTGCTTGCCATCACTTGATTGGATTTGTCATTCCTAGAGTTTCTTATATGTGGAATCATAGGTTTATGCTTGGTTAACAGTGTGGTCCTGTACACGTCACTTTATGTGCACAAATTAGAAGCATCACGGGAAGTGCAGTGTCTGTGTACATCTAGGCTCCTTATAAAAGCAAGACCTGTCTGTGTTGAAAATGACAAGTTGAGCATGAGTTGGACTGGTGGGATGCAGGGGAGAAGGCTGTTGAAAAGGCCTAGCATCTTCCTTTGGTATCCACCTGTCGTGTGGAGGCCTGTGCTTCTTGGTGTGTGCCAGGAGGGGCAGCGTAGCCCCTCCCGTGTAGTCAGCCTGGTGCCTGAGGAGCACGATGGTTAGCAGCCCCAGCATCTGTAGGGCCCTGGGCATAACTTGGTAGAAGGTGGGCAGGACCCAGTGGTGGGGCGGTCGGGGATGCTAATGGAGCCATGTTTCCCTGTGTGTCTCTAGGTCAGAGGACTCGTTCAAACAGTACTTCAGTGAGATGCCCTGGCTCGCTGTCCCCTACACTGACGAGGCCCGGCGGTCGCGCCTCAACCGACTCTATGGAATCCAAGGTAGGCTTTCCTGGCTCCGTGGGGTCCCTGGAAACCTGCTCTCTGTGCTCACTGCATCTTTGGCTTTCCTTTTAGAGGGCAAAGAACGTCTTTATTTCCATGGATGTTCACGTTCTTCACCATCTTAAAAATTACATGCGGTGAATGTTTTGGTATGTAAATTATACCTCATTAAAGCTGTTTTTTGAAAAAGTACATGTCCAGGTGACACAGCTAGTTCTTACCACCCGGCCTAGTGGCTTCTGCTGCAGTTGGGCTGCGGAGCACACATTCTCAAATGACTGGGCCAAAACTGTATCCCAAAGCGTTAACTATCAAACAGACCGGAGAGTGATCTTTGGTTCCTTCAGACTCTGAGCCTCAGTTTCCTCATCTACAAAATGGGCATGAGAAATCTCTGCCACAAAGAATTGCTGGGAGCATTAACAGGATAATGTATATAAAGTGCTTCTCGTGGTTCCTGATGCATAATAGTGAGGGCTGAGTGGGTGTGACCTTTTAGGTGAGAAAATTGATTTCCAGAGAATGTGGAAAACTAAGACTTGAAGTACTAATCATGGTGTTTTTCAGAAATAATGATTAATAGTGGGACAAACTGTGTTTTATTCTTTATTATGTGAATACCTCCTTCCCAGCCTTCTACCAGCCAGATGTTTTCATGGTGAAGTACTTAATTGGTCTGTTGAGTGTTAAACTCATTCCCCTTGTGTCAGTCGTACTGGATCCTGGTCAGCCCTAGGCAGATACAGCTAATATTCGAGTTCTCAGTGCTCCCGTGTCATAGGGAGTAAAAAAAACACAAATCAAGATTTACCCACAAATTCCACAGCTTACAGGGGAACTCATCAGGTGCTTTAATCTTTTTTCTTCACCATTTAGAGAAAGCATTTGGCTTTGTTTGGGGCTAAAGTTTCAAAAAATTAAGATTTAATTTGAAATTGGTGCTTCTCCATTTCAAATGTGCGTAAGGATTGCCTGGGGATCTTGTGAAAGTGCAGGTTCAGGTTCCGTGGGTCTGGGGTGGGGCTGAGATCCTGCGTTTCTAGCAAGCCCCCAGGTGATGCCCATGCTGCTGGGCCAGGGACCACACTTCCAGTATTAACAGTCTAGTTCTACTAATCCTTGAAGAATGTTGGAGGCTCATGCCTCCTATTAATAAAAAAGAACTCCGCCCCCCACCAAAAAAAAAAGATAATCTCCTGCATAGGGAAGAGAGCAGACTGCTGGTAGGAATGTAAATCAGGACAACCTTTCAGGAGAGCAATTGGCAATATACATCAGAGGCCTTAAAAATCTACAAAACCTTTCATTTAGAAATCCCACTTGTAGGAATTTATGCTCAGGAAATGATCCTATAGCGCCAGCAAAGGCTGAGCTTCTCTGGAGCAGGTCGTATATTTTCGTTTTCTGGTTTTTTCTTTCTTCTTTTGTATACTTTGAATTTCATTACAGACCACGTTTCTTTCTTTGCTTTAGTTCCTAGAAAACCCAGAGCTGAATTTGTAACCACCTTCAGCAGTTTTGCAGAACTGCCCATTTCTGTGCACACCCTTGACCCCGGCTTCATTTTCTCTTTCTTCCTTCCTTGTTTGCCCTTCAGGGGGATATTTTCATCTATTTTTATTGGCTTATATCATGCGCTTTTTAAGCTGCCTCAAATCTCTTTTGGAAAAAAGATAGGGTAGATTTAAATGCATAGGATTCTATTTCTTGAGCCCCAACTAACCACCAATGCTCTGCCCTGAGCTCCGTGGGAAGTAAGAAACCAGAAGGGTGGCCCAGTGCTGCCCTTGAGTGGACAAGACGAGACTTACACTGGGAAATAACTGAAGAGCAGACTCTGCGATGTCTTGAGGAGCTAAAAAGTGTTGGTCAAATAAGTGCCATTTCGTACGAGGGCTCAGCAGACTGACACTTGTCCCAAGGGTGGAGCCGGGTGCTGGGCCTCACTCGGCCACTCTGCTCGGTCAGGAGGCCTCTCCACGGGGAGACATCTCTCCAAGCACGTGTGGTCAGTGGAGCAGAATCTTTTCCTCTTCGAGGTAGGGAGTTGAGTTGCCCTTTCTGGATGTGGGGTCCAGCATGATGCAGGTATTCCTGGTGGTCGATGCTAAGGCCGTGGGGTCACCTGAAACTAATAAATTAAATAACTAATAAATCAAAGGACGGTCTACATACAACACATAGCCAGTGTGAGGGTGGCAGTGTGTGCCCTCCCTGAGCTCTGGGAGATGCTTCTGAGGACCCTTTGGGGGATGGGTGCGTAGGAACACAACAGCAGTCTCATAAGGAGAAATCATGAGCTCTTCAAGATTCAACAGAAGTTTTGGACACCCCGCTAAGGCTGGAGGACACCCTTCTGGAGAATGTTGGCAGGACACAAAAAAATTAAATTGATGGTTTTCTGTCTGCCTGCAGAAAGCAGAGAAGGGAACTCTCCTTTCGGATTCTCCAGTTGTCAACATGTAAATATTACGGACGTAGGAGCCGCGGTTGTTAGGTGTGGCCCAGACAGCCAGAAAGTGGGTGACCACAGCGGAGGAGGAAGAGAATGGAGAGTTCTCGGAGACGCATCCATTTGGCACAATCTCTTAAGGCCCTGGCAGTGTGGGGATGGAAGGACATATGTGGTGCCTGACTTCAAGGAGCCCTCAGTCGAGGATCAGAAAGCTGATCTGGAGAGGCTCTGTGCCCAGGCAAGCAGTGGCCAGCCAGCCACACGCCAGCAGAAGAATGTGAGATTCCTGAGGAACCTACCTCCGGCCAGCGAACGTCCTCTGCAGCCCAGCCCTGCCCCTGGCCCGTCCTGCTGCTCCTCGTCTGCTCACTCCCTGGCGTGCGCTCCCCTGCCATCTGTTCTGGTCTGTCTTCAGCTTGGACCTGTCTGCTTTCCCAGCTCCCCCCTCCTGCTTCCTTGCTTTCAGGTTTGCAGTCTCTCCCTGGCACAAGGTTTTGTGCCGACTGCTTCCTTGATCACTGACCTTCTTGGGCTAAGCCTTGGGACTCATTCCTAGAAGCAGCCTGTCAGACACTGCCTGCTGGCCTTGATCTGTCTGCCTCTGGCCCTGTCAAGCCCTCTGATACTCTGATGCACTAAAGCACAGTGGAACAAGACTGTAGAAGAGCAGCACAGGCTCCTTCACAAGGCAGCATTTAATGAAGGGCCACACAATGCAACGGTCTGAGTTCAGAGGAGACTCGCTTGGAGCTGTTTGCCAGGAAGGCTTCCTGGAGGAGGTGGCTATGGAGCAGGGCCTTAGAGAATGAATGGGGTTAGATAGGGGGTTTGGGACATTCCAGGGCAAAGGCCAGAGTAGGATGTGCATGGTGTACTATAAGGCAGAGTGGGCAATAAGGCTGGTGAGGCCACACCGTAGAGGGCCTTGAACGCCACACTGAGGTTTTTGGACTTGACCCTTTGGACTTTTGGAGCCTTTTGAAAATTTTGATTAAGGGGAGATCAATGCAGTAGTGACATTTAAGCTAGACTGGAAGAGAAATCCCAGAGGTGGGTTGTCCACTGATATTTCTGATGGACACATTGAGCACCCACTGTGACCAGGCCTCAGACTGGGGCTCACGACAGGCCTGCCTATGGGGAGAGGGAAGTTGCACCCTCGGGCGCTGGCAGGTGGCCCACGTGGCCTCTGCAGCCCAGTGCCCATCTTCCTGTCTCTGCCTCCCTGCAGCCCCACGGGGTCACTTATCTTCTGCTTCACAGCATTTTTGGGGTGCCCTGTCATTAGGGGTCTGGTTTCTAGTAGAAGCACATGTTGTTAGTAAGTCTTTGTGCAGCATTGTACATGGATCTTACCGGTCAGCAGCACTGATCTCACAAGTACAAGGGCAGACGAGTTTTTGCATCCCACTGCCTCTGACTCCCAGCACAGAAGGTAGAGAAAATCCCAGCCTGTTCTAGGGGGCGGGTTGCTGAGAACCTGCCGTTGCAGCCCCGCCCAGGCTGGACCCGGAGCAGAGTGACGGGGACGCGGAGCAGGGGCTGGCTGAGGACTCACCCCTTGACCAGGAGCTGAGGTCCCAGGGCCGTTGCTTCCCTCCCTGTTGGCGTCTCCCACGGTGCAGTCTCATCCGCTTTCCCTGCCCCTCTTCCAGCCTCTCTCCTCACCAGACCTGCTTTAGTGGGAATATGGCCAGCTCTCCTGAATTCCCTCCTCTCTGCCATGAAACAGCTGTTACATCATCAGGTTCATAACTCAGGATGTCTATGCGTCTCCCTGTCTCCTCTCTTCTTTCTTGTTAGAAGACGTATCATCCCTGCCTTCTAAGATTCTGCCTTTGTTCTTCTAGGGTCTTACCCTTGCCTCTTCTGTTTCCCTCCCTTTCTTGCTCCATGTCTCTCTTTCTCTCTTAGCTCCTTCTCCACTTCATGGAGTGCTCGGGTCTCAATTAGCCATAAAAAAAAAATCCCATCATCTCCTAAACCTACTGCTTAGGCTGCCATAACAAAATATCATAGATAGGGTGGCTAAAACAATAGGAATTGATTTCTCGCGGTTCTGGAGGCTGGGAAGTCCGAGATCAGTGTGCTGGCCAGTTCAGTTTCTGGTGAGGGCTGTCTTCCTGGCTTGCAGATGGCCATTCTCTTGCTGTGTCCTCACACGGAAGAGAGAGTGCTCTGGTGTCTCTTCCTCTTTTTCTAAGAGCCTCCTCACAGGCTCTGTCTCCAAATACATCGGGGGTTAGAGCTTCAACATACGAATTTCGGGGCAACACCTTCAGTCCATACCAGCCACCATCCCTCTCTCTTTCTCCAAAACATCAAAATTCTCAAAGACGCTCCCACTGCCTCAGCTTCTTCAACTCTGACCACGTAACAGGCCTTGTGCTGGTGTGAGGGACACCAGCGTGATAAAGTCATGGTCCCTGCCCTCATGGAGCTCAGGGATGCTATTTCACCTCTTATCCTTCCAGCCCCAGCATTGAGCTATAAGTGGTCTCTCAGGTCACCAGGGGCCTCCTGTTCATTGGTTTATGTAACAAAATGTAATTGTGTACCTGTCGTATGATAGGTGCTTGTCTGTTCGTGAACTAAAAAGACAAAGGTCCCTGACCTCATTTACATTCTAGCAGACAGAGCCAAGCAGTAAACATAATCTAAAAAGATAAAGTTACAGTGTGTTGAGTTATAAGTGCTGAGGATAGAAAATGGAGCAAGATAAGAGAATTGGGAGTACAAAGGTGGGGCAGGAGACGGGTCACAATTTTAAATAGGTTGGTCAGGGTCGGCTCCATTGAGAAGGTGACAAGAGAATTAACCCTGTGGTTCTCTGGAAGAAAAGAGTGTTCCAGGCAGAGGGAACAGCCCCTGCAAAGGCCTTGGGGCAGAATAGTGCCTGACATATTTATGGAACAGCAGGGAGGCCAGTGTGGCTGGAGCAGAGTGAGCAAGGGGAATGTGGAAGGGTTAAGATTGGAGAGTAACAAGACCAGGGAACATGGGGCCTTTGTTAATCAGACTTCGGCTTTTCACTGAGTGAAGTGGGACACTGTTGGGAGATGTGAGGAGAGGCGTCCCGTGATCTAATTTATGGTCAGATCCCTCTGGCTGCTGTGTTGAGGAGCAGGGAGGCCGGTTAGGATGTTACTGTAATAATCCAGGGAAAAGAGGATGGGGCTTGGACGAGGATTGTAGCAGTGGAGGTGGTAAGATGTGGGTTCTGCGCAGAGTTTGAAGGTAGAGCCTTAGCGTTTGTTGACAGATTCGATGTGAAGTGTGAGAGTAAAAGGAGTCAAAGATGACTCCAAGGCTTTCTGCCTCAGCGACCAGAAGGGCGCAGTCGCCGTCAGCTGAGACGGGGAGAGCTGTGTATCTCGGCCGCGGGGATGGGGGTGGACAGGATGCGTATGGAAGTCAGGTGAACGGCAGTTTAATTTTGATCGTGTGGGGTTTAACATGCCCCGTTGGTGGTGATGTGGAGTCAGCAGCCTAGAATTGGGAGAGAAATGGGGCTTGAGATATAAATTTGGCATTTGTCAGTTGGCATATAGTTACATTTCAAAGCCTAGAAGTGGATGAGATTGCCACGGGAGTGAGTCAAGATATTTGCGATCCAGTGACCTCCCTATTCTCTTCCTGCTTCATCTGCTTTTGTTTTCTGACACTTGGGGCTACCCCTGAAATCCTCTCCTCCTTCCCCTCTCCTCCCACATCACCCCCTCTCCTGGTTTTCTCCTGCCTCATTTTTCTTAGCTTTCTCCTCCGCCATCTCCTTATTGGGGGCTTGTCCCGGGCTCTTCTCCCTTTGTTCTAACGATTCCATTATACCTAGAACGCCTCCGTTCCTCTGCCCCGGTCCTCCTCCCCCGTCCCAGTCTACTGTACGCACCAACCTGGCAGAGCACCTCTGAGTGAACCTTCCAGAAGATCAACTCTGATCGTGGTGTTGATCCCCTGTGTGGAAGCCCTCCATGGCCGTGGCCTGGTATTCCAAGACCCTCTCCAGTCTGCAGCCCCATTTCTGACTGCTCCCCTATCTACACCTCCCCTCCCCTCCACCCTGCCATCACGCATGGCCTCCCTCCCCGCCCTCCACCACCATCCTCCCCATCCTTCCAGCTCAAATGCTGCCTCCTTCAGTGCCTTCCCTCGGAGAGCAAACCCTTTCTCTTGTGAACTCGCATGGGTTTGTTATAAAGGATACAACTCAGGGAGAGCCAAAGGGAAGAGATGCATAGGTACATGGGAAGGGGCACGGAGCTTCCGTGCCCTCTGTGGGCATGCCACCCTCCCAGCACTTCCCTATGTTCACCAACCCGGGAGCTCTCTGAACCCTGCCGTTTAGGGGTTTTTATGAAGAGGTCATTATGTAGGCATAACTAATTGAATCATTGGCCATTGGTGATTGACTCACCCTCCAGCCCCTCTTTCTTCCCCAGAGGTCAGAGGTCATGGTGTGGGCCTGAAAATTCCAGCCTTCTAATCATGCCTTTCTGGTGACCAGCACTCACTCTGAAGCTATTTAGGGGCCTTCACCCACCAGTCATCTTATTACCATACAAAAGACACTCATCACTCTGAGATTCCAAGAATCTTAGAAGCTCTTGTGTCAAGATTGGGAAATAAGACCAAATATTATAACAAAGGATGCTCCTATCACCCCTACCACTCAGGAAATTACAAGGGTTTTAGAAGCTCTCTGCCAGGAACTGGGGATGAAGACCAAACATATATTTCTTATTACATTACAAGATCACAATGTACACACTCCACATGTACGCAGAGTCAGTGGAGGTTCTGCTGTGTTGAGCAGCTGGTCTTCAGCGGATCCTACAGGGCTGGGTCTGGGAGAGCTCATGTTCTTTGTCTGACTCTCTCTGTGTGTCCCAGGCTCTCACTCCACTTTCTCTCTCCTGAAGCATTTTGATGAAGGTGCTTTCACAGAGCAGCACAGGTCCATTCCCCTGCCCGCACCCAAGGTGAGCCACCTCCACCTGGCCTGTCTTTGTGCCTTCCGGTGAGCGAGTGACTTCATCCGACAGTCACTTTGTGTGTCGGGGCACATGAGGGCAGAGCTTCCCTGTGCTATCCTGACAGGCTCGGATGAAAACGGGTAATGCAAAGAGAAAGCGAAATCCTCTGAGCATCTCGGGAGCGGGCTCAGAACATCTCTGGATCCCAGTATCCCCAGCAGACTGAAGAGGCCTTACAGAAAAGGCCTCATGGTGGTGTCCATCCAGGTGGTGGTGGGCGAGTCTGGGTCCTGAGATTGCGTCCCTCAAGTCATCCCTCTCCCAGAGTGGCAGGACGTGCCGCCAGACCAGAAGTCCCGCTGCTGCTGGCAGGCTGGTCGCTGGCTCCGCTGGGGCTCTGCACTGAGCCCGGGCTGTGTTAACCAGCAGTCTCCCCCGGGCCGCCTGAGTCCACCAGGGCCCTGGCATTTGGCTTCCATGCATTTCCTTTGTGTGAGAGGAGTAGCTGGGTGCCCTGAGGCGGAGGGCCTCTTGACTCCCAGCGCTTCATGCAGACTGGGGAATTTGCAGCCTATAAGCTGTTTAAAAATGCCTTTCTAAGGAAGGGGTTTAGACACACTTGGCAAAAGACAAATCCCATTAGCAATTGTCTGACTAATCCTGGCTGTCAGGGAACACCGTGTTCTGCTTACAGCCTCTCTCTCCTGGGTTAGGGGCCCTGGCTGTTTTGTTCCTCTCCCCTCCCCACCCTCAGCCGTGGGGGGTAGACAGGGCCTCGTGTGAGTGGACGGGTGGCCGTGGGCCCTGCCCCCAGGAGCACAGCCCGGGAGGACGGTGCTCTCGGCCTGGGGCTGGGAGGTGGTCAGGCGAGGGCCACTGGCTGTCCCAGCATCTACTCGTTTCTCTGCTGCCCTCTTGTTCGTTCCTTATCCTTCTGCTTTCTCTTCTCCTCTTCCCCTTGTCCCTTCCTTCCTCTTCCATTTCCTGCCTTTCTCCTCTCTCTTCCTTCCTTTGCCCTCTTCCCTGCCCCTTTCAAAAAATCTGTTTATTTTATATAGAAACGAAACATTCGGAGATTGTGTTTTTCAGTCAATAGAGGGTGAGGGGCCGATGCTGGTGTTTTTTTATAGATAAATATCTCAGTATTGAGATATTTAAAGGCCTGGCGCAGGCCGTGTGGAGCCGGCCCATGGGCCTGGGGAGGGCAGGCGGGGGCCTGCCTCGGGACCTACGGAGCAGCTTCAGTGTTCTCTGTCTTGTTTTATTTTGAGAACATAAAAAAGAAAAAACAGGAAAGGATCGAGAATAATGTAACAAACACCCACATGGCCAGCACCCAGAGTTGACATTTTTGCTTCAGGTATTTAAGGTATGAACGAATGGGAGCACCACACAGACAGAGGTGGGGTTCCTTTACTCCTCTGCGCTGCCCTTCTCCCTCTTTCTCCTCCCGGGGGAGACACAACCAAACATTTCACGTGTATCATTGTAACCTGTGTTCATAGTTTTACTGCGTATATATCAACCCATGAATAATATCTAGTCATGTGGGCGTGTATTTTGGAAGCATGCTTAAATGCTGACATGCTGTAATATCATTCTGCAACTTGCTTTTGTCACTTAATGTTATGATTTCAAGATTTATCCCTGTTGATGTTTATATCTGGTTCATTTCTTTTCAGTGCTGGACAGTGTTTCATTGTATGACTGTACCACAGTTTATCTATTTGCTCCATTGATGACGGCTACTCGGTGGTTTCTGGTTTTTCTGTATTACAAGAACATCGCCATGAACCACTCGGGCCTGGTGGCCAAGTTCAAGTAGGCCCAGACCATCCTGTGACCTCCCTTGGGTTTCTCTGAGCTTCACCACCCAAACCAGCTGCCTTCTGCTCCTTAGCTCTCCAAGCAAGGGAATGTTCTGGGGGAGCCAGGAGGGGAGGAGGGATCTGAACGGAACTGGCAGTTCATGTGGCCAAGGCGTGGTTTGTATTTGTCATCCCCACCTAGCCCCGCTGCCCTTCGGTTCTTGTTCGAGTTTTATTTTATGTTACTAGGTCTATCATAACACCATTTAAGAAAACTCAGATATCTGTCTCACCCACATTCCTGTCCTACTAGCACAACTGTTTTCACTTTTCTGAGCCTTTTTGGTCTCTGTCCACATGCATACATGCTTGTCCACAGTTGTAAGTGCACACACAGTACGGTGGATTCTATATTTTCTATTTAACAATGCATCACAGACATTTTCCATCTTGCTACGGTTTTCATAATGGCCGTTTCCGTGACTGCAGAATATTTTGCCCCTAACTTGCCCTAACCTGCCCTTCCTGTTTCTGGTCTGCTTTTCCTCCCATTTCTCTGCGCAGCTCCCCGCACGTTCAGATCATATTGCCATTCACATGCAGAGACAGAAAGCTCTCTGGGTTACAACCCTGCCCAGCCACTCTGCCCCAGCTCCCACCTCCCTGCCTCAGAACTCCCTCTTCCCTTGGCAGTAGAAAAGTAACCAATTACACCGTGGGACAGTTGCAGTACACGTGGCTTGAGATCATTCTAAATATTCACAGATAGGCTCCTCTGAGGAGGAACCGTTGGGAGTGGGCTTTTTAGGCCCTGTTCTTTCTTCTCCAGGTTTTAAAGGAGATGGTGGAGGGGATTTTTAGGCACTGCTTGTGGTCCAGGGCTGGGCTCTTGGGGCTGAAGCCCTCTCTAGGAGCATGGAGTATGTGTTCTATGCCCAAAAGGTAAGCTTGGGATGGTGCAAGTAAAAGAATGCCAACCCTGTCACACTGTTCCTGGAACCCTCGCTGTGGTGTCGACACTCTCTGTCCTCTGTGTCTTTAGCTAACTTCCTCAAGCCAGCAGGGAGGTTTCTGTTTATCTCACTAGAGCAAGGCACAGTCTTCTGTACCTCTGCCTTCTCATGAGCCAAATAACCAACTTAGGGGTAATAAAAATAATAATAATAATGAAGTTATTTATAACAAGAGCTAATATTTATAGAGTACTTACTGTATATCAGATACTCCGATAAAAAGCATTTTATACTTGTCATCTTATTTATTCCTCACAACAACCAAATAAGGTTGCAAGCTATCACCACCCCCATTTGCCAGCTGTGGAAATGAGGCTCCGAGAAGTTAAGTGACTTGCCTGGATCTTCCCTAGAATTCTAACTACGCTTCCCCCAAGAGTCCCAGCCCTTGCAGCTGGGAAACACAAGTTCAAGCAAAGCAGAGCCGAGCTGCCCCTTTCTCATTGCCTCCAGAGAAGCCCCTTGCTGGTGTGGAAGTTATTTCATATAAAGGCATTGATTAGAAATGTTCCATTCCCTTTAAGTTTTGCCCTGTTTTCTCCTTAGACGGCTCTGCTTTAGGGGATTTGCTTCAAGGAGGGGAGGATCAGGGATTGCGTGATGGGGGAGGAAAGGGAAGAGGTGACTGTGGTCTCAGCCTCCTTCCTGCACGCAGCCTTTGGAAGGGAGAGGAGGGAGGTGGGAGGTGCAGAACGCTGCACGTGCTGGGCCTCCCCTTGCCCTGGTGCTGGGAGAGCCCCCCTCAGCCGGCGGCCTGGGGGAAAGAGCAGCAGCTTTTACAATAAGCAGACCAGGGTTCCTGTCCCGCTTGGCCACTTGCTGGCCCTTCTGTAAAAGGAGCACAGTCATACTTCCCGCTGCCGTCTGTTAGGAGGATGGCGTGAGGCGGCATCTGCTGTGCCTAGCACAGGGCAGATGCACCGGAGGTGCGAGCGTCCCTCCTCTCGCCCGCTGGCCCATCCCTGGAGGAAAGCACACACCGAGGGCTCCAGGGCCAAGGTAACCAAGATCGCGTGATGGGAAGGGGGCCTCGCACTGCACGGAGATGCTTTCCCCCGTCCACATGCAGAAATGGGCTTCTCTGGGTTGAAGTCTGCTTGATTGTTTTACCGAGTTGCTTTCTGTTTATGCCCCACAGACACACGCACCTCGTCATCTTGGGCTCTTAGATATGGGCTTCGGTGTTCAAATCACCAAATTCGAGTGGGGACTGCTTTCCCGTAGCCATGGGGAAGGGGTGGGGAGACCAAGGCCCGGGGAGCTCTTCCTTCGTGGAATCAGCTGAGGACTCCTCAGCAGCCAGCTGGGGCTCCGGGTCCTTGCCCTGCTGTCCTGGTCCCCACCGGCATGAACTTGAGGGGCTGCAGCCATGGTGTCAAAGAAGCTGAGAGTGGTCCCTTGGAGAAACTGGGGCACCAAACCAGGAAGCGGGCTTCTTTGCCTTCAGATTTTACTTTTCCTCCCTTTTCTGTCCTCTGTGCTTGCTTGTCCTCCACACACCAACACGGCCTCCCACGTCTGGGCTACAAACAGACCGGCTGCTGTGTCTAATCGTACTGATGGGCAGGCCCTGATTTAACCCAACACTTGTAATTGCCCAGTTTCTGAAACTCACTGACTTTCTGGTTAAAGAACTTTGCCAAGGCATTGTTGAGATGGGGTACGGCAATGGGGAGGCACGCGTTTGCAGCTGGCTGGCCTGTCGTGGCCCCAGCCTCCGTTAAGGCTGCTAACTCAAGCCCAGCCCGATCCTGAGGGATGGGGACACACCTGATATAGGCCCCAGGCTTCTGAGGGATAAAACGCAGCTGCGAGGATGAGGCTGGAAACGTCCCAAGTCTCTTGTGCTCTGACACGCAGCTTCTCTGGAGGCCTGGACAGCTCCGAGCGCATGTTAAAAGCCCCCGAGGAGTCCCGGCTACATGGGTCTGTGTGATGCAGTGGGAATGGCAGTCCTCCAGAACCCGTTTCTCTCTGGACCTGTTCCCTCACACGCCAAGCCACTTCTTCTAATAGGTGTGAACATAATGGACTCGTTTTTCCTTTTGAAGACAGGCCTACCACTGCACGCCCGCTGAGCCGGCCACTGCGGCAGGTTACAAAACACCAGGGCCATATTTCTGGTACCTCAGCGTCCCCCCAGCAGAGGAGTAAAATGTCAGTGCAGCCACCCACTGAACGCTTTGGAATCTGTAGATATGGAATTGCTCTGGCTTTGACTGGCCCGCATAAACTAAAGCTGGCCAGTTCCAGAGGAGACGCGGCTGCTTAGTGCCAGGCGGGGAGGGGACCGGCTGCCGGTGCAGAGACAGGTGTCCCCAAGGGCAGGGCCGAGGCTGACTCTGGCTGTGGTTGGTGAGGGGTAGCCCTGGCTGGAGGAGAAGCAACGGGGAGTGGGGTGCACAGAGCAGGCAGGTAGGAAACTCTTAACCTGGATGGGCTTTTCTCTGATTTTTCATTTCAGGCTTTATGGTTGGGGGGCAGTTTGTGGGGAGCTTCGTGTCGCGTTTCTTACCCCAGCCCAGGACTCGGATTTGAGCACAGCAGCGTGGCTATCAGCATGCTCCCTCCAGGGACTTCCTCCCCAGAGTGGGTATGGGACTCTCCCTAGGAGGCAGGGCTGGAGCTGGGGGTGAGGGCCGCTGGCTCACTGGCAGCCCCCTGCTCTCGCACTGCAGCCCCTGCCCCAGGCTCCTCCCTCCACAGGCCCCTGTACTCACATGGTGGGGCCCTCCTGCCCGTGCGAGGACTCCCATGGCATTTGTGCTGGTTGGTGTGTCTGTAGCAGGTACCCTGCGTGGAAATGGGTTTTTACCCCACCTCCATTAGGTTTCAGGCTCCCTGCAGGTGCAGGCAACGTCTCCTGCTTGTTTGGGATTTCTTGAGGATTTATCCACTGTTTCTACGTGCCAAGACCCTGTGCGAAGTTCTTTAAATGCACGACCTCGTTGATCTGTACACAGTAGGAGAAGGCAGGAACTGCATGTACCACGTTGCAATGGAGGATACTGAGGCCCAGAGAGGTGAAGTACATGCTCAGGGTTCCATGGAGAAGTTACATGCAGACCCATGGGAGTTCTGCAGCTATTCAGTGGCTGAGCCTGGATTCCATCCCAGGGCTTCCTGATTCTTAATCATCAGCCTGTATCGCATGCATCCTAGGTCCTTCCTGTGAACTGTGGGTGGGAGCTGGCCCCTCCTGCCAGGGCCTGTCTCTACGCGAGCTCTCTTTTTTTGCTTGAGGAAGATTAACCCTGACATCTGTGCCAGTCTTCCTCTGTTTTGTATGTGGGACACCACCACAGCATGGCTGATGAGTGGTGTAGGTCCACGCCCAGGATCTGAACCCACGAACCTGGGCCACTGAAGCGGAGCACACCGAACTTAACCATGATGCCACGGGGCCGGCCCCTAAGCGATCTCTCTCCTGCAGGCATCCCCACCCTCATCGTGCTGGACCCGCAGGGGGAAGTGATCACGCGGCAGGGGCGGGTGGAGGTGCTCAACGATGAGGACTGCAGAGAGTTCCCCTGGCACCCCAAGCCCGTGCTGGAGCTCTCCGACTCCAACGCCGTGCAGCTCAACGAGGGCCCCTGCCTCGTCCTTTTTGTAGGTATGAAGCTCACTGGGGGCCCCAGGGCCGATGGGACTGGACAGGCCTCCCGTGGGGGTGTCTTTCCCTGCAGCTTCTTTCTGTCACAGCAACGCAGAGCCTGGGCTTTTGTCTCTCCCTGCAGCCTTGCGTTTGACCCCAATGATTTATTCATGGCTCTCCCCCTGCGGGAGGTGTTCTGGGAGCTGCTGCTGTGCTTTCCTTCCTTGCTGCTCCGGCTGCCAGCTGGGAAGAATAGGTCAGGCCGGGGGGATGCCCTGGGCCCCCTGATGAACAGACCCATTGTTGGGTGGAGGCGAGGCTGCACGCACAGCAGCTGCAGGGGGCTGGGCCCCCTCGGGCCAAGGCTCACCCAGGCTGCCTCTGCCATCACCTGTGTCCTGATGAACTGCCGAGGGGCTGCTGGAGCCGGCCCCAGCCTCAGGGCAGCATCTCTGCAACCAAGTGCCCCTCTTGGCACCCCCCAGCAGCCCCTCCCGTCTCACCCACTCTGGCGCTCAGCGAGTGACTGTGCTCTGCGGGGCAGGAGGACATGGGAACATTTACTCTAGGCTCCCTGCAGCCCTGTGGGACCACCCTGATTCCTTGCAAACAGCAACTGATGCCCAAGGGCCGCCTCACCCTCTGCCTTGGGACTTGCTGCTTAGCTCCATTCAAAATAATTTGGGTACCAGGATCATGGCTGAGATGCTGCCATACCCCCTTTACTGAGGGTGACTGGGGATTTGTGCAAGATCCTCCCCTCATTTCACTGCAAGTCTGGTTTGGGGTCCCCAGGAGGGGAGCCAGTATGCACACTCGAGGGGATTCTTAAGCACACTGACTTGCAGGCTGGTCCTGTGCTTGAAGGACAGAGGCCCCCTGCAGAGAGGTGGCCTTGGGGAATCATTCACCTTGGGGCTTTCCTGCCTGCTGCAGGCTCACACACCCACATCCTGGGGCTGCTGGGAAGCAATTCTGAACTGAGGGACAGTTGGGAACCTCCCTGGCTGTCTGCAGATGTGGAAACAGGGTTCCAGAGGCGAGGCGAATCCCCGACATCACAGAGCTAATTAGATGTGGCTCTAGAGGGTGCCTGTTGGGTCTGCATTTTCTGGGCCTCCTGGGCACTGTGGCATTTCTGGGTGAAAATCTTCTGCTCTCCCCTCCCCCTGCTTTGCCCCTTGGGGATGCTGCTCTTGCCCTCGGTAACAGGGCTCAGCAGGAGTGAGCCCTAGGACCCTGTGTGTGGCTGCTCCCCGCTGCTGTTTCACTGGAGGGGAGAAGTGCCTAAAGGTGACCCTGGGGAGCCTGGTCAGGTGTCCTCCCATGCAGTCAGCCTATCCCCTCCCAGGTGAGGCCGGCTGACAGCTGTGAAGTTGGCATTCCAGTGGCCCTGGTGCCTCCCCACTGCCACCAAAGCTGCTGACGGGACCACAGTCCTGACAACCGTGTCCCGTGTCCCCCCCCCCCCCCCCCCGGTTCTGCCATTTTCATTAGGAAGTCAGAGATCTGAGGTCATGGCCTCTCATTCTGTGATTGACAGAAAAACTACCGGGGATCTCAGGTCCTGGCTTAAGGGAAGCTCAGCTTCCAAGGCAGGTCTGTGAAGAATTCAGTGAAAAGGATCATGTGTGCCCGGGGCATTAGTGCTACTCAGTGAGGTGAGTTGTTCTTGGAGAGCACGGTGCAGGAGAGCGCTGTGGGAGCACGCAAATGTGCACACGGGGACCCACCCTCGTGCACCCAGGAGGCGAGGCCTGTGTCCCAGGGGAAGCTCTTGTTCCATTCAGGGGCTGCCCAGATGGGCGTTTCAGGCCCTAGACCTAGGCTCCCTCAGGGGCACCACTCCATCTGTCTGAGAAGCCAGTGTGTCCCTGTGTCTTTCTCTCCCCATCACAGATTCTGAGGATGATGGGGAGTCCGAGGCGGCCAAGCAGCTGATCCAGCCAATAGCCGAGAAGATCATCGCCAAGTACAAAGCCAAAGAGGAAGAGGCACCGCTCCTCTTCTTTGTGGCGGGAGAGGTGAGTGTCTCTGGGGTGGCTCAACTGACTGACTTTTAGAACACAAGTGAGAGGCCTTGGGGATGTCTGAAGGGGCCCCAGGGTCTGGGGTGATGGTGCTTCTGGGAGAGCCCACAGACAAATGCGGCATGAAAAGGTGTGTCATCAGGCACAGAAAACCATTTCCTGCCCCTGCTGCTTTCTTTTCCCGTCTTTCTCACTCAGCAGCCTAAGAGCAGCAGGATGCCCTCCCGGGACGGAGCCCTGGCATGCCCATCTCCCAACAAGGCTCTAGGGACAGTGGCAGCCACAAAGATCGTGACAGCACTTACTCCCTCGGGGCTAGGTCCAAACCAGGCCCTTGATGCTTTGCAAAGTGTCTGCGTGGTTAGTCCCCTCGTACCAGCCTGGAGATGGGCTGTTCCCATTACAGGGATCCCGGCTGGGGGCCACAGCTGCGACCTGCAGTTACCCAGCCAGTCTGAGAGAGTGCTGAGGTTGGAAACTGCTGACATGCCAACTCTTTCACCCCAGGCCTGTCCCTTGAAGGCCTCCAGCTGGCCTGGACCTAGCAGGGGCCTCTTCTCAGGGCCCTTCAGTCGAGCCATCTGCAGCAGGCGTCTGGCTCCCCAAAGGTGTAGGAGCCTCCATCCTGCGATGTGGAAATCTCTGCAAGATGGCTGCGGTCGGCACAGATGCCCTACCTCGGTCCCCACCCCCAGGAGCCATCCTCCACGCATGCTCCACTGCCTCCCACCCACCCCGGCACCCGCCATAAGCCGGTTATTGACAGACGCTTTTTGAAGTCCCCCTTCCCTCCTCCACCCATCTGTACCTCCGTTGGTCAGAGCCTTGTGCTCATTTCACGCTGCGTTTCAGTCCCAGGAGAGGCAGTGGTGGCCAGACACCCTGAGCCACCCATTCATCACCCCCTCAATAGCCACCCCTGCTAAGCCCTGCGGGGCCCCTCACAGGCAGCTGAATCACCCTGCTCAGCCCCGGGGTAGAGGGAACAAAGCAGGTTCACAGGGCCCTGCCTTGAGGCTACACAAGTCCGCTCCACACAAAGCACACGCGGAGGCTGCTCGGAATTTATTAAACACTAACCCTTTCGAATGGCTCTGAGAGAAAAGAGGGGTGCAGAACAGACAGGGCTGAGCCGGGGGCAGGGGTCGGGGCTGGAAAGCTCCAGTAACTGCTTTAGAAATGTGGCGGAAAGGAGCATTTGCAGGTTTTCTAGATACTAGGCACCAAGCCAAGTGCTTCACCTGCAAGACCCCACTTGCTCCTCACCTCTCTGGTAATGTGAATCATTACCGCTCCACAGAGGAGGAGAGCCAGGCTCCGAGAGGGTGAGTGCTGGCTGGCTCTTACGCCTCACGTGGCCCCATGTGAGCTGTTATTAAATCCATCTTACAGGGGAGGAGACCTGGGCTTAGAGACCTGACTTGCAAAGTCACACGTTAAGTAGGTGGCAGAGAGAGGAGTGAACATGAGGTCAGTGTGACTCCAGAAGCAGTGTTCTCACTCCTTCTGTCCATGTGGTCCGGCAGACGGACCGGCCCAGGCCTAGAGGGAAGGATGCCTGGACCAGGACGTTGACTGGAGCCAGGGTCATTCACTGCCCCATCCTTCCTGTGCACTTCACCTGGGCTCCTGGCCTTGGTAGCTCTCTTGGGCCAGTTCTCTATCCTTGTGCTCAGAAGCAAGGCAACATGGAAGGAGGGTGGGCACAGGGTGCTGGAACATCAGGCATTGACTGAGTGTCTCTGAGACCAGGACTCGGGCCCTCTCACATTCCATCCAGGGCTAATGGGGATCCCTTGTTTGTCTTGATTCTGTCTGCTCTGGCAGGCAGAAGTCATCCCTTCTGAAGCCTTAATAGACGTTAAAATACATCTCCCTGTGGTTTCCTCAGAGGAGAGGGGAGGGGACACAGTGTAGCTCTTGGCTTGGCCTAGGGCTTCTAATGGGAATTCGATGTACGGTATTTGTCCAGGTGTCTTCCCTCTGTTTATCATGAAGATTGTTTATTAACCCACACGGAGGGCCTGAATCGGGTGAACAGAGCCAGAGAAGTTGAATCACCCAGCATTGCTGGGAAGTGTGTGCTGTTTCAGGGGGGCAGGGGGAGACGATCACTAATAATCTTCCTCAAGATTTGCCCTTTGAGAAAGGAATGTTTTTTGTCTTAGAAACTGGTGAACTGTAAATTTTATGCCTCCTGCTTGCCAGCAGTGAAGGCCAGGAACACCCCACGCCCTTCCTCTGCAGGGCAACTCAGGCTGCTCTTGTCATTGCAATTAGAATATTGTGCATTTCATAGCGAGACGACCCTGGGATGGGTATGTAGAGTCCGTTTTCTGTTATCTACTGAATGAGGGTCAACAGCATAAAAGGTGATCTCAAATGGTTGCTCCCTTACAAATCTTTCTCCTTGTCTTTGGATTTCTGTGTTTGCCTTTAGATTTAGTAAGGCTACATCTGATAGTAGGGAAATTCACCTGGCCAGTCGCTGGGAATGGATGGATGATCAAGTGCCAGCTTCCTTCTCAGATAAATACAGTGAACCGTTAAACCTCAGCAGTACTTCACTAGCCCTGTCTTCTGAAGTGGCTGTGCAGCTCCGGCCCCGCTAACACCCAGGGGTGGAGGTGGGGCAGTGAGCTGTTTCTGTTTGAAAATGTTCCAGAGTTGAAGTCCAGATTGGCTTCAGATAATCCACAGTGGGGCTGCAAACGATTGAGAGTTGATTGCAAAAGTACATAATCAAAGGACATCACATTTTTACAAAGCAGAGGACATGTTCAAGTTGCTTTCATGCTAATAAAGAAAGATGGTGGTTTGGGGTGATACAGAGAGAGAATCTGTGAAGCAGTCTCCCCCTCCCCAAGGCAGGGCAGGGTCCACTGCTCCCTGTTCTGAGAGCCCATCTTTCCTGGAGGGGGCCCGCTCTTCAGGATGATGGAGTGGTTCCAGTCCATGCCATCTGGGGAACCTGGGCCCCGGGGAACTCTACTCTCTTTCTTAAAAACTTACCGGTTCTCCCTCCCTTCTGGTGACTTCCAGGATGATATGACTGACTCCCTGCGAGATTATACCAACCTGCCCGAGGCTGCCCCTTTGCTCACCATCCTGGACATGTCAGCCCGGGCCAAGTACGTGATGGACGTGGAAGAGATCACCCCTGCCATTGTGGAGGCCTTTGTGAATGACTTCCTAGCAGAAAAGCTCAAACCAGAGCCCATCTAGTGGAGCTCCAGCCTCATGAGACGTTATTTAAAACTCAGTCTTCCCCTCCTCCTCCTCCCCTTCCTTCCCTTTGCCCTTGGACTTTTCCAGCGTGTTCTGAATCACACAACTCAAGTGTCCAACCTCTCTGTGGTGCCTTGTTTTCTGCATTAAGTCCTCAGCTAGCACCTTAGGGTGCGCATCCTGTCAGCAGCAGCAGAACCCACCGTGTTTGGAGACTCTTGCTTGGGATTCACGGGGCTGGCGTAACCCAGCCAGAACTGGGACTGCATCACTCAGTCACTAGCTCTTGGTGAAGTATCTGCCAAGGTGTTCTCCTGCCAAGTAAGCATGAAGGGACAGTGCACTGGGGCTCGGGCTCATGAGACAGCTCAGTGACACGTACATGCAGGTGGGGCAGGGAAAGGGCTGCGGCCTCCTTAGGCCTCGCTTAGAGTGCTGGTGAGAACATCCTTTCCTAGTGACTTAGTCTGTGTCGGTCTGAGGGAGAAACACCAGCTTGTCAGTCGGTTCTTGGGCAGGGGATCTCCAGCTCGCAAAGGAAGCTTGTGTTCTTTTCTGGTGAGAAAAAGAGTAGCTGCGGTGATGATTTATATAGTAATTGCTTACTTTTATTGAACTCCTACCATGTGACAGGAGCTTCTCATTCTTTCCTAATCTCTCTCTCTCCCTTGATCTTGACCTTCTCCAAGTTTCTTCTCATATGAACAGCACCTACTTTTGTGGAATTTTGTTGATAAATTCTCTCCCTTGGACATCTTCCCAAGAAGATGTGCTCGGCCCTGCCTTCTTAGAGGAGCACAGAGGAGCACCACCTCCCAGCGCAGACCTCTAACTCGGCCCAGCTCCGGGCCTGGGGCAGTGGGAGCTCTGCTGAGGTGCCTGTGCCCAACTTTGGTTACCTCTGTCATTCCCTCTTCAAAGCAGCACTAAAGAGAGAAAGAGAGACCAGAAGCCTAGCTTTTTGCTAAGAACCTGCAGAAAGAGCTGTGCCCTAGGGTGGGAAGGAGGGCGAGGACATGTCAACGAAGAGTAGGCCTTGCATCCACTTTGCTAGGCTCAGGTAGGTCAGCTCCTTATTTGGGTTGAACTGACCACAAAAAGGAAAATAACAACAGCTGTGTACTTACAATTTGGGATGGAGGGCTTCGGCCTAGAGATTCGCAGGGTTTTAGCCTATCTCATGGAATTTAAAACAATCCCAGGCCTTACCCTTGGCTCCACTCACAGCACTCTGCCAGTCAAGACCACTTATTTGGAAAACCCAGCCCCGCAATTAGCTGTCAACACCATTGCTCCTTGCTGAATTGGATTGTTGATTTGTAGTTCAGAGGTACAACAGTAGTTGGTAATTAGACTGTTACTTGATGTCACCAGCCTGAAATGCAATCAATCACCTAGTAAGAAATAAAGCAGGCATCTCTGGACGTTATCAACCACTTGGCCTTTCCTGTCCTTCATAACAAAAATCTTTTTGCTTGTGGTGCTGTGCTCTCTTGGGGGGTGGGCAATGGGGAGTGGGACATGTGAGCTTCTCTTGACTTTCACTGGATACCTGGTAGCTATGTTTCAGAATTTTCAAGAACGCCCAGACCTAACCATGGACACCTGTCAAAGCCTCCAGACGCCGGGATGCTCTAGAGGCAGACCCTTGCTGGAGCTCTGGGTGCCATGTCTTCTGGTCTGACTTGCCCTTGTGGGGTGGATTCTCAGATCACAGACATCTTTGTGGACACTCGTGCTCATTTCCTTCCTTACTGGGGAGCAAGTGCTCTGAAGCCTGAAGCCAGCTGGAGAAACACAAGGAACCGTGCACAGGTTCACTATTGCCCTGTGAAGAATGGGGCAGTAGTTGGAGACCCACAAACCTAGCTCCATCCTTGGACTGGGGGGCTTCTTTGGGAACCCTACCAGTGTCTCCCTTTGGGGGGTGGCGTGGGTGGGGAGGCAAGGTCACCCTCGTTTGGAAGATGGGCAAGATTTCTGTCAGTGCCCTCTGTTGTGATGGCCTTGGAGGAAAGGTGGTGTCTCTCAGCAGCTACCTATCTTCTGGGGCAGAAGGAACCAAGTCCAGTGAGGAGTCACTCTAAGTCACTGCAGCAGAAAAATGAGGTCATCTGTGATCCTTCTAGGACCCGTACAGGACTGACTGCACTACCTGCCACTAAGTCAACTGGAGACGAGCCAGAATTTGTCTTTTAGAGTGGGTGTGTGGGTTGAGTGGGGAGGTTTACTAAAAAGGTGCTTTAGGTCTACATAGTGGCAAGTTAACGGGGGGGGGGGGGGGGGGGTGGTGGTGACGACACTGTGGGAGGATCCTTTGCCAGTGTAAAATCCCTGTCTCCACAGCATGAGATCTTAAGGGTTATCAATGCAGACAAAGTGGGTGGTTTCTTAATTTCCACTAAGCAGCTCCAAAATACCTTAAAATTCCTGTTGCTAATTGGAAGCAGGTTAAAACACCAGCTGTGACACATTCAAGGGCTTCCGCCAGCAGCAAGGGAAACCATGCCCTGCAGGATGAGGCAGGACGGTGGCTGTAAAAATGCCACCCTGTGGTTCCAGATTTGTGTTCACCACAATGGTTTCCAGATCCAATTCCACCCATTTTTACAAGAAATGTGGGATTTTTTACCTGTCCCCAACAATAAAGATCTGCTTAAGAAAAAGGGTGTGTGTTCGGGATTGGTATTACAGTGGCAGCTGCAAGTGCCAGAGGGCGACTGAAAACCAGCTTCCTCTCCAGGATGAGGTGGCCTACTGCCATCCCTCCCACCAAGTGTCCTTGAAATTAATGGGAGCCAGCACTGCTTTTTTGGCATCAGCCAAGGTTCAAGTGGTAATTTTCAGCCAGACTTTGTTTTTTCCTGTTGCCTAATTAGAGACAATCAAAAGTTGTTCTCTCCTGCTGCCTTGTTCCAGCACAACAAACTGAATTCTGCAATACTGTAAAGCCAGGGCAGGATAGGGTCCAGGAACAGATCAACTGGATCTAATATGGTGTCACACTGTCACCTTAGGGAGAAAACCACACGCGTGTGTGCGTGGACACGCTGTACACTTGAAACTGTGGTGGGAGTGTCTGGTCCAGGCCCCTCTAGTCACGCAGGCGCGGCGTGCACGCATTCTGTTCACTGTCGCTTCCCCTGGCCAGCCTGGGCAGCCCCATGCTTGCCCCGTAGGACCTGAACACGACTGCTTTCCAGATTGTGGGGCGGTTCAGCAGCGCCCTCTGCAGCTTCTCTCGGGTGCTGCTCTGAGCCGAGGACCAACCCAGGGGACGGGAGCTCAGGAGGCTCTTTCAAGTTGGCCCTCAAGCAGCTGTGCTGAAGTGAGCACTTAGCCTACATCCCTCTGCTGATACCAAAGGGACCACAGGGACAGGAGCACCCCCTGCTTTCCTCCAAGCAGGCTGCTCAAGGGAAAATTCTTTGGGGACGAATGGTGCTAATGCTGCATGTGCAAAGGGTGAAATATTTTCCAGGAAAAAAACGCCTTCTATGTAGGAAAATATGACAATAGGATGTTCTAGGTACACCATACATGTGAAAGCATGAAGTAAATATGCTTCGTTTTTAAGGCATTAAGTATGTCTCACCCTCTTGGCGTCTTGGAAAACTTCCTAAGCCAGGAAATGTGTTTAGAGTTGGGTAGGACTCGTTCTGAGGGACTGCTGGATTTCCATTAAATAATGTGCCAACTTACGAAAGCCTCTGTCCCCAGGCCTACAGGCCAGTGAGCCAGCCTCAAGTCTGGATTCCTGGGTGCTCAGGCCCACACAGGCTAGAACTAGGATACAGGAGGAGGCATGATCTTAGGACCCAGGGCCAAAAAAATAAATCTGCTTTGGACATCAGAGGATATGGGAGTATCCAACCAATCCAGAGCCCCTCTGCTGGCTTATGGTCAGTATGTGCCCTCACTTCCATCACAGGTGCAAGGGAGGCTGGGAGGCCAGACCCTGCTGCAGCCATGTCTCCTCTTCAACCTTTGTTCCTTGCTTGCATTTTGAGGAAGCAGCAGCGTTGGTGATGGCCCTCTCCAACTAGGAGGCTTCAACTGAA
Source organism: Diceros bicornis minor (assembly GCF_020826845.1). NCBI lineage: Eukaryota > Metazoa > Chordata > Mammalia > Perissodactyla > Rhinocerotidae > Diceros > Diceros bicornis. The sequence continues at coordinate 16,845,408 of NC_080757.1, read as the reverse complement.
AAAAGCAGCTCTTCCCTACAAAACAAATGTAATAAGAACAGAACTGATACCATCTGTAATGTATTCTGATTTGTCAGTCATACCTGACCTTTGAGCATCAGCCCTGGCTTCCTGAGGCTTTCAGCAAGGACTCATCCTGCAGCTGCTATCTCAGCTGCTCCAATGGAACGTGGTAGCCTAGTTCAGAGACTAAGTCACCCAGAGCAATAAGTCAGCTCATCCATTAAGTTGGCTTCTAGCTTATTACCTTTGTGCATTCATTGATGAAAATCGAGAAAATATGATTATGATCTTGGAGTTTAGAGGTGTCTACATGAGTGTTTCCTTTAAAAAAAAAGACATTTTAAAAGGTGAGCCAATCAGGTCTGCTCCTGCAGGAGGGCAGATGTGGCCTGGCCAAGAGTGGAGCTCTGGGCCTGCAAGGCAGCTGCTGGTTTTTAGCACTAGCCACAGAACCCTGGGTGAAGTGCTGTTTCTGGGGTCTTTGTGTGGCGGAATGACAGAAGTGGAGCTAAAATCAGCTCAGCTCGGATGGAGGTGACATCTGGTGTTGCTATTAACTCTGAGGCAAGTGGTAGAAGGTCCCCGGTGAAACTGGTGGAAAACAGTCCCCACAGGTCTGTTTATCCTCTGGGCCTTAATGACTGCGATTCTAACCAGGAGCCAGCAGCTGTGACTGGGGGAAGGGGAGGTTTCAGCTTCTCCAGCCCTTAAGCTCCAAGCCAAGGGCGAGGCAGTGAGTTCTCAGCGTGGGTTCCAGGTCCATGGGGACATCAGCATTTGCCCAGAGATGCTTTTCCAGAGGCTCCATTCAAAGGGAAATGTGCTAATTTTTCCTGCTGCAGCCACTTCCCATTTATGTCCATTTTCTTAGTTTTTGGTCCAATATCCTCCTATACCTTAGATTCTGCCAAAAGAATGAGTGACAATGTGGAGGGGTCTCCAGCTTCAGCACGTCTGAGCACAAATGGCTTGTAAAATGCCCTCTGCGGTGGAGGGAGATGTGACTCCATCCTCTTTTTCAACAACTTAAATCCAGGAGAAATCCTCACCCTCCTTTCCGAGTTGGGAGTGGTTTTGAGGCGTGGCTGCCGCCTTGTGGCAGAAATCTTATTACAGCTACACTCAACACAAAGGCAAGGGCCAGCCTGGCCAACCTTCTGAAAGCTTCTCTTTCAGCCAAGTGGTGTTTTGCTTGTCATATACTTCTCAGTTTTTATTCCTATTTCCTGGGGAAATGGTGACAGAACAAATGTTGGCCTCAAAATTGAGAAGAATTCAAGATAGTGATTTTCCAATATCACTCATCATACAAGAACTTCACCACCACTTGCTTCCCCTGTAGTCTTCAAGAAAGGAAAATCTGCCCTCCCCTCTGCTAAATTATACCCACAAAAATACAAAAGGAACTCACAAGGCATGGTATATAAGCCATTAACTATAAAGTCAATGGGATGTAAATTTCTTTTTCTTCTTACACTCAGGATGACAAAATAGGCTTAGAATTACTGGCCAGGTATACTGTTTTGCATTGCTTTGTTTTTCTAAAACAGGGACAAAGTATAGGCTTTGTTACTCTTTCACTGATTTTTATTTTGTAACAAAAATCAGCAGGAACAATAACCTAGGGACAAAAATCCCAGGAGATTGGTTTCATGCTGGAAAAGCACAAGCTTCCTTTTAGTAACTTGTTTCTTTAGCACTTTTCCAAGGTGTTGAGAGACTGAATGTCAATAGACTCGAGTGGTACAGTTCTCTGGGCTGCCTCCCAGATTTAGCCAGCTGGTGTGACACGCATTATGGCTCTGTGAAGCTGGTGGACTAGGCCACAGCCTACGTGGGCTCTTCTACTTTCTAAAAGCTGACACGAGGTGGAAGGTCTCAAGAACATGGGCCACTTGCTTCAGACATTTGTGCAGGACCCTGGGCAGGCCCAGACCAGAGTGGGGCACCAGAGCAGCTGTTCTGGCCGATCAGCCTAGGACAGCATAGCCAACCAAAGACATTGTTCCTGCAAAAACCTCTCCCCTCAAACATGTCAAAGCAATCCCTGCCACTTGGGGCATGAGTCATGCTTGATCTTCTGGTTCTCTCTCGAGAATGTTTTACTAGGGAGCTGGGGAAGCCAAGGGGAAATGAAGGAGGGCCATGGTTTCTCTTGGGCATGCTGGCAACTCACTGGATCTCCCTGGAATGAGCAGCTGAAGCGCTCCCAAGGAATCCCAACCACTCCAGGAGCCGCTGTACAGAAAGGATGTGGTAGAAATGCGGGCGTCACTGTCCTCAACTCCAGCCAAACTTTGTGGTTACAAAAGCTCTGCTTGAACTAAGTCCCTTACTCCAGTCCCACCCACCTCCTTCCCACAGTGACTTACAAACACAGTGACGACCATCTGCACTTGTCCTCATGTCCCTGGCTACATCCCGGCTGGCACCTGGTGAGTTAGGATCCAGCCTGCCCTGGTCCCCTGGGGGTTCAAGAGAAGAACAGGGTCTTGCTGCAGTGTTGTGGGTCCAAGGGCCCCAAGCTCTCACCCTCAGAACCTCAGCCTCTCTCCCTTGCAGGAGCCCTCTATTCACACAGCATCGAGAACACTGGCATTTTCCTAAGCAACTCTCTTCCTCTATGCAGGAGGGGCGAATAATGTAAATAAGTAACTCAAGTCATTACCTTTAACCAAAAGTGTTATTTAAAGCAGGACTAGGGCTGGCCCCGTGGCTTAGCGGTTGGGTGCGCGCGCTCCGCTGCTGGCGGCCCGGGTTTGGATCCCGGGTGCGGATCCCGGGTGCGCACCGACATACCACTTCTCTGGCCATGCTGAGGCCGTGTCCCACATACAGCAACTAGAAGGGTGTGCAGCTATGACATACAACTATCTACTGGGGCTTTGGGGGAAAATAAATAAATAAAAATTAAAAAAAAAAAATTAAAGCAGGACTAACAGCAGGAAGGTAGTGAAAAGGGTACAGCCTTCCTGACAGAGTTAAGCTGAAGATTTTAAAACTGTTTCCTCCTTTTCCGAACAGAGTCCTCAAAAAGTTATCTGCAGAGGCGCTAAGAAGGTATACCACCACCTGATGAGTTAAGCTATTTCTACCAGCTGTTTCACCAGAAATGGGGAAAAAAATCATGTTATATATAAACAGAAGCTATTTAAGTCAAGGCCTGAACGAACAATTGCAGAGACTGACACAGCCAAGCTGAAAGAACAGCTAGTTACTGAATGCCATCGCCTGTAGCCTTTAGCTTCCTGAGTCATTAATCTCTTAGCAACATCTTCATCACCAGGCCAAAGACGAAAAGACAGGCATTGAGACCCACTGAGCACACTGAAATAAAACTTTTTGGTGTAATCTGCTGGTCTGCACTTCACAGGAGTTTATTTTCCACTGACCAATGATCAGAAATGAGTGACCGCGCCTGGCCTATACCCAGTGCTTGATGACTGCAAAACACCCACCAGCTAGTGGAGGGAATGGTCTTCCCTGCCCAAGATGATGCCTTCAGGAACCTTCTGGGCACAAAAATCTCCATGGTGAACAATTTTTAAAAACAGAGAGAGAGAGCCATGTGGATCATCTATTTATGTTGTCACACACATAAAATATACATATATAAATAAATTTAAAAATTGGTGGGGAGATAGGAGATCTCAGAATTTTGACCTTTGTTATTTTTGAAGATAAGCAGAAATTCATGGAAATTCTTATTTTTCCAATAACCGTATAATAGCATCACGCCTACCTCCTACCTCCTGAATATGGCCTGGGAAGCCAGTTACCACCTCTGCCAGCCTCCTAACAATGCAGGAGGAGCTGGAGACAACCTCAAACCGAGGACTGCCTGCCACGTCCCCTCTCAGTGGTAACTCCTGTCCCTGCTCCAGTGTTCTCCCCTTACCCGCAGTTGTCTTTTCCCTTCAAAGAGCAGGATGCTTGCAGCCATGGCCGAGTTTAGGCTGTCCACACAAGGCACAACAGGGATCAGCAGCCTCTTGCCTCCCGTGTTCTCGGCTAACTGCAGGGACTCCAGGCTCACGCCGTGGGTCTCCCCACCTATCACCACAGCTGCCGGTGCCTCTGTCCAGTCCAAGTCATAACTCTGGACCTCAAGTTCAGGGAGCCAGCCTTTACTGGCTTCAGTTTCTAGATCCACCTCCTCCTCATACTTGTGACCCTTCAAGAGCTGTCGGTCACATACCCAGCCATGGTCACTGGCTTTATCAGACCTCCGGGCCTGGGCATAAAGACCACAGTTGTCAGCTACATAGACCCGGGTGTCAGTGGGCAGGTAGTTGGGCACTGTTTCCCAGTCCAGATTGTTGATGATGGGCACCTGGAAATGTGCACCCATACCTGCCCGCAGCACTTTGGGCTCCCAGGCATCCACACAGCCTAGAAAATAAAAGACAGGATCCAATTAAGATTACAAACCTTCCCAGATGAGGGGACTTCAGAGTAAATCAGATTAATTCTGGATCAGGAGATAAAACAAACAATGTCCTATTGTAACCTTCTTGGTAGCTGGGACCTCTGCCTCCCCAATTACGGCAGTGTTCAGCGAAGGGACTATAAGATTAATTCCTGCTAGTGCTGAAACAGATTTTATCCCTCCCTTCAACATTTACCATACACATATGCCAGACACTGTATGGGAGATGCAAAGCGCATTAAAGTCCCTAACCTCGAGGAGCTCGTAGTATAGTGGGCAATGTTGTTGGGACAATATTTAAACAAGTGACTACAATAACAGTAATAATTCATGTAAAAGAAGCATGAAGAGGGTAATAGAAACCCTTGTACAAAGCACAGCTATCAGGAGAAACATCCTAGAGAACATGACACTGAACTGGATCCTGAAGGACCGGAGGATCTTGTCAGAGAAAGGCCCAGGCAGAGGACAAAGTTACAGAAGGGGAAGAGTGCCACAGGAACTGTAAGTAAGGTGATCAGACACATTAATGGGGGGGGGCTGTGATGAGAGTTGAGACGGGAGGCAGGCAAGGACCAATTTAAAAGAGGCTGGGTATGCCAAGCTGAGTTGTTTAGGATTTTATCCCAGAAGACAATATAATGCCATTGAAGGATTTTAAGCCAAGTAGTGACAGAATCTGGTTTACGTTTTTAAAAGACCCATTTGGCTTCAACGTTGAATTTGGATTGGAGCAGGGAAGATGCTAGAGATGGGGAAATTAGACCGGACGCAATTACAATAATCCAGGGAGAACCAAGGGAACAGCCTTGTCACTCACACACAGCTTCTCTCACACTGTAGTAAGAAGGCTAAAAGAACTATTCTTTTACATACAGTCACATGCTAAGCCCAACCACTTCTATGCGCTGGCAGACACTTGGCCTTTCCCAGGACCACAGGCTGGGAGGGACAGCAGGACCAGGGGACCACATATCTACCACCCTCCCCTGACTTGTTAGCATGAGTTTCCTCATTACAAGTTATTTAAAAAATTAATCTGTCAAACTTCAGGGTAAATTAAGTAGGCAAACCAAATTTAAAAAGAAAAATTAGACACAGAGTATGTAACAATGCCCACAAGTATCCCCAACCACAGGCTTTCCCAATCACTGCAGGGAACTAGAGATGGGAATTGGGCTGTATGCCAAGAGGCTGGGGGCGAGGGAGTAAGGGAAAAGATGAGATTTCTCCCTCATCCTCATGTCCTCGATACTGGGCACCACACCCAGGGTTCCCTACTCTTTCCCTCCCTCTTACACACCAGCCACCAGCATCAATGTGGGAACCACACTGATCTATAGGTACACTTCCAAAACCACAATTGCTCTTAGAGCTCTTGACAACGGGGCGGGTAAGCGGGGTATGGATGATAGAACCCCAGCATCTAGCTCTCACACCGGCAGAGAAATGCACTCCAACAAATTGTGACTGGGAGGAAGAGCTGAAAGGAGCAATTTAGGCAAGTCTCAGCAATGGGTGCCACTATCAGTTTACATGGAATGGCAGCTTGAGTGTTTCTGACGAATGATCCTCTCCCTCCCACCCTCCCCACAAGCTGTAATAGGCATTTTAGGCATGTCCCCACTGTTAGGCAAGTCTGTTTAGAACTAAGCCTACTAATCCCCATTTCTGATGAGAGGAGACAGAAATGTAATGAGGCTAATTTGTGTGTGTGGGGTGTTTGACCCATCCTGAGGCCTAGGGAAATGTATCATGATTTCCTAATCACACTCTGTTGACAGACATCGTTCCTTTCATAGGATTCAGAATGTCAAGAGATACAACGGTCTCATATGCCCAACAATTTGGGAACTCAAGATCTTTAAATAAAGGACTTGAAACCAAATATTAAAGCTGGCATCTATTTCTTTCCCTGATTGATTTTAAGTTGTTTCTTTAATAATCTAGCAGGTGTCAAAATAATTTTAAAAGATAATCAACATTTGCTGAATTACTTACTGTGTGCTAGGCACAGTGCTAAGTACTTTATGTGCATCATCTCACTTAATCCGCAAAGTGACCCTACCAGGTAGATTCTGTCATGCCCACTTTACAGATGAGGAAACTGACACTCAGAATATTGCTCATGGACATATAGCTAATAAGGGGCAGATACAAGATTCAAATCCACGCATGACTGTCCATTAGGCCAGCTCACTTACAAACAGCCACTCAATCCACCCAGTAACAGGTGCTCTTACCCTTGGTGAGTAATACTTTGCTGCAGCCTGCCCCAGCAGCAGATCTCAGAATCGTCCCCAGGTTCCCAGGGTCACGGAGATTGTCACAAATCAACAATAAGGGCAGTGAATGGCGAAGCTGAGTCTCTGGGTATGTCATCTTAACATGGTCAGGTTTGGCAAAAATCCCTGAGGAAACAAAACAGGCGGTTCACCTGTCTGATGTGGGCATGGGGAATAATTTGACTTTTCACTTATTTATCATTATTTCTATATTCTTAATTACATAAGTAACACATGAATACATTCTGACTGAAAAAATTCAAACATCAAGTCCTACCAGTGACACCCCCCATAACTGTTTTCGACGTTGGAATGTATCCTTTCAGCACCTGCTCATGCATCTACCCACATATATGAACATCTACCCATATACAGGTGCTTTTTTCTTTTATCTTAAAAAATCATACTCTATGTATTATTCTGTAATCAACTTATTTAACTCTATAACACAAGACATCTTGGAGAACTTACCAAGTCAGTACATTCAGAGCTACTTACTCTTTTAACAGTTGCACGTTATTTTGTAACATGAATGTACCATGTTTATTTAGCTCTTCTCCAACTGACTGACATTATTTTCAGTTTTCCCCTATTATAAACAGCCTTGCAATGAACATCCCTGTATGACTCTTTGTGCATATGTCCACATATTTCCCTAGGAAAAACACCTATAAGTGAAATGGATAAATGGAGTGTGGCATTCTTAATGTTAATAGATACTGTCAAATTGTCCTTCTCACAGGCTATTCCAGTTTATTCACACCAAGAACACATAAATACCTGCACCTAACCCATCAATGAAGGCAATGGAACGGTATCAGGCAACTGTGTGCTGTAAAAATATCCTGCACTTAAGAGTCACAGATAGCAACAAGACCATTCAGTGGAGCAGGGGACCTTAGAAGTCCTTTAATTTCTACTTGAACGGCTGTAGATAAGAACTCTACATCTAGAGGCCCCACTTATTACTGGATTTTAGAGATGTGCCTGAAGTCTGACAGCTACTGCTAGATCTTAACTATTTCTCCCTTTAACCCCCTCCTCAAATCTGAAATAAAACATGATAAGGATAAGCTAAATAATATATATATATATATTTTTTAAAGATTTTATTTATTTATTTCCCCCCCCCCAAAGCCCCAGTAGATAGTTGTATGTCACAGCTGCACATCCTTCTAGTTGCTGCATGTGGGACGCAGCCTCAGCCTGGCCGGAGAAGTGGTGCGTCGGTGCGCGCCCGGGATCCGAACCCGGGCCGCCAGCAGCGGAGCGCGCGCACCCAACCGCTAAGCCACGGGGCCAGCCCAATAATATATATATTTAAAAGCCATGAAATAATGAAAGCAGTCATAATGACGAAGGGGGCTACAGAAGTCCAGGCTACTGTTAGCACACGTGCCCAAAGTGGCAAGCATGGTAAAATGAGTGATACTTTCACTGTAGCACGGAGTAGCGATTAGAGGTGTAGCTAATGGGAGTACAGTTACTCAGAGTGAGTGGAAGACTTTAGTAGTCCAAGTCCCCATCCTAGCGGAGAATTCTGAGTGCAGAAGTACAGATCTCTGTGACTTGCTGGGTTATAGAAACAACAGATGGTCCCCAGAACTTCCTTTCCCAACTAACAGCCGCACCGTGAGCCCACTACAGGGAATACACAAGCACAACTGGTGTGACGCGCCCTGGCTAAACTTTAGAATCTTGAAGATAACTCCCCCTGGCCCAACTGTCCCTTACTGTCCAAGAGAAACCTCTGCACTTAGTGCCATTCAATCCTCAGATCTTAAATATAACTACAACGTCAAAAGGTATACAGAATTTAGTCTTTCCAGATTTAGAAAAAAGACTTTCCAAGTGTTAATAGGCATCACAGTCTATTAGAATCTCAAGTTAGATTCAACCAAATAAAGACAAGGTTTCCTGTTCAATGGGCTAAACAGGGCAATAACTTGCAGCTTACTGCTCAGATCTGCTTCTAGAAGGAGGAGGTGAATGACAGACAGATATCACCACACTTGCAGAGGTTTTGTGGAAATGGAGGGCTAAATCTTTTGGTATACATTTTCTTCATTTTTAGTTGGACATTAAAGGTCCAAAAAGTGACCTAAAAAAATATAAGGTTTGAGGAACAGTAGTTATTCCTAGAGACTATAAAGAGTCACAATACAAATGATAACAAAACACTGGCTTGGGTTTCCACTGAAAATACTATAAGATGCACAGATTTGAGAACTGTATTTTTTCTGTGTGTCTTAAGGAAGCTTTAGGCAATAACATTTTGAATTTGGTTTAAATAAAATTTGGTGCCCTAAGACAGGTATGAATAAATCTTTGGTCTCTACTACGAGTGACATACTGTATAACCACTGACCCATTATTCCTTGTGGTGTTACTAGGTCGGACCAATCCTTGATGTCCTCAAATTTCACCTTAATGAGGCTGACACCTTTCAGCTTATCAACGGGCAGCTCCTTTATGTAGTCCAGACGGCTAAAGAAGAAAACTTTTGGCACAGCACCAGCCTTGAGAGCGTCTGCAATCAGCCTGCGACCTTCCAGCAGGATCTTCCCTTGCTTTTCCCGAAATGGCCTGGACTTAACTATTGTCATCACACTGCTGCGGGTGGAAACAAAAAGATGGGTAATCACCAACATCCCTGTTACGGAAACACACCTAGTTCTAACAGACATGAAGAGCTTCAGAGAAACAGAAACAAACGAATTGCAAGGAAGACACTTGGACCCTCCGTGCATAATGAAAACCATTGGGTTGTACTGGAAGAAGTCCTCCAACAGGAGGAAAGAGGTTAAGGTCCCGCAGTGAGGCGGGAAGAGAAACGGGAATACTCGACAAGCCTCAGAAACACATCACCTCAGCCTTTTATCCCCCGGTAAAGCCTTATCATAGCGAAGCCCGGACTCTTCCCAGGTGCTGGGCGTCTGGGATGGGGGCACCTGAAGCGGCTGCTTCAGTCGCTGCTCGTGGGGACCGGCCTCAGCCGCCGCCTTCCGGGGCTGCTTCCCAGGACCGGGCTTCCGTTCCACCACATGTCCGGATGGGAACACCACTTTCACGGGGCTCCGCCGCAGCGCCCGCACCCAGCGCCGCGGGTTCAGGTCCCAAGTCTGAACCATCGGCAGCAACGGTCGCGTAACCCACCCCATGGGCTTAACTAGCGCCGCCATTTTCCTCGGCGCCGTGGGCTACGTCACGACAGCGTGCCGGCGGCGACCAGTGACGTCACCGGCCCCCATGCGTCATCTGTGGGCGGTGCGGTGCTGTACGCGTGACCGGTTTGTGGCGCTGCTGGTCATGGCGACTCGGCGAGCTCTGCACTTCGTGTTCAAAGTGGGAAACCGCTTCGAGACGGCGCATTTCTATCGTGATGTCCTGGGGATGAAGGTGCAGATGGGGCCGAGAGGGGCTGGCGCGCGAGTTTGGCACGGGGGGCTGAGCCGCACCTGCCCGAGGGAGCGCAGAAATGGGTGTGCCGTGAATCTCAGCCAGAACCGGGGAGTCCAACCTTAGCCATTTAGCCCTGTTGGGTTTTCAGCTTCAGGAAGCGTTGCGAGTCGCTGGTTGGGTTAGACGGCCTTTGAAAGGGGATTCACCCTTAGTGGTCGCAGACGATGTGCCCACGCACGTTCTTTCATTTAAGTTCATTAACAAATGTTTATTGAGCTCCTGCCTTGTGGAGCTTCCAGTCTCGTAGGAAAGAGAGTAAACAAACAAAAAGTTATATAATACTCTTCGAATGATCAATAACTCAGTCGCTTCTGGTTTGGAGCTTTTCGGTTTAGGTAATCAGCATATTCCGAGTTCTGCTTCCCTCAGGGCTGGTTTGAATGGTCTCTTTTGGATAGTTTTTTGCATCTCTCCCGGTGAATGCTCCGACTCTCCTCTCGACACTCCAGATGTAAGTGTGAAGTCAGAACCCGTCCTTGCCGGCACCAGAAGCGGCCTTTCTCCAGCCCTGAGCAGCTGTGATTCTGCAGGGGTCACCTGGGTGGCATACACAGGTGGAAGCCATTGGAGATCTCCTGATAAGCAAAGGCTTTAGAGGTGCAAGAGTATAATTTAATGTAGAGACAGAGCAGAAAACGTGGAGTGCAAAGGGAGTTACCTGAATTCATCAGTCATTTAAAAAATATCCTCTATGTTTCCCGGTACTGTGTTGAGCTTTGGTGACAAGGATGAAAATGACCCTGGTATTTGTCTTCAGTTAAAGCTTCTGGCCTTGGAGGGGGACAGGAATTGGATTTGCACATAGCTAACAGTAATGGAAGTCGAAATCTGATAAGTAATAGAAAACCACAAAGCTCTCCCTCAATGTGTTTCCTCATTGGCTAAAGAGGTGTTGTCCAGATTCAACACATTATTATATGTGTAGTATTTGACAGATCGTATGTGTTATTTAAGAGTTAGCTATTATTATTATAAAAATACAACAGAAGGAGAGATTTAACTGTAGCCTGGGTGGTGAGGAAATAATTCATGGGGACCTCATTTGAGTTGACCTCTAAAGATAGCTAGGATTTCCACAGACCAAGATTAGAGGGAGGAGTATATAGAAAAACTGAATAGGTGTGTTTGGGAAACACCATTAGTTTTATGTGCCTTTAGCTTAGATTACTTAGCTGAATTTGAGGAACTGGGATATCAGGACAGATAGGTTGGGAGTGCTTCTGGTAGTATCTTGAATACTATGTTAAGGAATTTGGATTTTATGCCACAGTAAGTAGGAAGATCTCTTACATTTTAGAACAGGGCAGTGATGTGGTTAGACCTACATTTTAGAACAGGGCAGTGATGTGGTTAGAGCTGTGCTTTACGGACATAATTTTATGGTGGTATTAAGGAAACAGATCAATAAAGATGATTTTTAATAGTCCGTGAGAGAAATGATGGGAGCTTGTACTGGAGTAGTAGCAGTGGGAATCAAAAAGAAAAATAGAAACTAACACATTGAGAGCCTACTGTGTACTAGGTTATGTGTCAAATGCTTTAATAAATTATCTCTTTTCACAACATACTAGGATTTCACAACATATTAGGAGACTCAGATCCTAAGCAACGTTCTCAGAGTTACACATCTACTAGGTGACAGCCAGAATTCCAAATCAGACTTCTACAATGCTGAAGGCCTCACTTTTTTTTTTTTTTTTTTTTTCCTACTACACAGCACTGCTTCCCAATCTAAATAGATTTCACAACTTTGCTTGGTTGCCTGACCCTTGGCTTCTTCCTTACCTCTACTACTTCTGGCCTGGGAAAGATATAAAACTCATTATCTTTTGTTTGGTGTACAAGTAAACCTTACAAATTGTAGTGTCTGTGTTTTGACATGTTAGTTTGTGCTAAATTTGCTGTGTGTGCGGTACTAGTAAAACTTTACAAGTTATTCTCATTCTCTTATCAGATTCTGCGGCATGAGGAATTTGAAGAAGGCTGCAAAGCTACCTGTAATGGGTATAACACCTTGATTCTTAAAATCTCCTTTAGGCTTTGGATACCCCTGGAGAGCAGAAGGCAATTTCTCAAAATGAGTATAAGGCAGCAGAATAAGTTAGGGAGGCAGTGAATTAGGGAGGCAACTTCAGGACCACAAATAAGTATGTGCTCTGCATGAAGCAATATCTTACTGAGTATGTTAAGCTTAGTAGCCGTGGCAAGCTGGAAAATTCCAAAGCCTGATGGGAATTGTATGCTTGTTGATGATGATATAAAAAAATAAATTAAGGTCAGTTTGGAGAACTGTCTTTGTAGGATTCTGTCCCCTATTTGAAGAAAAGGTAAAGGAGAGGCTAGCCCAGTGACGTAGTAGTTAAGTTCACATGCTCTGCTTCAGTGGTCCAGGGTTCACATCCCAGGTGCAGACCTACATGCTGCTCATCACGCCACGCTGTGGCAGTGTCCCGCATACAAAAAAATAGAGGAGGACTGGCACAGATGTTAGCTTGGGGACAGTCTTCCTCAAGCAAAAAGAGGAATATTGGCAACAGATGTTAGCTCAGGGCCAATCTTCCACACCAAAAGAAAAAGGTAAAGAAATCTTTCTCTCAAGTAAGTGCCAAACAGATGATCTTTGGAGCCTTTGGTGATGGGACCCATGAGCACTGTCTATAGCTGCTCCTAGCACCAGCTGAGGTCATCTCTTCCTTATGGGTACTTAGAGGACCAGAAGGGACTGCCTACCTCTCTGTCCCAGTAGTTCTTTAGGGGAGGCCTAAGGCAGATTTTGTCTGTGATCACTGAGTTCCTTTACTTTCATTTTTCTAGGCCTTATGATGGGAAATGGAGTAAAACAATGGTGGGATTTGGACCTGAGGATGATCATTTTGTTGCAGAACTGACTTACAATTATGGCGTTGGAGATTATAAGCTTGGCAATGATTTCATGGTAAATATCATTTTATTCCAGCAGATTTTTGGCTGTACCGTTTATTGAGATCACTGATACAGCTTTAGGTATGATGACTGCTGAATTGATGCATTTTAGTGATTAGTTTCATAATGTTTTCTATTTAAAAACAAAAAGCAAACCTGCCTGGGCACCCTGCCTCAGGGCTGGCTTTGGGATGGCGTAGGTTCTTCCTCAGTGTTTAGGAATCAAGCTCAAGACTTAGAGACAGCTCTGAAGGAGATAAGACTCCTCAAGGGGAGTGACTGAACCTCGAGAGGTAGAAGGGCCACAGTCATTGGTCTGGTCAGGTCCTGATCACCATCCAGAGAAATATTTTCTCTCGAGTGGACTGTTAGGCTTGGACTGGGCTGTTATAGCCATTGCTAGTCAGAGGAAAATCTGAAAAGGTTTTAAGGAGAAAGAGAAGAAGGCTTTGCATACACTGCATTCATTCATTCAGAAGTTCAAGTTATTGTGCACCTATTATGGTAATAGTATCTACTGCTTATTGAATGGTTACTGTGTGCTACATATGATGTCACTGGGCCCAAATACATAGCAAGATAGGCGTAACTAATTTTCACTCAGAATCTACTGAGCAAACCTACCTCATGCTAGATGTTATTTTGGCTATTTGATCTTATATTCCTGTTAACTCATGTTAAGATAATAATGATATTGAGTTGGAAGTTTTTATGAGGATCAAATATCTGTAAAAGTGTTTTGTAGATGGAAAGGACTATTCAGATTTAACATATTAGTATATTTGTTTTTCTCTTTCTCACTCTGTGTCTCTCACTAATTTATTCATTTAACAGGTATTTATTGTGACTTACTATATACCATGTACCTTGTTAGGTCCTGAGGATACAATAAAGAGTGAAGCATGTTCCCTGGCCTAAGGAGCTTCCTGTCTGGTGGGGGAAACAAGTAAAGAGACAATAAAAATACAGTGTGATAGGTGCTAAGATTGGGATAAGAACAGGGGGATGTGGGAACACAGGAGGAATTCCCAACCTGTTGTCAGACAGGTGAGATTTCAGGGAAAGCTTCCCAGAAGTGACATCTGAGCCAGGTGAGTGGGGTGAGAGTGGGAGGGTGAGATGAGTATCCTCAGCATGTGTACAGGCCTGGAGGTGAGAGGGAGCATGGTACTCAGAGAACTGGGAGTACAGCACTCTGGCTGGAGCTTAGTGTGTGAAGAAGGGAGTGGGTAGAGCTGAGCCTGGAGAAGCAGGCTGGGGCCACATCATCTTAGGACGGTTTAGACTTGATTCCAAAAGCAGAGTGAAGCCATTTTTAAGCAGGGGAATGACATAGTATTTGTGATGTACAAGAGTCCCCCTGGCTAGAGCATGGAGATTTGGTTGGAAAGGAGCGAGACTGGAAGTGAGGGAACTAGCTCAAACGATAATACAGTGAGTGAGCAGCAGCTCCTTAGCTAACGTGCTAGTAGTGGGAGGCGGAGAGAAGCTGATGGATTTGGGAGATGTTTAGGAGGTAGAGTTGATAGGATTTGGTGATTGAGTGTATATGAGAGTTTCATGTTTCTCCTTATCTTTCTTTTCTTTACTTTGCAAATTTAAATCATGGAGAGAAAAAAGAGCAAAACCATCTTGGTGTCATCAGCATTTAACCAGCTCAAGTCAAATGTTGATTGGTGGGACTGAAGGTGCCAGAGGTCGTGTGGGTGGAGGAGAATAGCTTGGCAGCTCCACTGCGGGTCTTCCTTGAGAGACTTGGGTAGTAAAATATCTCTGATGAAGGAAAGGTACCTTCTGTGCTATTCGGTTTGTGGAACAGAAAGAAAAACAAGTTGAATAGAACTTCTGTACATTACAAAGAAGAGGACCAACAACTTAATTTAAAAAAGAAACAAGGATAAAAGTATCAATAGACAGTTCACAGAAAGGAAATTAGAAATGTGTCTTAAACAGTGAAAGAGATGTTCAACTTCCAAGCTGCCGTTTATCACCTATCAGATTGGCAAAAAGTGTGGTAACACACTGTGTTAGGAAGGAGGTTAGAAAACTGCCACTCTCATACATTACTAATAAGAGTGTAAGATGGTACAACCTTGGCTTGGCAGTATCAAAATAATTAGTGCATTTACTCTTTGACCTTGTGGTTTCACATCTAGGAATTTAGTTTGCATATGTTAACAAATATGTGAAATGGCATATGTATTAAATTGTTTATTACATTATTTATTCATGCAGTGAGTATTTATTGAGTGCCTGCTGTGTGCCAGGCATTGTTCCAGGAACTTTGGGTAACCGGTGAACAAGACAGACAAAAATCTATGCCTGGTGGGAGAGGGTCCAGGGCCTGACAGACAATGAATAATAAATAAAGAAATCATGATATGTTATCTTAAAGGTGATCATTGTTATGGGGAAAGAATAGAGCAGAGTCAGAGGGATTGGGAGTATGGAACAGATGACTGGTTTTCATCTTAAGTAGGCTGTTGAGGGTAGGTGTCAGTGAGGAGGTGACATATGAGCAAAGGCTTGAAGGAAATAAGGGCGTTAGCCGTGTGGATATCTTGGGGAAGAGCATTCCAAGTAGAGAGAATAGCCTGTGCAAAAGCCCTCCGACAGCGCTGGCACATTCAAGAAAATGCAAGGAGGCCAGTATGGCTGGAATAGAGAGAGCGAGGGCAAAGTGGGAGGAGATGGGGCAGAAATGACATGGGGTCAGATTGTGTTGGGCCTTTCAGGCCACTATAAGCCATCCCTGAGTGAAATGAAGAGCCGTGGAGGGTTTTAAGTAGAGGGGTTGCTGTCTTGAGAATAGACTGTAGGGTGTGTTTCAGAAACGTTATTCTGACTGCAGCATGGATGATGGATTGACACGACTGGAGGCAGAGAGAGGCTGGCCTTATCAGAAGGCATGAGTGAACATTTTTAGGTACTTTGATTAAATAAAGAATGCCTTGGTAGTTTAAATTTTTTTGTTTAAAAAGCAAAAATAGGGGCCAGCCCGGTGGTGTAGCGGTTAAGTTTGCAGGCTCTGCTTTGGCGGCCCGGGGTTCGCAGGTTCGGATCCTGGGCGCGCACCAACGCACCCCTTGTCAAGCCATGCTGTGGCAGCATCCCATATAAAGTAGAGGAAGATGCGCATGGATGTTAGCCCAGGGCCAGTTCTTCTCAGCAGAAAGAGGAGTATTGGCAAGAGATGTTAGCTCAGAACTGGTCTTCCTCACAAAATAAAATAAAATAAATAAAAATAAAAAGCAAAGGTAAAAACAAAACGTCTTAAATAGGTAGCCGGAGAACCAAAGTTGAGATCAAGATTTCTCTGACTAGGTCTTTAAAATTAGGAGAGATTACATTTGGTATTAAATGGATCAAACTTCTCTGGCATTTGAGTTTCTGTCCTACAGAGATTCACGAAGTTGGAATCTTTGTAGAAGAAAAACGTCCAAAACCTACTTTTAAATCACTAGAAGAAAATTTTGAATGCTAATGAAATCTTAGGTGATTTGACACGAAGGCAGTGGGGTTTTGCCTCATTATCTTGTTCTGTAAAAACTCTGTTGTGATTATACCTCGAATGATGTTGTTGTTTGTCATAGGGAATCACACTCGCTTCTAGCCAGGCTGTCAGCAATGCCAGGAAGCTGGAGTGGCCACTCAGTGAAGTTGCAGAAGGTGTTTTTGAAACTGCGGCCCCAGGAGGATATAAGTTCTATTTGCAGAATCGCAGTCCACCTCAGTCAGGTAATTATACCGGAACTAATAAAATCCTT
Source organism: Diceros bicornis minor (assembly GCF_020826845.1). Taxonomy (NCBI): domain Eukaryota; kingdom Metazoa; phylum Chordata; class Mammalia; order Perissodactyla; family Rhinocerotidae; genus Diceros; species Diceros bicornis. The sequence goes on along the minus strand of NC_080757.1, from coordinate 16,828,540 downwards.
CTGTCTAATAGAAGTATAATGATGTACACCTGAAATTTTTACAATGTTATAAACCAATGTTACTGCAATAAACAAAAAATTAAAAAAAAAAAATCCCTCTGTCTAAAGGCATCTTTGATGGAAGGAGAGAGGGAGCTGGGTTTCTTTCTTCTGTGGAATCTTTGTATATTGACATGACATGTGTTTCCCAAGCCAGTGTTGTTATTTGTTCTCTGAGAAATATATTCTCATATTAGAACTTTATTGCATAACTATAGGGTATCCAGACTGGTTCTGTTCTACTGGTTATGTACCTATTTAGGATACTTCCAGTTGTGAATAACAAAAAACCCAACTCAGACTAGCTTGAACAATGAGATAACTTTTTAGCTCACAGAGCAGGGGTTCTATAGGTAGGAATGATTTCAGGGTTGGTTAATTCAGCAGCTCAGCAATGGCATCAAGAACCTGAATTTTCTCTCCATTCTGTTGTTTGTGGGGGTCTATTCCTAGAGCGGGTTCCCCTCGTGGTTGTAGGGTGGCTGCCAGTAGCAGTTGAGGCTACATGCCTCCACATTCTCATGTGGCAGGAGAGGGAGACACTGACTTCCCATTGGTCCTTTTTAAGAGCAGAGTAAAACTTTCCTAGAGTCTTCCAGTAAACTTCCTGGTCAGATTTGATTCACATGCCTCCTCCTGAACCAATCAGTGGCAAGAGAAATAGAGTTATCCTTAGACCAGTAATATCCTTCCAGCTGAAGTCGGTTTCCCAAACTGTAGTGCTGATACTCGGTGAGTGAGGGTGGAATGCAAGCGAGGAGCCCACCACACTAACTGCCACGGGGAGTAGGAAGGAAACTTTGCATGACGTGTTTCGTCTACAGCAGAGCCTTCCTCATCATACATGTATTTAACTCCTGCAAATTCTGCTGCCTGCTCTGCCAAAGGGAAAACAAATACTGGTGAAGAGCAAGGGCAATTCTGCCTGCCATTTCACTCGGTGAACACGTGCCTCTAAGTGAACCTGAGATGGAAGACATTTATATATTCTCCTTCCTCCGCTGGTCTGCCTCAAGTCCCAAATGCCCCTAACACTGAGTCTGATTGTATGTAATCCTACTTGCTTTTCATCTGGAGCTCAGCAAAAGAAAGAATGATCCGTTCTAGTGTGGAAGGTTAGACTGGCACTGTGGGACTCACTGAGATATGCTATTTCTGTACTTTGCTGGTGATTTAAGGGATTTTTATGATTATTTTTATTGATAGGTGATCGTTGCCTTATATAACTTTAAAACTTAGCTCCCACTATTAAGTGCACTGTGTATTTTTCCCCTAGTGATGTTTCAGTACATAAAACAATGGAGAGCCCTACAATCATAAGATGTTTTTGTCCTTTGAATGATAATACCTTTGAGGCATTCATTTCTGATTGGTCATATAGTTAAATCTCTCAGTCTAGCTGGTGTCCATCCTTCTTTTGAATCATTTGCTCCTGCGTAGTTTTACCCACTTACTACCATTCCTGCCCCTGCATCCCTTCAGAGCCTGTGCCGGGTAGAATTGGTTGATTTCTCAACGAATGGGGCAAACAGAAACAGTCTCCCAGGCAGAGGCGCCTGTGAGAAATGCTATTCTAGCAAACAGGACTAAGGCAGTGAGAACTGAAGAAAAGTGTATGGAATTTATCGTGGTCAGATGTGGACTTGGAACAGCTTTTCAGAAAGTCACTTTACAATATGAATTTTCCAATAATGTTAAGTGTTTTAATATAATTTTTATTCTTTTTACTAAAAATTTTTTTCCTAGACAAACAGGTAAGCAAAAGAAAAAAAAGAAGAAAACAGTATCCATATATCTAGAAATAACCACTGTTAACATTTTAGAGTATATTTTTCCAATCCTTTATCAAAAGAAATAAATATATAATTAAACATATATGTTTTTTAGATTCCATTGTAGGGATTCCATTGTATTAGATCGTAGAAAGATAAATAGTTCTCTGTTGTTGGATATGTATGTTGCCCCTAGCGTGTCGTTGTTAGGAGCAACACTGTGATGAATGTCTTTGTGATGAGGGCCCTTCATATATCCGCAGTTACTTCTTTACTTGCTGAAAATGGGATTGCTCTTTCAAAAGCAGTGCACATTTTTTAGGCCTTTGATACATTTTGTCAGATTGTTGCCCAGAACTGTACTAATTTACGCCCTACTGGTATTAATGTGAATGTGATTTTTCCCCTTGCACTATTAAAGTTAACACTGCAAACTGTTAAAATTATTTGCCGATTAGATAACAAAATGTTTTATTTGAATTCTAATTGCTTTGATTATTTGTGAGGTTTGTGAATATTTTTGGAATATTTGAATATTATTTGTGATACTTGTGAATATTTTTTCATATGTTCATTGACTATTCCAATTCCTTCTTTTCTGAATTACCACTTAGTGCATTTTGCCTGTTTTTCTAGGATGTTCGTCTTTTCCCCATTAATGTTTAAAAGTGATTTAAATATTAAGGATTTTTTGTCACATATGTTGCGAAAAATGTTTCCTACTTTGTTGTTTACTCTTTAATTTTGATTGTAATTGTTTTTTTGGTTGTTGTTATCTAGGAGTTTTCCATTTCGTGTAATTAACTTAGCAAATTTTTCCTTCATAGTTTTTCTATCCTTGGTGTTAGATTTTTAAAAAGATCTTTCTTCACTCCAAATTTATATAAATAATCACCTGTTTCTGGTATTTTCATAGTTTCATTCCTTAAACTTAACGCTTTAACTAACCCATCAGGAATATATTTTGCCAGTTAGTTTAAAGGTGTAACTTTTTCCCACTAAATGGGAAGCCATTATCCTAGTGCCATTTATTACATAATGTGCCCTTTTGTACTGACTTAAAAATCCCTTTCTTATCAGAAACTAAATTGTTATATATACTTGAGCCTGTTTCAGTCTTTCTGTTCTATTCCATTGCACTGACTTGTCCATTCCTGCTGTTTTATTACCCTACAGATCCTGTATTAAAAGTAACTCTAGCAGTATCTGATCTTCAGAAGTCCTTGAACTACTGGTCTAATCTACTGGGAATGAAAATTTATGAAAAAGATGAAGAGAAGCAAAAGGCTTTGCTGGGCTATGCTGATAACCAGGTAGGCGATCTTGGAGAAATAATCTGTTACATTGAGTTCGGCTTATAAATGAGGTTAACATGAAGGTTATTTCCATAGTTTCTTCACAGCAATTCAATATTTATACAGATAAACAGAAAGAAGAAAATAAAAAGTGCTGATAACCTCACCACCCAGATATTACCTTTGTTTATATTTGGGGTTGTAGCCTTTCAGAAGTGGAATTGCTGAGTCAGAGAGATGTAGACAAGATTTAATGCTATAATGATAGTCTATTCATCTTTAAAAAAAAAATAGCCTAGCATTAGAGCATAATTTAGTCCTTGCACTTAACCCCGCAGGTCTGCTTCTAGGAATTTATTTTACCGACATATGTACTCATCATACGTGTGCACAAAGAAGTGTGTACAAGATTATCTGTTGCAGCATTGTTTGTAATAGCAAAATATTAAGAAATAACCTAACTGTCCTATGGATTAGGGGAATAGTTTAATAATATATGGTTCATCCATAGAATGGATTATTATGCAGCTATCAGAAAAAATGAGGCAAGTGCTGATATGGTAACATTAATTGGAGAAAAACAAGGGACAGAATAATGTGTAAATTATGCTACCATTTGTGTAAAAAAAAAAGATACGTGCATGCTGTGTTTCTGGAAGGATACACAGGAAACTGCTGACTGGTTGTCTCTGGAATGAGAGTAGGAGGGATACTTAGTTTTTACTTTATTCCTTTAGTACTGTTTGAATTTTTTTTACCACATATCCTGTTCCAAAAAATAAACCCACTTTCTTATTTCTTTTCAGTGTAAGCTGGAGCTACAGGGCATCCAGGGTGCAGTTGATCATGCAGCAGCTTTTGGAAGAATTGCCTTTTCTTGCCCCCAAAAAGAGGTAATGTTTGGTACCAGATCTTTGGTTTAAGCTCTGTGTCTAGCTAGTGCAACCAGCTGAGAACTTTGGCCCTCCTTTCTTTAAGTTCATTCTGATTGTGGCTCTGGTATCAAGTTCAACAGTTGTCTCGAGAGCGGCCGAGATAACAAAATCAAACAAGTGGCGCCTGGGTTCTTTCTGGTTGATCCGATACTCCTCTAGGGCTGATGGAGACCGTGGCATAAGAGTGGTACGTGACCCTTGCTCACTCTGCCTTTTTGTTTTCCTCAAGTTGCCTGACTTAGAAGACTTGATGAAAAGGGAGAACCAAAAGATTCTGACTCCCCTGGTGAGTCTGGATACCCCAGGGAAAGCCACAGTACAAGTGGTCATTTTGGCTGACCCTGTAAGTATTACTCAGGAAGGGGACAGGCTGCACCACAGGTTTCCTGTGAGGTGTCTTTTTGCCAAATTTCTTTTCTCTTTGTTGTTATAGGATGGACATGAAATCTGCTTTGTGGGGGATGAAGCATTTCGAGAACTTTCTAAGATGGATCCAGCGGGAAGCAAATTGTTGAACGATGTGAGTCTCATTTCTAAATTTATATCACCGGAGGCCTAAGGGGGATTGAGTTAAGTTTGTACTGAGAAGGGCCAAAGCAACAGGGTCCAGTTCTTACTATCAGAACCATGTCCTTTTGCTGTTAGGGTGACTTTTAAGCCAAGGACTTGTGTCTTCATTGCCTCGTGTGTCTTCTATCTGACTCTTACCTGGGTGCGGTGTATATGCTTTCCCACTACCTTGGGCTGCCTTGAGGAGCCACTGCTGCTGTATGCATCCTTCTGCTCAGTGACTGGAAACGTCTGGACCCATCCCCTCTCACATCCTTAGCTCTTTTGGTCATCGCTTCTCCATTCTGCAGCGCCATTCTCTTCCTTTCTAGTGAATTGTTCGCATCAGCATACAAACAAGCTCCAGTGTTGCCTATCTTTTAAAAATCTTTTATTTACCCCATATCCCTTCTCCAAATTTCTTTTAAAAAATCTGCCTACACACTGTTTCTACTTCTTACTTCTGCTTCACTCAGTGAAATGCTCATGTTGACGTCATCAGTGACCTCCATCTTGCCAAATCCAGCAGCTACTTTTCTATCCTCATCAAACGTGATCTTTCAGCATCCAAACAGTTGTTCATTGTTGTACCCCAGCTTCCAGCACATACCTGGCATGTAGTAGGCACTTATTGAATACTCGGTTGATGATTAAAGGAAAGAATCAATCTATCCTGGTTCTAGCACTTAATATCTATGTGACTGACCTTAAGCAATTTACTGAAAGTCTCTAAACTTCAGTTTTCTTATCTAAATATTTGAGGGCCAGCCCGGTGGTGCAAGCGGTTAAGTGTGCGCGCTCCGCTGTGGTGGCCCGGGGTTCGCCGGTTCGGATCCCGGGCACACACCGACGCCGCTTGTCAATCCGTGCTATGGCGGCGTCCCATATAAAGTGGAGGAAGATGGGCATGGACGTTAGCCCAGGGCCAGTCTTCCTCAGCAAAACGAGGAGGATTGGCAGTTGTTAGCACAGGGCTGATCTCCTCACAAACAAACAAACAAACAAATAACTAACTAAATAACTAACTAACTAACTAAATAAATAAATAAAATTATTCACCTCATAGGATAAATAAATAAATTAAATAAATGAGAAAATAAAATTATTCGCCTCATAGGATTGTTGTATACTTTATAGAGCTTGGCAAACTGCTGACGTAATGACAGATGCTCAATTAGTGTTAATTAAAGCAGGAAATGTGTACAAAATACAGTGTTTATAAATTTTACTGTAAAGGAAAATAGAATCTCAGGCAACTTCGCAGTTGGCGCATTTGCTAGACTCTTTTCTTCTTGCTCTCACATATCACTGACCGACTTTGTCCTCTTTTGAGCTCTCTTCTCCGTTAGTGTTAGAGATCCTGCTGTCTTCATATTTCTCTGACAGCTGCTTCTCAGTCCCAGGCACCTCTTTCTGTGTCTGATCCCGGAATGATTTTACCCATGGTCCCGCTTTGGCCGTCTCTCATTGTCATTCTATGTTTTTTCTCTTCTCTGGTTACCTCTGCTTTGAGCTTCACCATCATCCATTCTCTGACTTGCTAATTTCTAGTTCCTCCTCCTCCCTGAGCTCCAAACAACTATTTTTTGTTGTTTTGTTGTTGTTACTGAGGTAAAATATACATAGAATTTAAATGTTCAGAAATTTAGTGTTCAATTTGATGAGTTTTGACAGTTATATATATTCATACAACCACTACTCAAAGAGCATTTTCATCATTGTAGAAAGTTCTCTCATGTCCGTTTCCAGTTAGTTCTCACTCCCACCTCTCAGAGGCAACTACTCTTCTGATTTCTGATACATTAGTTTTGTCTGTCCTTGGCCTTCATATAAATGGAATCATTCAGAAGGTATTCTTCTGTGCCCGGCTTCTTTCACTCAACATAATGTTTTTCAGATTTCTGCGTGTAATTGCACATAGCAGGGTTTGTTCTTTTTTTTATTGCTGAGTGGTATTCAATTTTATGAGTATAACAATTTGCTTATCCATTCTTCCAATGGTGGACATTTGAATTATTTCCAGATTTTTTTCTATTACAAAGAAGACTGCTATGCACATTCTTCTGTAAATCTTCTTGTAGACATATGTTTCATTTCTCTTGGGTAAATACCTAAGAGTGGCATTATTTTTACTTCATAAGAAACTGCCAAACAGGCCTCCAAAGTGATTGAACCATTTTACACTGCTGTCAGCCTGTGTATGTTTATGAGTGTTCCAGCTGCTCTGCATCCTCACCAACATTTGTGTTTCTTTGCGTTTTTGTTTTAGCTATTCTAGTACATGTAAAATGGTTTCCCATTGTGGTTTTAATTTGCATTTCCCTCATGACTAGTGATGTTGAGCACGTTTTCATATGCTTATTGGCAATTTGCATGTCTTCCTTTGTGAATTCTATGTTCAAGTTCTTTGTCCATTTCTTTCCATAATAGGTTTTATTTTTAATACTTCATCATTAAAAATTTCAGTATACACGGGAGAGTATAACAAATCCCTATGTGACTGTCACCAATCAACTCTGTGCCATAATTTTTCATTATTCCTTCCCACCCCACTTTTCTTTTGCTGGAGAATTCTAAGGCAAATCTCAGACACCATGTCATTTCAACCCTAAATATTTAGCCATTCTAGTCTCTTCTCTAATCTCTAAATATGAATTTATTTTCACTCTGTGTGTCTTTGCTCACGTTATTTTATACTCCTGGGATATCTCTTCTCATTTGAACATTTGCTTATTTCTCAAGGCCCATTCAAATCCATTTTTAAAAAATTTGATTATCGGGGCCGGCCCAGTGGCGCAAGCGGTGAGGTGCACGTGTTCTGCTACGGCGGCCCAGGGTTCGCTGGTTTGGATCCAGGTGCGCACCGACGCACCGCTTGTCAAGCCATGCTGTGGCGGCGTCCCATATAAAGTAGAGGAAGGTGGGCACGGATGTTAGCCCAGGGCCAGTCTTCCTCAGCAAAAAGAGGAGGATTGGCAGATGTTAGCTCAGGGCCAAAAAAAAAAAAAATTTTTTTTGATTATCTTTTTTTGTTGATTTGTTGGAGTCTTAGATACGAGTCATTTGTTAGATATCTGCAAATGCAAGTACTTTTCCCAGTTTATGGCTTGCCTCTTTATTTTCTTAATAGTCTTTTGAAGGACAGAAATTTTTTTAAGTCTAGTTTGTCACCTTTTCATTTATGTTTAGTGCTTTTTGTGTTCAGACTAGTGTTCTAGCCAATGAAACCTCTTGACCTGGATAAACCATGGACATTTCAAACTCAGCATGTCTATAACTTATCTTACCTCAGATCCCTTCTTTTAATAATATAAAAATAAAAGTTACTATTTTTTTAAGCATCTCCTATATTGACATGTTCTTAAGTGCTTTATATATATACTTTAATTTTTACCACGATCTGCAAGGTTGATTCTCTTTTCAGATGAGAAAACTGAGGCTGAAAAAGATTAAGTCACCCAATATTATACATTCAGTACGTGGGAGGGCAAGGGCTTGAACAGAGGTATTTTAGGCTTCACAACCAGTTTTTTTCTCTCCTCTATACTCTGCTCCCTCCCCTGAACAGTGTTGTATATCTTTTCTCCCAGTTGTTTAAGCTGGAATCCTCAGAGCCAGTTTTTTTTTTTTTAACATTTAATATGCTTTTTATTTTAGAATAGTTTCAGATTTACAAACAGAACCATCTTTCAATATTGTTTCTCCTCACCCCTATGTTCTGTTAGCTGTTGGTCACCAAGAGCTGTGAGTTCTACCTCTGAAATCCCTTATCATCTACTTCCCTTTTGAAAAGGCCCTTATTATCACCTATAGTACTGCAAAAGCCTCCTCCCACTTTCCAGCCAGTCCCTGCTGCCAGCATTAGCTTTCCAAAGCATGAATCCAGCAATTTTAAAAACAGTTTAATCTTCTGCTAGCTTTCTGTTGCCTCCAAGATACATGCCAAACTCTTTGACAGAGCAGGTAACGTCTGGCCCTTCCCTACTCTGATCTTCTGTGCGGCCTCTCCTCCCTAATTCACCCCTATTCTAGTCCCAGTGAACTGTTTATATTAACCAAGATATATCTTCTTGCCTCGACCAGAGGGGTTTTTTCCCTCTTATTCAACTCATCCTTCAAAACTCAGAAGCTTTTTTGGGTTCTCCACACCAGAGTTGTTGTTTCTCCTCGCTTTTTATGGCTCCTGAAAGACAGAAGCTTCTGCATCCTAGTGGGTTGTTTAGTGGGTTGTTTTTTTTTTTTTGCATAGCTTTGGTTTTTAAATACTTTTTATTTTCACCAAAATAAAAAATCAAATAGTACTAAGATTTTATATAAATGCAATGCTGTGATATCTTGCCCCATCTCTGAGTCCCACTGCCCAGGGCAGCCACTTTCAGCTTCACTGTTTCTAAATAAAAAATACGTGCATTTCTTAAGCCAGAAAGAGAAAGACAAACACTGTATGACCTCACTCATATGTGGAATATAAACCAACACATGGACAGAGAAAACTGGACTGTGGTTACCAGGGCACTGGGGGTGGGGGGTGGGCACAAGGGGTGAAGGGAGTCATATATGTGGTGATGGACAAACAAAAATGTACAACCCAAAATTTCACAATGTTAGAAACCATTAAAACTTCAATAAAAAAAAAAAAAGTAAAAAAAAAAAAAATACGTGCATTTCTGTTTCTTCATTTTCTGTTGCAGACATATTTTGACTTCCTGCTAAGGTAGATGAGTATTTTTACACTATTTCTCCACTCAGTTAGTTACTCTTTCCTTTTGGTCTGCTATCACTTTATTCATGGTTCTATTGTTGCAAATGCCCAAGACACATTCACAGACACGTACTCCCTCATGCAAAATAGTCATTTCCATATCTGAGTCCTCAGCTATTCTATATACTCCTCAAGCCTCAGACTCTGTCTCTGCTGCCACACCTGAACCCAGTACAATACCTGGCTCAAAATGAAAACTGGCGTTTTTAAAGATATTTCTGTACTTGCTTTTTGAGTGAATAAATGAATGTTTCCTTACCAAACAGCTAGTTAGCATATGCTTGGTTGTATTGGACAGGAAGTTTTAAGAGACTTAGATTCTAAGCCTAGTCCCCCCTGCAGGGCCCACTCTATGGTCTCAGCCTCATGGAATAATAGGATAAGAGGACTCTGGTGGAACCAAAACATAGTGTTATTAAGGCTTGCTTCCTTTTTAATTAAGAGGCCCCAGACTAACCAACATCAGTGGAATAGTGTGGGAGGAGGCATAGAAAAAGGAAATCGTTCCAGGCTCAGTAGCTAAAATGTCAAAATAGTTTTTTGTATTTGGTTTCTTTATTAGACTAAGTCTCATGAGCACTAAAGATTCTTGAGAGCCTACCCAGACAGACGCTAAGAGTGACAGCACTTTCTGTAGTACCAAAGACCCCACAGGCTGGGGTGCTCGGTCCTTGCTCTCTAGTCAGCCAGCCAGCCACACTTCGTGGCTGCAGTCTCTGCCCTTTACTCTGCAAAGTGAGGATCCACAGGCAGTTTCTCACTGCTCATCAGCATCCTCTGTCAAATTAAACATAGTACTCTCTACTGAGGGAACACTTTTTCATTGTTAATTTCTTGATTGTGGACAGTGCAGTGAGGTACGAAGTGGACTGTATGTTTTGTTTTATGGACTTAGAATAAATGTATATTCCATTTCTGTTTCTATAGGCAATGGCGGCAGATAAAAGTGATGAATGGTTTGCTAAACAAAATAAACCAAAGGCTTCAGGTTAACAGAAGACATCATGTGGAGTGAGCATTTCTGATTCCTGCCCAGCCCCTGTGCGGCCTGCTGTGTCCATCGTGATAAATGCTCTCACAACTTGGTTCCTATGTACAGACAAGGATGCTGCGGTGAAGATTTATATATTTTAATCTTTGAAAGCTCTGATATATTTTAGATGTAAAATCCTATTATTAGTCCAGTTGGAGGAGAACTCTTGCTATGTCACTGGAATGGTGCATTCTGTGTGTAACTGTGTAATCTAATTCATTTATTAGATTAGTAATAAATTATTTTCCAAGCTAGGGCAACTATATGGACCATTACCTTTGGTCAGGGATGAAGGGAATTTTGATAAGCATGTAAATTTTATGAGAACAACTGTTCAAATAAATCCTAATCAGTTGCTTATAACAGGAATATTTCCAGCACCTAATGATAATATGCTGTGGTAATGTCTTACTCTAGCAGGCCTTGACATTTAAAAATTTTTAAAGAAATTTTGTTCCTTGAACTAAAAGATTTAGTTAACACCCCTACATTCCTTGCTTGAAAATTTTGAGTAGCCAGAGAAAACAGACGGAAGGATCTAATGTGTTGTGTTGCTACACGCCAGGCTCTGTGCTAGTTTCTTTATATATAAATTTTTAAAAATCTTTACAAAGAGAGAACCTGCTAGATTTCTTTAAAATGGATTAGATGAGGGCCTGCCTGGTGGCGCAAGTGGTTAAGAGCGCACCCTCCGCTGTGGCGGCCCGGGGTTCGCAGGTTCGGATCCCGGGCGCGTACTGATGCACTGCTTGTCAAGCCATGCTGTGGCGGCATCACATATAAAGTGGAGGAAGATGGGCATGGATGTTAGCCCAGGGCCAATCTTCCTCAGCAAAAAAAGAGGAGGATTGGCAGATGTTAGCACAGGGCTGATCTCCTCACAAAAGAATAAAAAAAATAAATAAAAATAAATAAATAAAATGGATTAGATTTCTTGAGCCTGAAAAAAATTTTTTTTCAATGTTTTCTTGTAGTTTTCTATTTGGTTATACAGAACAAATTAATCACTAGAAACAAAATTATATTGGGCGTATTTATTATTAAACGTTTTTTTGAAAGTATACTTCTGAAATCAAGGTGTCACACCAGCCTGTAAGACTCATTATTTAAAGTGGTGGCCAGGTTGGAATTTTAGGGAAGAAACTGAGGAGATTGGAAAGGACTGACTCAGAGGATACCAGTTCCAGAATAATATGTATAAAATTACTTCTAAATCATAGCCTCTGCTTTTTCCCTTGCTGGTGGGGGGCAGGGGGGACCACATGGGGGTGGGTATGGAAATTTCAAGGTGAATTTCAACATACCTTCTTATAGGGTAATCTTACCTTCACTGAGAAAAAAAAATCCTTTTCTAGCTCTGCAACACTTTTCTTGCAACTTAAATTCTCTATCTTAGGAAAGCAATCATGAGTTTCAAAGCAAACCAGGTTATACATGTTCTTCGTCTAGGCAATTGGTTCACTTTTTTCCTATACATGGGGAAATTATTATATGAATTTTGAATAATCAGATAAACTTCTTTGTCTCTTTAGACTATGATTTGTTAATTATCAGATTTTCTATTAGATTATTAAGTAATTCTTGATGTTTATCTCTAATAATACTGTTCTCATGAAAATAAACTATATTTTCCCCAGTGTATTAGGCTGCTGTGATGTGGTCTTCTAAGTTTGTTATAGTAAAATAAGTGGTCTGTGTAAGTACTGAATGACTATAAACACATACTAGAGTCCTCTTTATCTGCTTATCTTATATTTGAACATACCAAAATTTTTTTCTCTTAAATGTGCAGCTGTGCATGATAGAAGTTAATGCTGTTTATCTACCTGGGACATTCTGGCTTTATGATATCAGCCCTCTTGTATTTATCTCACTGCCTGTCATTTTTCCTTTGTTGCAATCTTTAATATTTTATTCATCCTAAAACCATTTAGTGGACAAATTTGGCATTTTTGATAATCCAAAAATTTACCTCTGCACTCTGCACAGTGCAGCTAGTAATTTTTACTTTCCCACCTCTGGGGATGATATGATCAACTAGAAAACAAGGTTATAAGAAAGATGGTTTTGCCCAAGCTGGTGTTTTTAAACAGATGAAGTTGGAAAGTTCATGTTTCTCCAGAGTCATGTTTTTGGAGTAGTCATTTTGTTTTTTGACTTGAGGGGTTGTGGAGTCGTAACATACTGAGTTCAGATATCCCTTGGATTTATTTTTTTTTTAAAGATTTTATTTATTTATTTTTTCCCCCAAAAGCCCCAGTAGATAGTTGTGTGTCATAGCTGCACATCCTTCTAGTTGCTGTATGTGGGACGCGGCCTCAGCATGGCCAGAGAAGCAGTGCATCGGTGCGAGCCCGGGATCCGAACCCGGGTCGCCGGCAGTGGAGCGCGCTTACTTAACTACTAAGCCACGGGGCCGGCCCTATCCCTTGGATTTAAATCCAGAGAGATTTAGGATGGCTGTGTTGCAAGAGTTCTCCTTGGTTAGCCTGGATAGTTAGTATGAAATCCATATTTGCCTGACATCTTGGTAGAATTAGCAAAGCCATGGATATTCAGTGCTCCTGACTTTCTGCCCATCTCATTTGTCCCGCAGTGCCATTGTGGTTTAGCAGAGTTTTCTGGAGGTCTCCAACTTGTCTCCATGGAAATTTATGATGAGAGTTAATGGGAAGTTTCAATTTGGTCTAAGATTTCTTACCTTTACCCTTGGAAATCTATAGAGAATTTACTTTGGCCTTAATGATCAATAAAGAAGTGCCCTTGCCTCAGACCTCTTTCTAAGGTAGTAGAGTCTATGGTTCAAAAATCAAAACAGCATAAAAAGGTATACATTGAAAAGTCTCGCTCCTACCCATCCCCATCAATCCCACTGCCTTCTACTTACTAAGCATACAAATATGTGTATTCTTATTTCTCCCTTTTTCCCACCAAATTTAGCACACTGTGTGAACTATACCTTGCTTTTTTTTTTTAATGTATCTTACAGTTGCTTTCTGCAGTCCTAATTATGGTCCACTTTATCAGGTTTTATAATGATTTACAGAATGATGTGGCTATACCTACAGCTCCTAAATTGACGCCATATTTTGGAGCAAGATGTTCCATTATTATTTTTACTATTAATTCACATTTAATATTAATCATGGTCCTAAAAGCATCAAAATGTGTTCATAACATCCTCCAAAGAAAAGAAAACAGCACAATTATTGTACAGTGTGGATCATGCCCAGTTTATAGTTATAAGGAATATTTTTTTAGTCACTGGTGTCCTGGGTATACTTCATTCTTAAGTAATGTACTTAGTTTATAGCAGCTTCCTGCAAATGTGTGAACAGAAGATCTGAAGAGATCTGGTGAGATTTGGTTTCTTTGTCCTCCGAAGTCTTTATGGTTTTTGCTTCTATTGTTTAATGGTTTTTCATGAACTGGAGCTGCCCTGATAGCTATGAAAATAGGTTTTTTTTTTTTTTTATGAGGAAGATTGGCCCTGAGCTAACATCCATTGCCAATCTTCCTCTTTTTGCTTAAGGAAGATTGTCCCTGAGCTAACATCTGTGCCAGTCTTCCTCTATTTTTTGTATGTGAGACGCTGCCATAGCATGGCTTGATGAGCGATGTGTTGGTCCGTGCCCGGGATCCGAACCCATGAACCCCAGGCCACCAAAGTGGAACACATTAACTTAGCCACTGTGCCACTGGGCTGGCCCTGAAAATAGTTTTTAGTTGAGGAAAAGTATTAGGAAATTCTATGCCATGGCAGATGTTTTTCCCTGAAATGTCTTGAATATCATTTAGTACTCCATATCCCAGTGCACCACTGTGCATTGATGCCTCCGTGATAAGGAGTGGAAGCTGAGCTCAGGTACTTTGGCCCTTGCATAGGTCATGGGGTGTGTTGTGCTCATAAAACAAAACCCATATACATATATATACGTGTTGTCCCACAAACATCCCCAAGCAGAAACCAGGCTTAGCTACAGGGTAGTCCCAAGAAACTTTTGTCTGCGTGGCCTCAGATGAGTCTTTCAGAGGCTGGGATTTTGAAACCATCTGCTCCAGTCTTTCTCAGCTTCTGTGTTGTGGTGCATCAGTTACTTCACTTAAAGTTTGACTCCCCTCAAAACAGTAACTTAGGGCCGGCCCGGTGGCTTAGCGGTTAAGTGCGCACGCTCCGCTACTGGCGGCCCGGGTTTGGATCCCGGCCACGCACCGATGCACCGCTTCTCCGGCCATGCTGAGGCCGCGTCCCACGTGCAGCAACTAGAAGGATGTGCAACTGTGACATACAACTATCTACTGGGGCTTTGGGGAAGAAAAAAACGAGGAGGATTGGCAATAGATGTTAGCTCAGGGCCGGTCTTCCTCAGCAAAAAGAGGAGGATTAGCATGGATGTTAGCTCAGGGCTGATCTCCCTCACAAAAAAAAAACATTAACTTCATCAGGACTGTATTCTAGTAGGGGCTTTTGGTAATAGAACTTGACTTGAGCTTTTTGGAAGACAAAGCTCCTTTCCCCTCTGTAACGGTGGGTTAGTAGTGAATCCATAACCCCTGAAGAGATTAGGGGCCTCGGCCTCCTCTCCTCCCTTCCCCTCCCGCAGAGGCTGAGCCTCTGGAGAATGGCTCACTGACCTCAAATCTTGGGCATTTTTATAGCATGATTCTCCCCCCCAGTCCTCTACTCCTGCCAGATGTCTACATATGCTCTGGGAATAGAAAGACTGGGAACTCTTTACTCAGAATCATACACAAAGCCAGTTTTGATGGAACTTTTCCCAGAGAAGAGATGCTTTTTATATATTGTGGACACCTACCTAGGACTCTCACAGTCACCGATACCAGCTCAAGACAAGGTTGACATAAGGGAAGCCATATTGTAGAAAAGAAACCCTGTTGTAACTTTTTTTTTTCATATTATTTATTTATTTTCCCCCCAAAGCCCCAGTAGATAGTTGTACATCACAGTTGCACATCCTTCCAGCTGCTGTATGTGGGACGCGGCCCCAGCACGGCCGGAGAAGCAGTGCGTCGGTGCACGCCCGGGATCCGAACCCGGGCCGCCAGCAGCGGAGGGCGCGCACTCAACCGCTAAGCCACGGGGCCGGCCCTCCCTGTTGTAACTTTTAATGGCCTCTGACTAGCCCAACTGGATATGCACCCTCCAGGAGATGTAACCGCTCTGTAGATTTTACAACTCCTGCTTGTGCATGTACCTCCCAGCTGTGATGAGATGATAACTTTGTTCTTTTGAGTTCCTTAGGAATGTGATGACCCCCTTACAGACAGTCTATGCTGATAGCCATCATCAATGAAACTGAAAGATCTGGTGTGGCGACTCCCAGTCTGAGGGTTGACATTCCTAACCCCCTCCCCTATACCCCACCGGCCTATATAACTGCTGTAAGATTTTGTGCCCCCTTAAGATGGTTCTTTGAGACATTAGTCAGCCATCTTCCCCCTTGCTAACAAGATGTGATAAACTGCCCTTTCTTTTCCACCATCTTGCCTCTTGATGATTGGCTTTTGTCTTGCAGCAAGCAGATCCTGCCCTTTGTGCTGTAACTTGACTTTGAGTTTATCACTTTTCCAACAGCAGACAATCACTCCCATGCAGTTTAAGTGATTTATTGATGTCTCAGCTATGGTTGTTATGGTTTCAGGACATTTCAGCCATCAAGGTCTTTTAAGAAGCCCTTTTCCCTACCAGAGGCGCCGTGCTACTTCGGTCTGACTGACACTCTGTCCTCCTTAACCAGTATCGTTTTTCTTCAGCTCTTCCACTTTTGCAACATAGATCCTTATGGCGTCCATCTTGGACATCCCTTTGTTCTGGTTCCATGCCTCCCACTTGGCCTTGGCTTTCACGTCTGTGGTGGGCGGGGCAGGGATGTTGCAGTCGCCCTGGGTGGCCTGTTTGTAGAAGCTGTACACCAACAGTTTCTCTTGATCACTCACAGGTCCCTTCAACTGCTTGATAGCAGCACAGGCCATCTCAAACTCCACCTGGCACATTGCAGGAGCTGAGGCGGCGCCCCTCTGTCCTTTCTAGGTGGTATCTGGCGCTAGAAGCTGGAGGGGAGAGAGTTAAAAACGCTTGAGGCTGGTAGTTAAGTCTGGAAAGAAGGGAAAGGGAGAAAAGGAAACAGGGTAACGTGTGAGAAGCCCATAGGATATTTGTGTGTGTGTTTTCTCAGAAATCAAATGTGTGTTTTTATAAAGTACAGATTGCAAACTGGAGTCCATTGGACTGGATCTGCCCCCACAGTTGTTCTTGCTCGAATTTTCTGGGGAGGACAACCATTAACATTTCAAAGGAGTCTATGATGCCAGAAAAGAAGGAGCTGCTGCTGCTGTCTGAAGGCCGAGCACTGGGGCGATTGTGGGCTGTGGGGCTAGGCGGCTCCGAGCCGGAGATGGGCAGACCCGCTGCGGGGGGCGAAGCCTCTCAGAGCATGGCGCGTCTATGCTGGTTGGGAGGCAGCCTGGGGAGAGGCATTCCGTCTGGGTGAACTGTGTGCGGGGGGATCCCGGGGATTACCGAGTCGGGGAGGATGCGGGGCCAGGGACGGAGCTAAAGGGTAGGATCGACCGGGACTCGAGAAGCAGGGCTAGGCAAGGGACTGGACAGATGCGTGGCTGAGCGGAGCACTGAAAGCAAGGCGGCCGGGCCTGGTGGCCTGGGTCGGGGCCAGACGTTTTGGGGGCGGGCAGGGACCGGGTAGAGGGAAGGGCGGGCCCGCCGCGGTGGCAGAGAGGCGCAGGCACCTGCCTGTCGGCTGGTTGGAGGCTTCGGGCCGATAGGGGGCGCTGCGGGCCCGGCGGCCTCGAGGCCGCGGGCTCGTTGGTAGGACCGCGCGTGCGCGCCGAGCGGCGGCAGGACTGTGCGGACCGCGCGGAGCCCGAGCTGAGACTGGGGGCGGTGCCTGAGGCGCGGCCTATTGTCCCGCCCCCCCGCTGCCCATTGTGCCGTGGCGCCTGCGCCGCGCTCGCGGCCTTGGGGGGAGGGGCGCCCCGCGCTGCCGCTAGCGTCGCCGCCATGGACCTAGGTGGGTGTCCCGGCTGCCCGGTCCCGGGCCCGCCTGGGCCGCGTCCCGCGACGGGCGGCCGGGGCGGTGCTGAGCGGGCCCGGGCCAAGGGGGACCTCCTGGTCGGGGGGATGTTGGGGATGGGTGTCCTCGAAGAGCGGGGGTCGGGAGGCCGGGCTCTAGCCCGGGCCCCGCCGCTGCTTGGCCGGCCCCTCGCCCTCCGGGCCCCTTTCCACGCGAAAGGCCAAGCGGATGTGTAGTTAGATTTCCTGAAAGTGGACCGGACTCGAGGGCGCCCCGGGGAATCCCGGATGCCCTGGCGGTCTCATTTATTGAACGTCTACTGTGTGCTTCAGCAAGTGTCTTAGGCTCATGAGGCCCTCACTGATAAAACGTGGATGATGATAATGTAACCGCCTCACGGAGTTGAGGGGTTTTCGTGGAGATCACGTGTATACAGCGTCTGGGACGGCGCCTTGCGCGGAGCTAGCGATCATCAGACCAGCAGTTGTGGGGAGGGGTTGCAGCAGCCGTCGGGCACGTGCATCTTGACTCAGAATCCTCAGGCAAGGTCTAGGAGAAGGGAGCGGGGCGCTGGTATAAATCGGTGGCTCTTTGCCCAGCTTCCCACCCTGCTGGACAAGCTCTTAAGGGGATAAGACAGGCGGCTGTTCTGGGAGAGCTGGGGGAGGTACCCCAAGATGCGCCAGTAATAGTAGGCTGTGGAGAAGTGTTCCGGTCCCTGTCCCCAGACAGCTCTTCAGTGGTGGGACGGTAGAGCTGCAAGAGTCCTGCAGCTGTGGTGATTTCTGTCCCAGACCTACCGTTTTTAGTTGCGACATCCTGAGCAAATTGTTTCTGAGTCTCAGCGTTTCCATCTCTAAAACAGGAATAGTCCTCAAAAGGTTGATTTGAGGATTAGGAGAGATCTTACATGCATACCACCTAGCACAGTGCCTGGCATGGAGTAACCACTTAATAAACATGATCAGTGGGCACTCACAAGCACCGGTTAACCAGCAGTGATAAAACACTTGGGATCTGCCCAGGGATAAACTGCTTCTGGGACTTATTCCTTCAAGTAGCACGTGTATGTACTTATGGATTATGTCTCTGGAAGCTAGGTGTTGGGGGAAACATCTCAGTTGAGCTGATAATGCAATAAAGTTAAATTTACAGAGTCATAAGGGAACATATATGAGGGCCCTGGGAGAGCAGCCTGAGTAAGAAAGAAGGGCCAGAGCCCCTCAGCAACCTACCCCTCCCTGGGAGTCTGCTTTGGCCACTGGGAGCCAAGGTGGATTGCTTTCACTAGTGGTTGCATAGGAGGGCTGATCCCTTGGCCTTTTGCTGCTCCTGTAAATGGTCAAAGGGGTGGGATATTCTGTAGTCTCCTGGAATCTGGATTTTTTCTCGCCTCCTGGGGTGTGAAAATGGGGAAGATGTATTCTTGGAGGCATGAGGGAGTGAGGAAGGGGTGGCATCTCTGGGTCCTGGGAACGGGGGTGGGGGGATGGGGATGAAAAGTTAAGAATACTGAATAGTGAGCTGGCCTGGTGGCACAAGGGGTTAAGTGAGCGCGCTCCCCTGCCGCGGCCCGGGGTTCGCCGGTTTGAACCCCGGTCGCACACCAATGCACCGCTTGGCAAGCCGTGCTATGGCGGCGTCCCATATAAAGTGGAGGAAGATGGGCATGGATGTTAGCCCAGGGCCAGTCTTCCTCAGCAAAAAGAGGAGGATTGGCAGATGTTAGCTCAGGGCCAATCTTCCTCACAAAAAAATAAAAATAAAAAAAAATACTGGATAGTGAGCAGTGTTTGTGCTCTGATTTGGTTTCTGGGCCAACGTAAACAAACCTGAGAAAGACCTGTGTCCTTTTTTGTTTCTGAGCTGGGGGAGGCAAAAGATAGTGACAAGATTCTGGTCCTGCCAACAATAGAAAGGTTTGGGGAAAGCAATGTTTTTTGAGCACCTAATTGGGCTCTTTGTAGCCTGACTCTTATCATAGTTATAGCTTATTTAACCCTTGGCAGACCTGGCAGATGGGATTGGGAGCTAACAGTGAGCACCAACCCACTGCCACGGGTTTGACTAGTATAGAGCATTTGATCTTCACAGTCATAATATGAAGTCTGTATTATCCCCACATGCAGAAGGGAAGCTCAGAGAAGTCATCTGTCCAAGGTCACACTGCTTTTAAATGGCTGAGCTAGGATTTAAAACCATGTCTCATTAAACATCCCAAGATGCCTTCCTTGATAAGTCTGTGTCGATTCATGGCTCACTGAAGGAAGGACTTTTCTTTCTTAATCTAGTGCAGTATTTTTTTTTGTATCTACCTCTTGGTTTCTACCAGAGAACCAGGGCCATGAGTAGCTTGTTCTCTTTGATGGAAAGAGCCGTGGGGTGAACTGTTTCCATGAAAGGCAGAACGTTTGAAATCTGTTTGCAAGACAAGGCTATAAGAGAAAAGTGCTTGTCTGATTGCTTCCGTGCCTCTCCTAGTCTGTATCCTTACTTAGAAGCTCACTTGTCACGTCCTGCAGTATGTACTTGGTGGCCCCTGCGGTTGGGTATTGTCTTTGTGCTATTCTCCTCTCTCTCTCACTCAGCCCTTCCTCCCCAGAGCCTCTGCTGATCCATCCTTTGCTGGAGGGCCTAGCCTCAGAGGTGGAGCTTTTCCTTTTCACTTGCTTTTCCTGCAGGATCTCTCTCACTTCCTTGGTTCCAGTGATCCCCTCTGGGCAGACACCTCTCTGAGTCACATTTCAGGGCTGACTTTCCTCATGAGTGTCAACCCCACATTTCCATTGCTGGAGGACGTCTCTACCTTAATGTTCTACCCCAGACTCCAAATAACCAAATCTAAACAGTGTTCCCTCCAAACCTGTTCTGATTCTCCTGCATTCCCTATTTCCAGTGGTACCTGTTGTCTTCCCAGTTCCAGGCTAGAGAACTGGGGAGTCCTTTTTATTCCTCAGGTTAAGTTCTTTTGACTCCAGCTCTGCAGTGCCTCTTAGAACCATCTCTTCTTCCCCCTCTCCCACTGATTTCATTTAGAACCCTTATCATCTCTAACCCTGATAATGACAGCCAGCCTACTAACTGCTGTCTCTCCCTCTAATCTCGGCTTACTATTCTGAAATTTTTTTCACCACACTCTTATCTTATTTGGCTTCTCTCTGTGCAGGACCCTTGAATATCTGTGAAGAAATGACTATTCTGCATGGGGGCTTCTTGCTGGCCCAGCAGCTGTTCCGCCCCAAAGCACTGGCAGAATTGACAAAGTCTGACTGGGAGCATGTTGGGCAGCCCATTGTGGAGGCCTTGAGGGAGATCTCCTCCACCGCAGCATGCTCCCAACCCTTTGCCTGGAAGAAGAAAGCTCTGATCATCATCTGGGCCAAGATTCTTCAGCCCTACCCTGTCAGCCCCTCTGACACTGAAACTCGGTGGCAGGAAGATGTGTTTTTCTCAGTAGGCAACATGATCCCTACCATCAATCACACGGTCCTTTTTGAGCTGCTCAAGTCCCTGGAAGCTTCTGGACTCTTTATCCAGCTCCTGATGGCCCTGCCCACCACCATCTGCCGTGCAGAACTAGAGCACTTTTTGGAGCACATGATGATTGACACTTCTTCAAAGGATGTGGCCTTTTTCCTCGATGTCTGGTGGGAAATGATGAAGCACAAGGGCAATCAGCAGGACCCCCTGCTCTCCCAGTTTCGGACAATGGCCCATAAGTACTTATCCTCTTCAGATGAGTTCTCCCATCCTCCAAAGAGGTTCAAGTCAGACCCAGATGTGTGTCCTACCATGCCCCTGTTGGCCATGCTGCTCACTGGGCTGAAGCAAATCCAAAATAGAATCCTGTGCCCTGGGATGAAGTGCTGTGCATTAGCCAACTTGGCTGACATGCTGACTGTGTTTGCACTGATGGAGGATGACCCCCAGGAAGTATCTGCAAGTGTGTATCTAGACAAACTGGCCACGGTGATCTCCGTGTGGAATTCAGACACGCAGAACCCATATCACCAACAGGCACTGGCAGAGAAGGTAAAGGAGGCAGAACGGGACGTCAGCCTGAGCTCGCTGGCCAAACTCCCGAGTGAGACGATTTTTGTGGGGTTTGAGTTCATGCGCAGCCTGCTCCAGGAGTGGGGGGAAGAGCTGCAGGTCATGCTCAACAGCAGCCACGGGACGAATTATGACAGCTATCGGCTGTGTGACAGTCTGACTTCCTTCAGCCAGAACTTGAAGCTCTACCTGAATACCACTGGCTTGTCCAAGGAGGAGAGGCAGGTGGTCTCTGAGCTGGCAGAGAGTGTTGAGGACTTCCTGAGGAAAACAAACAGGGTGCTGAAGAACAAGGGCTTCGAGAAGGACATCACCGCCTCGATTGCCATGGCCGTTATTGAGCAGAAGATGGACCGGCATATGGAAATGTGCTACATTTTTGCTTCTGAGAAGAAGTGGGCCTTCTCGGATGAGTGGCTGGCTTGCCTGGTTAATAACCGGGCTCTCTTCCGAGAGCCAGACTTGGTGTTAAAGCTGCTGGAAACAGTGATAGAAGTAAGTACGACAGACAGAGCCATCCCCGAATCTCAGCTCAAACAAGTGATCGACTTGATCCTGGAATGTTATGCAGACTTATCACTGCCAGATAAAAATAAAGTCCTCTCAGGTGTCCTGCTCTCCTGGGGGCGAAAGGGCCTCTCTGAGAAGTTGTTGGCTTACTTGGAGGGGTTTCAGGAAGACCTCAATACGACTTTTAACCAGCTCGCACAGAGTGCCTCTGAACAGGGCTTGGCTAAAGCTGTAGCTTCTGTGGCCCGCCTGGTGATACTGCACCCGGAGATGACAGTGAAGAAAATGTGCAGCATGGCTGTGGTCAGTCTCGGCACCCATAAGTTCCTGGCTCAGATTCTCACCGCCTTCCCTGCCCTTAGGTTCACGGAAGAGCAAGGTCCAAATCCATCCATCACTTTCGTGGCGTCATGCCTCAAAGAAACCGTCTGGACAAAGTTCTCTACACCCAAGGAAGAAAAGCAATTTTTGGAGCTCCTGAGCTGCCTGGGGAGTCCTGTGAAGCCCAAAGGGATTCCAGTCGCTGCTCTTCTTGAGCCAGATGAGGTGCTAAAGGAATTCGTCCTGCCTTTCTTGATGCTGGATGTCAGAGAGGTGGACCTCAGTCTGAAGATCTTCATCCAGACTCTTGAAGCGAATGCGTGCTTAGAGGAATACTGGCTCCAGACTTGTTCTCCATTCCCCCTCATCTTCAGCTTGTGCCAGCTCCTGGATTGCTTCAGCAAATACTGGCAGCTCCCCAAGGAGAAGCGGTGCCTCTCTTTGGATGGGAAGGATCTGGTGATCCATATTCTGGAGCTCCTCTGTGAGATTGTATTAGCTAATGCTGAGACCTTTTCCCCAGACACCTGGATCAAGTCCCTGTCCTGGCTCCACCGGAAGTTGGAGCAACTAGACTGGACTGTGGGCCTGAGACTGAAGAACTTCTTTGAGGGCCACTTCAAGTGTGAGGTGCCAGCCACACTTTTTGAGATCTGTAAGCTTTCTGAGGATGAGTGGACCTCCCAGGCCCACCCTGGGTATGGGCCAGGCACAGGGCTTCTTGCCTGGATGGAGTGCTGCTATATCTCCAGCAGCGTCTCTGAGCGGATGCTCTCCCTCTTGGTGGTGGATGTGGGCAACCCTGAGGAGGTCAGATTGTTCAGCAAGGGCTTTCTGGTGGCCCTGGTGCAAGTCATGCCTTGGTGTAGCCCCCAGGAGTGGCAGTACCTTTACCAGGTGACCAGGAGACTATTGGAGAAACAGCTCCTGCATGTCCCTTATAGCCTGGAATATATTCAGTTTGTTCCTCTGCTCAACCTGAAGCCCTTTGCGCAGGAGCTCCAACTCTCCATACTCTTCCTGAGAGCTTTCCAGTTTCTCTGCAGCCGGAGTTGTCGTAATTGGCTTCCTATGGAAGGCTGGAGCCATGTGGTCAAACTCCTCTGTAGCAGTCTGACCAACCTCCTGGACTCAGTTAGGTTAATACAGTCAGTTGGCCCACGGGCTCAAGGACAAGAACAGGACCTGACCCAGGAAACCCTATTTTTTTATACCCAGGTATTCTGTCATGTTCTGCACATCATGGCCATGCTCCACCAAGAGGTGTGTGAACCACTCTACGTTTTGGCCTTGGAAATCCTCACCTGCTATGAAACACTGAGCAAGACCAACCCTTCTGTTAGCTCCTTGTTGCAGAAGGTAAATGAGCAGCGCTTCTTAAAGTCCATCGCTGAGAACATTAGCCCCGAGGAGCGGCGCCAAACGCTGCTGCAGAAGATCAGCAACTTCTGACCTTTGTAGATCAGAAGACAGCTGGGCCTCAACTTGGTGGGGTCTACCAGGGCTAGAGCTGAGAAACTTTTTGGTTAAGTGAGATTGTACACAAGCTGAAAAGTATATGGCAATGACAGTGTAAAGAAAATAGTTTCTTAGGTATTTGTAACATACAAATTATAATAAAAGTCTCTTGAGTTTCATCTTGTCTCTTTTGAGTCTTTCTTATCAAGTTTAGGTTTAGATACACTCTGAAATTGGACTCAGCTAGAGTCTTAAAGATCGAGTCAGGCTGGGAGGAACATGTTCATAACTGGACTTCTCCACTCTAGAATTTGGCAAAGTCCAAAGGCGAAACCACCCAAATGAAAAAAATTACAAGGTATGTATGTGTGTTCTTCTGCACTGAGATCTTCTTCAAGAGCCATTCCGTGGTATCTTGGAAAGCGCAGCAACTAAGAAAAGAACTTTATTCTGCCACCAATTGGCCATGTGATTTGTGTGCCCTAAAGGCCCATACCACTGTAAAAAGAGAGGATTGGACCAAGAAAATTAAATGTCAGTGGGTAGATTAATGACCTCAAGAAAATGGTATCTTCTGAATTGAGGACTTCTGCCATACAATCTTAACTCTATCCATTAGGTGGATCCAGAAGGGGCTCTGCTAAAACTAGGTCTGGTAAACACAGCAGAGATGTGTTTAAAGGATAGGTGTAATTATCTTCTGGCGGGGGTGGGTTGTTATGGTTTTGAAGAATGAGAGCAGGGAATGGTGTGTGCAGAAGCATAAAAATGCAAATTAAAGGCATCCAGGGTATATTACAGCACTATGAGAACCAGTTGGTGAGGTGTTTAATTTGGGAGGCAAGCAAGGGAAAAGGATGTGCCCCGTCACCTTCATATCCATACCCTCATTCAAAATGGGGTATTATTCAGGTTCCCGCCCCCACCTAAAGTGGGCTGGCTCTGTGGCCTACCGTTGGGTTTCCACCCTCCCAACTCCTAATTGGGATTCACCTAGGAAGAGAAGAAAGGGCCTAAAGTCATTCGACGACTGGGCTTGAACTCTAGGACCCTGCAGCGTATTCTTGGACACATGAATTGCAGAAACATGTTAGGCTAAGGTATGAGCTAGGCCCTCCTGGAGGCTGAAAGCATTAACACATCCTCCTCCCCCCACATCCTACTTCTGCCACTTGCGTGGACATGAACACAGACCAGAAACAATAGCACAGCAGCCAGTCAAGTCAAGTCACAGGATGGGTCTCACAGGAAGTTGCTGTTGATGTATTTCACAAAGGAGGATAAGTTGGGAAATATTAGTGCAGTTTAATCACCACAAGGATGATTTATAAAGATATACTGATAGTACACAAAACAGTAAAAAACATTACAGCACTTTAGGTTTTTTAAATGGCACCCATTAAAGACTGAAATAGTCAAAATTTGAGACACTGTTACATATTCAGTACTTTAAAAGTTCATGGACAACAATGAATTAAAAGACACTTTAAAAAAATCTAGTCTTTCACTGCCACTTGAAAAAAAGCTTGATGGTAGCACAGTTTCTAAAACCCATCCTAGTTGATAAGGAATGATTAGTGTTGGCACCAGAGGATCCTATTTGCAAATGGCGGGTGAAGGAGTCAGTCCACAGGATGCATTTTGGCCAGGGCTGTCCTGCACTATTGCTCTCCAGCCTCTGGCTAGAGGGCGGTACACTCACATAGGAAGAGGCTTTGTACCATAAGCTCTGGCTTATCAGGAGGCAGTCTAGACAAGCCATCTCATGGTTTGGAATACAGAAGTCCATTTCTACTTCAGGACAGTGTCAAAGAGTGGGGTTACCCAGTAAATAGCTCAGTAGCCATCATTTCACTTAACTCCTATAGTTTTTAATAAGAGCATCCTGTGCATGTGGATATGGGGAAAGCTGGGCTTGAGGGGACATGTTAAAAAGGGGGTGGTATTTGTGTTTACAACAAGCTCACAAGTTTGACACGGGTCTTCACCAAGTCAGCCTGCAAAGGTGCTGACCTGTTGGCCTTCCTTCCTACTCAAGTGCTTCAGGTTCCCATCCCTGCCTCCTACCCACCCCTGCCAGTGAGACTTCTGATCGGAAATCATTAGACATGAGAATTCAATGTTGGCACACGGATGAAAGGATGAGGCAAAGGACCAATGGGTTATCTAGTAAACAATAAAAAACTGCCTACCCACAACAATTTTCCCAGGCCAACATCACAAGAAATTATTGCAAGAACCAAGTAATCATTTGCTTCTGCTGGCCCAGTATATGTGGATACTGCCCTGAGTGGTTGGAAAGATGGGTAGCCGCCGATATTAGGGCCAGGCGGGTGCCCAAGTACTACTCGCCCTGGTCCACCTATCTCCACACCCCATGCTTCTACCTCCCAGAGCCCTTGAGATAAGACCCAAGGAAGGATCCTTGGGCTTGCATTAAAACCACCTTGCTGCCAATGGAGGTCTGACAGGACCTGATCGTTGTTACCAAAAAAAAAAAGTGCTTTTGCAAAAGGGGCAGGTTAGAAGAGGGAGGTAATATGAATAATCTTTAGAAAAACTCAAACCCATCTGCTTATCAATACCCAAAAGGCTGAGGCCACCCAGGGCACAATTTGGTCCACGGAATACTGAGTGGAGGAGGCAGCTAGCATGAGGAAGCACCCTCCTGCCTGATTCCTGGGAGCAATTAACCATCCTTTTTGGCTAGGGGAGTGTCAAAGAGCCGGGCTGCCTTCTTGCACAGCAGAGAGAACCAGTAGATCTGGGGAGCGATGAGGAAGGCATTGGCCACGTTGCAGTAGAAAGGGATATGGAAGGGCGTTTGGAGCAGGCTGAGTCCCTGCTGTCGGCCATAGGACCAGTACATGAAGGGGAAGAGAAGGATCCGACAGGAGAGGAAGGTCGTCAGTGTGAGGATCCCGTTTACCTTGTAAAGAAGGGTGTGCTGCTGCTTTAGCTGTAAAAGAGAAGGGAAGGGGAATGCAGGGTCACCAAGAGGTTGGGCCTTCAGGGAATGACTAGCCCAAGGCCCACAACAGTAAAAGCCAACCATCTAGTTTTCTGACACTTGTAGAAAAGATGATTGAGCACTGCTGTATTTATATATGCCTATAGCCCCGTAGTTTTTCCAATAGTGATGTTGAATTGGGCCTAAGCCACCCCGCTGACAGGAGCACAGGAACACTGGATTAAAAAAAAAAAATTGAGGGGCCGGCCCGGTGGTGCAAGCGGTTAAGTGCACGCGCTCTGCTGTGGCGGCCCGGGGTTCGCCGGTTTGGATCCCAGGCACGCACCGACGCCCTGCTTGTCAGGCCATGCTGTGGCAGCGTCCCATATAAAGTGGAGGAAGATGGGCATGGATGTTAGCCCACAGTCAGTCTTCCTCAGCCAAAAGAGGAGGATTGGCAGATATTAGCTCAGGGCCGATCTTCCTCACACAAAAAAAAAAACTCTGTGGCCAGAAAAATACTTAAAAAGCTATATCAAGTTTGAATCAAATGTACAATTTCATTCCCACTGGCTCAGATGACCAACTGACCTTTAAGTCTGTTCAAGGATCTCCCATCCCACTATTCCAAGCACTAAGGGATTCTCCAGACCCCACAATCTACCAAGAAAAGCAGAGTCCATTCCCTCCGCACTATTTCTGCCATTTCTTTCATACATGCCTGAATCAGAACTCGGCCCAGCGACACAAACGGAGTGCTCAGTTCTGCCGTGAAGATGCAGCCAACAAAGAAGTCCCCAAGGTCTCCCCTAAGCTTCTGCAGATGAGAAGAGGAAAAGGGGAAATAAGAAATGGAGGTTGAGGAACCACTGGAAGGAAAATTCTAACTAGGGCTATTGAAAAGGGTAACCCTAAGAGACCACGAAGGGAAAGGAAATGCTAAATGGGCAAGTGTAGACCCCGTTAATACTCTGCTGCTTCCAGAGCAACAGCACCTTGATGGCTGAATCTAGAGGATCCAGAGGCAACTTCAGATCGGCTGATTGCATCACACACCAAGCTTTCTCTGAATTTCAACATTAGCCGGAAGGAACCCTACAGCCTACTTTTGGGTATCTAACTTAGTCATGCCAAAGGCACTTAGCCAAGTCAGTTCAACAAAATATGTGCCAGGCCCTGTGCTAGATGTTAGGCTCCCAAAGCAATCAAGAGAGACTTCGTACAGAGTATAACACACTCTGCCTCTCCTTTTTTCTTTTCAAGAAGGCAGTACAGCACAGTAGGCTAGCAGCTCTGTCACTTAGTACCACTGAGGGACAGAAACTCTTAAGAGCCCCAGTTTCTTCATCTATGGTACAGGGCTAACAATTGTTCACTATTCCTGATAATTTCTAATTATCAGTAGAAAGCTGTGAGCTCTTAAATCAAGTGCCTGCACCTGGTAGGCACACAGGACTTACCAGTTTCCTCTCTGCACTCCCATTTCTCTTCCTTGCTGGGTGGGTTTTTAATGGGAAAAATGGATCTGGGGAGAAATTATGAGGCTATTTGCTTTGAGAGTCTGTGCTTTTGTGACATCAAAATAATGCATACAGTACTCTCTGGCACTGCTGGAGCAAGTAACTAGTTGACTAAGCTCCTCTCATTTTTTAAAAACAATTTTTATTTTGTTTTATATTGTGTGAACTAAAGACAGAACCTTTGACAAATGCTAGGGAATCACAGAGGGCTGGGGGATTGCTGGAAGGAGGATCACGAACATTTCAGATTTGATTCTTTTCTACATGATTGGCCTGGGGATTTAACTGCGGAAGCAGCTGGCACGATAGTGGGAGCTGTAGGAAAGGGAAGGAAAAGAAGGGCAATCCTGACTCCCAAGTAATGGTCAAGATACCCAGTTCAACAGGAGAAACGAGTGACCAAGGCTGCTGGTGGCTGTCCTGGGAGGCCATACCTGTGCAACGGGGACAAGGACAAACAGAATGACTGCATGGTGCGTGATCATGAGGCGGTTTTTACTTAGGAAGTTTTGAAAAGTGGTGAGAGAGTGTCTGCGGTTCTGATCTCTGGTTCGGTACCATTCACAGAGGTACATGGCGTAGGTGTCATAGATCATGTATGGAACCAAAAACCAGGCATATTCTCGGGCAAGCCAGTGCCTGAAAGAAAGCATATGAATGGTCCATGAAATAATTATGGATGTCAATTACGAACGCTCAAAGCCAACCTCTTCTCAAACACAGTCCCTTCAGCTCTGTACTTAATCAGCTGTTTTTACTCCAAATACTTTACCATGAAGATGCTGAAACTAATAAGTAAGGAGAGTGAGCAACTTTCTCTGAATTACAGGGCAAATTTGTAAGTGTCAAAGGCAGAGAGCAGGAATTCACTCAGCACCACATGTGTAGGTGACTAGTTGTCCTATTTGCCTGATTTAGCTACTCATCTGTAATGGATTTTCCAGCATTTTGTGATATAACCTGACTTTGATATTGATACCTCTACCAATGATTCAACAGCTCCACCAAAAAACTGGTTTGGAAGGTGTCCCAAATCCCATATTTCCAGTTTAACTCCACTCAGTTGCTCAATAGTTGGGAGCGTCCTCTTGCATCTGCTTGCAACCCCACTCTCAGGAGTTTCTGGGGAGCAAACCTGGCCATTTTCTTTACCATTCTGTGGCTTATCCCAATTCTACTCATTACGAAAAATATGTCTGGAAATGAGCGCAGAGCTCAAGGACTACCTTACAGCAGTCAGATACCAGAAGAGAAGCTGGGACAAAAGACAGTGCTCCCATTTCCTTGTCCAAAGGGATGGAATCAATATTTGCTGAGTCGAAATGACAGTTTATCACTGTCAGAGAACAGATTAGAAGGAAACTCTATAATTTATACAATTTTGTTCCCAAATGATAAATCATAATTCTAAAGAAAATTTACGTGAAAAAAAATCTGAAATGAAATCATCTACTACGCTGGGAAGGATTAGATTTACTGTCAGCAAATTTTTATTGAGTACCCATGTGTTAGGAAGAAGAAACACTTTAGTTTTATGGTTCTCAAACTACCTGAACATCAGAATCACCTGCAGTGTTTGTCAAGGGCTCCACTCCCCAGAGACTATAAATGGTATGCCTAGGACCCTCAAATCCGTATTTTTAATTTTGTCTCAGATGATTTCCTAAGGAGCCAATCCACTAAACTGCAACATTGGGAATATTTTCTATGGAGGGTGCCATTCAAGTTTCTGTCCCTTACCACAGCATAACTAAATAATGAATAAACAATGAAATAGGTGAACAAGTAATGGCAAATATACAGGCAGGTGAATTAATTAGCCAAGTTCCATTTCAGCAAAAAAGATGCAATACTTATTCTACTACCCATCTATGTATCCATTGCTTTCTTGAAGCAATTCCAAGTAAAATAACTATAAACAGCTACTAAAAACTCGGCTGAAATATGACTGGCCTCTCCCCTTGAGTGGAGCCTAGGGTTCTAATATTTTGCACCCACTACCAATTCAGTAAGATCTGAAATTGTGATTGTTAGGTAGCATTCTCTGAAGATTTATTAGCAAGAGATCTGGATTATAATCTTAACTACTACTAGCCTGGAACTTAGCTTTCTTTATAAAATGAAGATGATAATCCTTGTCTTACTTCTCTGACAAAGTTATTGTGAAGATTAAAAATCTAAAAGTGTGCAAGTCCTTTTAAATGTAAAAAGTACCATCCAAATATAAGTGCTTAAATTGAGAAAACTGCCTAGCGCTGTGACTCTTAGAGATCTGAACCTTTTTTAGGGATCTGGATCTCTTTAAGAATCTGATGAAATCCTTGGCCCCACAACACATTCTGCATATAATTCGAGGGGATTTGTAGATACTCTCTCCTATCTACAGACAATCTATATGAAGGCATAAAATGAAAAGGCATATAATAGAAAAATATTTGGGTATACAGTAGATGAGCCCCCAAAGACCTTTTTTTTTTAAGATCACCTAGGTGCCTCTAGAGCACCCTCGTACATCCACATAAAGGTGGAGGGCACAGAAACGTGGTGTCTGTCTCCATTTTGCAAGCAGAGAATTTAAGGCATAAAGATACACAAAAGGAGGAACCTGAAAACCAAACTCAGGTTTTCTGCTATGCTCAAGCCACTAAAACACATGGCTTCTGAGGGGAAAACACAACAATGGTGCTATAGAACTGAAACTTACTCGTGTGCAAACATCTTTTTCTGAACTGTGTAGTGGTTCTCTGCTGCTTGCCCTCATGTCAGCTAGAGCTAGTGCTATGGGGCTGCATTTGTCTTAGTTTCATCTTTGCAAAGGAGTCTGGTTTCTTTTTTTTTTTAATTTTATTTATTTATTTTTTCCCCCAAAGCCCCAGTAGATAGTTGTATGTCATAGCTGAACATCCTTCTAGTTGCTGTATGTGGGACGCGGCCACAGCATGGGCGGAGAAGCGGTGCGTCAGTGCGTGCCCGGGATCCGAACCCGGGCCGCCAGTAGCGGAGTGCGCGCACTTAACCACTAAGCCACGGGGCTGGCCCTAGGAGTCTGGTTTCAAGTTTGATCTGACAAACTGGGGGCAGTGAAGGAGCTTGCTGCATGATCAGAAAATACTCAATTAAAATAAAAATTGAGCCCAGCCAAGCAAATGCTGTTAGCCTTTGGTGTATGCAATCAGGGTCACTTGACCTATCTTCTCTCAGCATCTATAATTCATCACCAATAACTGGTTTTGTCTAAAAAGAGGCATAAGAAGAAAAGCACAAACATCATGACGGCTGGATTAACCCTAGGTAAGATCCCGACACTAAACTTGCAGGTCACAGCGAGATAGATGCCCTGCTCAGGCTCCTTGCCCATTCCAGTCAGGGAGAAACGCAGGTGAAAAGCAGGACACTTTGCAAAGTCAACAGGAGAAAAGGATCAGGAAAGGCTGCTAGACCTTCCCTGCACATTTGACGATGGCTCTTCAACTTCACTGAGAGAAGTAAGGATGGTTCTAGGGAGACAAGTGATAAGAATGGCTTGAAAAAAAGCACCACCATTGCGAGGTCTAAATACTATACAAAGTAGACCACTCTGGTCTTCATGATTTGTTTTACTAGAGGCACATTTCCTGACCTACCTCTCGACTGAGCTCTAACACACATACAAGTCAGTTTTCTGAAAGCACCAGAAACCTCTTCATTGCTTTTAGCAAATCCAGAGGGAAGACAAGAGCAGCATTTGTAAGGAAAGGGGTGGTGGATTTGTTCCTTTCCATAGAAGGGCTCTGCTAACCACACTGGACATATCTTGGCCAATGAATGCTCCAGAGCAGGACCCCAGTGAGATCATTTAAAAGAACCAGAAGCCATACTCCTACTTCTGAATAATTTTCACACGTATCTATCTCATAAAGAACCTGGATCAATGGACCACGCTGTCCTCTAACACCTTAAATCAGCCTTAAACTCTGCCATTTTCTAGCATTTCTTCAGTTTACTTTCTCCTAAGCTGGCGATGCTGGAAGAGGTAAGGAGAGGAGGAGGGAACTAATTAGGGTGCCCAAGTTTTCCCATTCATCAGCCACCTAACAGCATGTGTCGATAAAGAACTAGCGCCTGTGAGCCACTACAATGTGGAAACTTTGAACAAGTTCAGCGCTGTTATTTGTGCTCCTTTCACCTGGCATTGGATGTTACCTGTCGGTGATCACGTCGCTACAGGAGCGGATGATGATGATCCCCGACCCGGTGGCCAACACAGCCTGCACTGAAGAAACCAGCCTAACGTGCGGCAGAAAAGAAAAAGGGGGACGGGGGCAAGCTTGGTCAATCCAGTCCCGCGGATAGTATAAAGCCAAACTCTCCAACCTGACCTGCCCCTAGGCTGCCAGCGCGGTGAGGAAAATGTTAGGGCCGCCGCCGCGCTCCCGATCCCCAAAGCAGCTGGCAGATATCGGTAGCAGGCTTCCCTCCCCATCCTGACCAGCGTGGGCAGCCCTCCACCCTTCTCTCTCCCTCCAGGGCAGGGCGCAGAGGGTCTTCGGGGAGCTCTGGCCAGCGCCACAGACGGGCAAGGACCAGGGAGGCAGCCCCCTCGCTTCCTGTCGCCCCCCTTTTCCGCCCTCAGCTCGGCGCAGGGGCGGGCGCAGCCGGGTCGGGTGGCCGTATAGCCTGCGAGCGGCCGGGTGGGGCGGCCGGCGCCCGGCCTCGCCCCGTACCTGGTGCTGATCATCACGCAGTCGGTGTCGGTCCATTCGGGCCGCGCGCGGCGCAGCCCCCAGCTGCAGAGCGCGAAGAGCCCCGGGAAGAAGAGTGAGCCCCAGGCCAGCGTCAGCAGCATGGGTGCGCGGGGGTCGGCCGCCTCGCTCGGCGCCCAGGGCGTGGCACAGGTTGGCTCCGCGCGGCTCCGAGACTGGCGCGGCCCGCCCGCCCCTATTTCTACCCTCCACCCTCCACCCTCCACCCCCGCCCCGGCCCCGGCCCGCCGCGACTCCGGCAGCCGCCGGGCGCTGGCCCCGAGCCCTCAGCGCCACTCTCCGCGTGACCAGGCCGGCGGCCGCGATAGGCGCGGGCCGGCCAGGCGGGGCGGGGTCTCGCCGCCGCCGCCCCTGGGACCAGAGGCTTGCCCGGGTTCCCCCGGCCGGCCGGCCGGCGAGTGTATGAGCGGCGGCGGCGAGCTGCTGCCAGGCCTGGAGCCGGGGCGCGCGCGGTCGAATGGGTTCCGAGTGCGCGGACGCTGCGCCCCGGAGAAGCGGCGCGCGAGTGGCCGCCGCCCGGCAGAGCCAGTGGCGGGAAGGGCCGAGGCTCTCGGGGCTTCTGTTCCGTCACCGCAAACGCCTCCCCCTCCCTCGGGGACCAGCCTGGCAGACGAGATGCCCCGCACCTGCCCCCAGCCCTCCTCTCCTCCCCAGGCCCGGGAGAAGGGGCAAGGAGGGGAGGGCCCCGAGAAAGCCAGGTAGGAAAATGCACTTGATCGAGATTCCCTACCACCAAGGTGGGGCGAGCCCTCCGGGCAGAGCGCGGTGGGCATCTCTTTGCGGGAAGAAAGGAGAGGGCAGGTAGGCTTTTGGCCATCGGCCCACCTGGCTTATTTACCAAGCACACTTGCTTCCAATTAGAAGTCTTAAGGAAACGGGGCCTTTCTGCAGGCCAGAGATGGCTTTTCTATGTCCTGCCAACTGCTGCAATTTCTCCCAGAGGGGGATCGCTCTGAAAAACATTAAATCCTGCCACAGAATCCACAGTTCCTCTCTCCATCCACATATCGACGTGGAATATCAAGTCTGCAGACTTCTGGGTACTGCCTCTTGGCTTTCGGTCAACATAGTATCCAGAGTCTTGGTGACTGTTTTGTCGTCGTTGTTGACAACGTGTTCTTATTTAAAAGTCCTCGGCCCGGCGCCCTAAACTCGAGTGGATTAGAATCGATCTCAGTTTCACTCAGCACTAATCACATGGGCCAATACAATAACTTCAGTATCACTGGCTTCTCTCCCTCTTGAGACCTCCCAAAGTTTTACTTTGCTTTGGTCTGTATCTTCCTCAGCTACCAAATGTGGGGAAAAATACAATTCATTTATGTCTACTGCAGTTGAAAGGTACTATGGGTCTCTTCAAATCAACATCACACAAAATGCTGACAACAGCCCCTGAGGAGGCCTCTGGGCTCAGCCTCTGGGTCAGTTTCCTCACTTGTGAAATAGGAGGGGGCTGAATTACAAGCTCTTTAAGGTTCTTCCAGCTCTAAATTCTTATGATTCTGTGACTTTTATAAAGTAACACATGATTTCTGTTAGACACCAATTAAATTTCCCTGACATGGCAGTTACTGGTGTAGAAACACATCAAGAGTAAACGCAGCTTTTAACATCTTCTTATATGTTGTTAAAATGAGGGATTGAGCCACCATTAAGGAAGCAGAAAGCCCAAAGAAAAGTCTGAAATTTCTTCCACTTAGGCAAACATCTCTGACTCCCAGAGTCACTGCTAACATCCTTGGTGAAATGAGAAAGACACTTCAATTTGATAGCAAGGTATCTGGCAAATACAAAGCTTTCTGTATTTTCACATTTGCATGTGGACCAATGTACACTTTCCATTTTCACTAGAAGAACCAATCCTTGTGCATTCCACTTTGTATTCCCTACTGATATATCCCAGTCACCTCCAGCTCCAGCTTTTCTAGAGAGGGACAAGTGGTTACAAGTCCTCCCTGCCTTCTCTCCTTAAAGGGATCAGCAACATGCACCACGATACTAACACTTTTAAGTGGTGGGAACCGATCTATTCCTTCCACAAGAAGTTGTTTGTACAGCTCTTAAGGAGTCTATGAAATGAAAACAAAACAGATGTTTCTCATATAGAAAATAGTAAGTAAAATCAGTTTCCAAAATCACGCTCAGGACATCACTGGAATGTTTAGGTTGAATCACCAGAAAGCCAACAAGCATTAACATGAGCCTTGGCTTTTCAAGCAATCAAACCCCTGTGGGCACAAGATAAAGCCAAATAAAAAGCACAAAGCGTTTTTTTACACAAACTTCTACTTCCCCTTCAGAAGTCTTGAGTCAAATGTTTCCTCCTCCAGGAAGGTTTCTATCTACCTATCTCTTCCAGGCAGATTTGTAAGTTTCATTTTCTAAATGCCTTTGAATTGGAATAGTAAGCATGCTGTTTTTTATTTTTATGTATGTCGTCATCCCCCCCACCCCCCACCACGCCCAGCAAACTGTTAGCTCTTTGAAACAAGGACCATGTCTTTTCATTTCGTATCCTAGGTTAGGCCTGGCACGTTCCAAGCGCTCAAGAAATGTTTGATACTTTTTAAAGCTAATGCTTATTGAGTGCTTACTGTGTACCAGGCACTATATCAAACATTTTGCATGCATTATCTCTGGATCCTCACGAAAAATCTGTTATCCTTACTGTGCGTGTGTGAGCAAAATGAAACCCAGAGCAATTAAAAAATTGCCCAAGGTCACATTGCCAGTGGCAGAGTTGGGATTTGAACTCAGTACTTTCTGCCTTCAAGTCTGTGCTTAATGACTATACTGCCTTCAAACTTGATAAGCAAGGAGTAGTTATTTTGCATAATATAGTTTCTGATTAATAACCACTGTTCCTAATTCTTTACTCACAAATATAAATGTGTGGAGTGGAGTTTATGGGCTCTGATGCTGCTGTTATTAACACCATTTTATTTTATTTTATTTATTTTTTTTGTGAGGAAGATCAGCCCTGAGCTAACATCCATGCCAAACCCTCCTGTTTTTGCCGAGGAAGACCGGCCCTGAGCTAACATCTATTGCCAATCTTCCTCCTTTTTTTTTTCCCTTTTCCCCCCCAAGGCCCCAGTAGATAGTTGTATGTCATAGTTGCACATCCTTCTAGTTGCTGTATGTGGGACGCTGCCTCAGCATGGCCGGACAAGTGGTGCATTGGTGCGCGCCCGGGATCTGAACCCGGGCTGCCGTAGCAGAGCGCGCGTACCCAACCACTAAGCCACGGGGCTGGCCCCTTAACACCATTTTATATTTATATATAACTTTATAATTTTTCAAAACACTTTCACATATATTATCTCACTTGCTTCTCAAAATAACCCAGTGAGGTAGGTGAACATATTATTTTCATTTTATAGATGAAGAGACTTAGGTGCAGAATGGTAAACTGACTTGCCACCCTACGAAGCGGCAAGGCTCAAGTTAGACCCTGGGGCTCCTGATTCACGTTCCAGGGTAATTTCAACTACGTCATGCTGTTAGGGTTGGGATTTAAGGAGTTTTTAATTATGCTTCTTATGTGAGTTTCAAGAGTGAAGTTTAGGTTACTAGATGTCAATATAAGACTCATTTACCAAATCAGAGTCTCACCTTTATAAATTCTCACAGGAATTTATAAAGCTCCCAGTTTGAGAGGGCTGTGGTGGGATTTCTTGATGGTTTCTTCTGCCACTGAGGTATATGATCCTGCTTTTTGGTTCCTGTATCTCCCATTACTTTAGGCCTCAATCTGGATACCATTAGGGGATAGGATGCAGGACTCGCCCACGTCTGTTCCCTGGTTTCTCCAGCCTTAAATTGAAAATATCATATTACTTGTAAGATACTTTGGGAATACTCAAGTGAATGTCATTAAGATATGTGATGTGTGGGCTGCTACCCTTGATCAAGGACATTTTCTTCCTATCCAGAAAAATGCATCTTCAGGAAGAACGATTGAGATTCACACATGAAACATCTTCCTATCAAGCTCCAGAACTGAAAGAGAACTTAGAAGTCTCCATCCACTCATCTACTTAAAAAATCATAACAGAGAAAATGAAACTCTATTCTGAAATGAAGGTTATTTTGTTTAGAACCACACTTCATTTCTGCATTAGGGACATATGAAGCGGGGACAGAGCAGCAAGGAGGACAAAAGGAGAACTGAAGTGATGGGAAGAGACGTGGAGGGAAAGATAGAGCACAGGAAGAAGGTCCATCAGAAGAGGCAGAGATAGATACAGTTATGGGGAAGAAAACGGCCAGGACACACCCTTAGACACAGGAAAACAGACATAGAGATACAGCTCCAGAGACTGGAATTCACAAGTGAACAAGAGGAAAAGATGTAGAGAAAGGTAAAGTGAGGCGTACAAAGAGAAAGAAAGTGACAGCCCTTCATGGAACATTGGTCCCTTTAGGCTAGCACCAACAAAAGCCATATTGTGTTTGAAGATATATGGCACAAGTAAGGAGGCAACTTGCTCTTAGGACTTGCTCTTTAGGAAAATGTGGCCAAGAGGAAGTTAATTGCCCTCCTCATTTTTCTCCTACACTTTGCATTCCATAAGAACACCTGGTCCATTTGGCCTTGCACTGTATCTGTATATGTGTTTCCCCTTTAGACTACATGCCTCTGATAAGCAGGTAGGGCCTATCCGTCCAGAGGCAGCCATGGCATACAGCACTGGGGTTAGGGCTAGAGGACCTGAGTTCCAGTCCTGGCTCTGTGTGACATGAGGAAAACTACTTAATTGCCCTGTAAAGTGGAGGTTCCTCTACCTACCTCACAGGTGGTTGTGTGAATTAGCTGAGAAATTTTATTTATTTATTTTTATTTTTATTTTTTTGTGAGGAAGATCAGCCCTGAGCTAACATCCACGCTAATCCTCCTCTTTTTTTTTTTTTTTGCTGAGGAAGACCGGCTCTTCACTAACATCTATTGCCAATCCTCCTCCATTTTTTCCCCCAAAGCCCCAGTAGATAGTTGTATGTCATAGCTGCACATCCTTCTAGTTGCTGTATGTGGGACGCGGCCTCAGCATGGCCGGGGAAGTGGTGCGTCGGTGCGCGCCCAGGACCCGAACCCGGGCTGCCAGTAGCAGGGCGCGCGCACTTAACCGCTAAGCCATGGGGCCAGCCTTTAGCTGAGATATTTTAAAAAATACATGTAAACTATGTGCTGGGCACAGGCAAGGGATATTATTCTTTATCTTGGTATCTCTGAAGCACAGTTACTTTCTGTTAAGCTTCTCCATAAAGATGCCCTCGGCCGGCCTTGCCAGGTTCCAGACTGCAGCTTCCTCAGTTTCATCCTGGATGATTTGCAAAAGCAAACTGTGAGTCTAAGCAGCACAGCCACACCCCAAGCACCTGGCTTCTACAAACAGTGACCACAGCTGCACACCACAAGGAAGTCTTTGCTCCTGTACACAGTGATAATGATCCCTGTCAATAAAAACCATCATTTACACAAAGAACTGATTATACAGTACTTGCCTTTGTGTACTGCTTTTATATTTTTCAAAGTACTTTCACTTACACTTTTCTTTTGGTATAAATGCAAAAATTTGCTTGTTTGTAGATAGTCATACCTGACTCAGAATACTGTGAGTTCTAAACTCAAGTTTAAAAGAAATATTCAAGGACGGTGAACCATTAAGGAAATTACCTTTGAAATGAGTTAGAACCAGCAAATCGCTGTGAACAAACTCAGCTGCCTTCCTAAATTATCAGATCAATAATTTTCAGTGTCTTCATGTCTCATAAGTAATTCCATAAAAGGTTGATTTTGCTTACTCTACTTAACTCAGATGATTTTTTGTTTTTTAGTTTTCTTATCATAAAAGTAATATGTTAAAAAGTAAAACATGCTCAGTATGGAAAATAATAAGCACAAATAATGTCATCACTGAGACAGAGTACTCTCAGATATTAACATTTTGGTAGAATTCTTCCCAGTCCTCTTTATATACATTTATTATATATTTGATTGAGGTCATGCTTTAAATTAATTTTGAATATTAATATTTCACTTATAAACATTTTTAATGTTATTAAAATTTTCACAAACCTCATTTTTAATAAGTCAGAAGTAATCTGATATTTGAATTATTATAGATTATCTTTCAATGTGAGTTAGCACTGGTTTTGAAAGGGATTCTTTTTTTTTTTTTTTAAGGAATTCTTAACTGGGGGAGAGTGGGTTTGTTCATAGGCACACCTGGGTACACATACATAGACAAGGCCTTCACCTTTTCTGGTTACCTTAAAAATATTATTAAGATTCCCATACTTATTACCACTCAGTTTCTGTCTTTAAAGTGGGCATCGTAATATCTATAGAAACCCAACCTCCTATTGAAGTATCTAGTTTTTTTCTTTTTATAGGTGGAGCTCTATTAACCTATTTAGTAAACTACAATTACGTAGGCGCTTGGTAGTTGTTTAAGAAGTGAAGGAAGGAAAAGCTACTCTTTTTGAAGCTAAGTCTGTAGTGTCTTTTACCAGGCACAGCCAATTTCAACCGCAAGAGTTAATTACTACTCAACAAGATTGTAGGTGAAAACCTAAATGGCCAGAAACTAACAATGCAGAGAAAGCTGATTAGTGACAAGGACTTAAAAGTCTTACTTGGGAAGGAATCTTCATTATATACAGCAACAAGCACGTCAGCCGCAAGCATACTAGTGCATGCTTATGTGGCAGCTGAGCGTCACCACTTGTCTGTGACTGACCTCACAAACTATTAATGGTCAGTCTAAAGGCTGAATGAACTGTTACGAGCCAGGCTGAATGAAGTACGTTTGCCCTGTAGGCAGAGCGAAGTCCCACGTTGCCAGGTAACATGATGGCGTTGCCTAGCATAGGTCTTAGAAGGATTTGGAAAGTTTTAAACAATATTTGTGCAAGATGAAGGACGGGGAGCACTTGCTAGTCAAGATTCTGCTGCTTTTCTTCTTTTGTGTGTTATAAGTCCATTGTTTCCTTATGCAGTATCTGTGGCTTGACTGGTTTGTCTATGTATTTCTCTGTAGACTATAAGCACCATGTTGACTCACTCTGCTGCTGTTTAACACTCTACTGTTGGGGTCCTGGCCAATACAACAGCACACACATAAGCCTTCAAAAAAGATTTTAACACTGGAAAGGAAGAGAAATAACTATCATTATTTTCAAACAAAATGGCAATTTATCAAGACAAACTAAGAAAATCAACTGAAATATAGAATAAAATAATTGAGATAAGGTGTCTAGATACAAGGTCAACATACAAAAATAAATGTCTTGTCTATAAGCCAGCAAATATCAATTAGAAAATGTAATAGAAATAGAGGACCATTTACAATTTTTTTTAATTTATAAAATCACTAGTTTTAGACCTAATAAGAAATATGCAACACCTATATGAAGAAAGCTACAAACCTTTACTGAAAGATATAAAAATCTAAATAAATGGAGAACATGGCCCTAAAGGGAAAATTCAATATTATAAACATGTCAAGTTTCCCCAAATTGATCTCTAAATTCAATACAGTCATGTGCAGCATAAGGACCTTTCAGGCAACAACGGACTGCATGTACGATGGTGGTCCCATAAGATTAGTACCATATAGCCTGGCTGTGTAGTAGGCTAGATGATCTAGGTTTGTGTAAGTACGCTCTACGATGTTCGCACAATGATGAAATTGCCCAACGACGCGTTTCTCAGAACGTGTCCCCGGCGTTAAGTGATACATGACTGTACAATCCCAATCAAGATCCCAACCTGTTTTTCATGGCCTCAACAAGCTCTTTCTAAAGCTTAGGTGAATTAGAGAAAATGTGCAAGAATGGCCAAGAAATATTTGAATAAAGAACACTGGAGGAGGGGAGTTTACAGTATATCAAAACATCCTACAAATTATTATAATTGAAACAGTATAGAAGAAACAGGTCAATGGAACAAAACAGAGTCCTGAACCAGACCCACTAAGTTTAATCTGTGGCAAGCATCATACTTGTGAGGAAAGGGAGGAGTACATAAGAAAACCACAGAAACTATTAGCCTTCCTTTAGAAAAAATAAAATTAGTTGAATAGTGTCCCCTCAGAATTCACGTCCACCCAGAACCTCAGAATGTGACCTTATTTGGAAGTGGGGCCTTTGCATATTTAATCTTGATAAGGATTGAGGTGAAACCATACTAGATTAGGGTAGGCCCTAAATCCAATGAGAGTATTCTTATAAGAGACAGAAGAGGACGCAGGCACAGAGAAGAAGGCGATGTAAAGATGGAGTGAGAGATTGGAATGATGAGTCTACAAGCCAAGGAATGCCAAGGACTGCTGGCAGCCACTAGAAGCTAGGTGAGAGGGTTTCTGCCCCAGAGCCTCCAAAAAGGAATCAACCTGGCTGACACCTTGATTTCAGACTTCTGGTCTCCAGAACTGTGAGAAAATAAATTTCTGTTGTCAAAATGTACCCAGCCTGTGGTAATTTGTTACTGTAGCCCTAGGAAACTAATACAATGCCCTGCCACACACCAAATACAAACATAAATTCCAGATATATCAAAGGTTACACATAGGGGCCAGCCGCACAGCATAGTGGTTAAGTTCAGCACACTCTGCTTCAGTGGCCCAGGTTTGCAGGTTTGGATCCTGGACACAGACGTATACCACTTGTCAGCCATGCTGTGGCAGCGACCCACATACAAAATAGAGGAAGACTGGCACAGATGTTAGCACAGGGCAAATCTTCCTCAGCAAAAAAAAAGGTTACACATAAAAAGCAACACTATAAATGTATTAGAAGAAAATTTTAAAAAACATTTTTATAATTCATAGGCTAGAAAAAGCTTTCCCAAACAAGGCATAAAACCTAGATGTCATATAGAAAAGGACTGACAGATTTGTGTACATTAAAAACAAAACAAAAGAAACTGTACATCAAACGTCCCTATTAACAAGTTAAAAGACAAGTAACTGGTTAGAAGAAAATATTTGTAGTATATAACAGAGTAAGGGTTAATATCCAGAATAGGCAAAGAGATCCTACAAATTATGAAGAGAAACAAATGACCCAAAAGAATTATTCAAATGATATAAATTGGAAATACACAGAAGAAATACAAAAGGCCAATAAAAGCTTTATAAGTAAATATTTAAAAGACTGATAACATCCAGAGTACATAAAGATACAAGGATGTGGGCAGTTTGTTCAGTGCTGGTAGAAGTATACACACGTATTACAAGGATATAGTATTGTTTGTAATAGCAAAATATTAGGAATGATCTAAATATCTAGTAATAGAGAAATAAAATATTTTATGGTATGGCCAGACCATGGGATACTATATAGCCATTAAAAGGAAAGAGAGACCAAAATACAAAGAGCTCCAGAAAATACTGTTAAAGGGGAAAGAACAAATAATGATAAGTATAGTGAGACATAACATGATTTAAAAAAACTATAAATGTGATTGGTACATATACTGCTATATAATCATGCCAAGAAAGGTTTGGAAGGAAAAATACCAAACTGCCAACAGTGCTCCCTCTGGGGAGAGAAGTGTGTATGTGCATGTGTTGGTTTTGTGAGTGTGTATATGGGGTGAGGCGAAGTAAGAGTGACTTTTACATTTTTCTGTGTTATATGAGTTTTTTCAATACAAACGATTCATTATTTATTACATAAATATAAAAGAAAGGAAAATCATAATAAGCACCTAGAAAGTAATGGCTCTAATTGTTAAACTTGCTTGGCTTTCTGTGGAACATGGTTCAGTTCAGGCATGTGAGTATTTTGAAATATAGTTAGAAATTTGATGAAGTAAGAAAAGCATGCTGTCTTGAAAAATACATGAAAGGTAATATTTTTTAAAAACATGACATAAAACATGATTTTAGGGTCATCATTTTTTAAAGTGTCAAGGTGTTGTGAGCTCTTGGAAAACAATGGCTTTGATTTTTCTAAGTAACGCTGTAACAGGACCTAGCTCGGGGAGGTGGGAGAAGCATTGAGAGCAAAAGTACTGGACTGGAACATAACAGACCTTGCTGTCATTCTAGCAGGCAGCACTTAGCTGCGTGACCTTGGCTCCTCATCCTACCATCCTACCTACCTCAAGGACTATCGGGAAGACTAAGAAATAACATATGTGAAAACATTTAAGCCATACATAAAGTACTATGCAAATGCACTGTATTGTATTAGTCCCTAAAACCATTCACCATTGTTTAGTGTAGTGGATTACATCCGCCCATAAAATGCTAAACTCTAAACCCAACAGATAAATGTGCTTGGGCAAGGGCAATGAGGGCAAAGAAGAGAAACTGAGAATAAGCAAAGTGAAGATTTTCACAGGCAGTTGAAAACATGTGACTGACACTAAGGAGAGAAACCCAAGTGTGGATATAAAAGATTTGGAGACTAATGATGGCTGTGCGAGTTGTCTCTCAAAGCAGTGAATCTCAGTGGGGAACTAGGGTGGAGAAAGCAATCAGAATCTTGGACAATATTATATTTAGGAAATCAAACTTTTACTGGTTTTCTGATGTAGACCTATATAAAGTTTAGCTGTGCAA
Source organism: Diceros bicornis minor (assembly GCF_020826845.1). Taxonomy (NCBI): domain Eukaryota; kingdom Metazoa; phylum Chordata; class Mammalia; order Perissodactyla; family Rhinocerotidae; genus Diceros; species Diceros bicornis. Next base: position 16,784,975 of record NC_080757.1, on the reverse strand, counting down.
AATACTCTTGGCAGGTGGAGAATGGATATCAACCGCATATCAGTGATTGTAAAATTGGAGGAATGAGGATCACACCTCTTATCAGAATATTGATGTGGGAGGGATCACACAAGATTTTTATGTTCAGCAGGAGGAGGTGTGGGCTTAAAAAAAAAGTTTCAGAAATATTCAATGGAATCCCCCTTCCCTTAAAGTTGCATTCAAAATCTTGTACAAATGTATATTTTTCTGGGGAAAGGATCTACATAGAGTTCTTCACATCCTCCCAGGGGTCCAGACTCAAAAAAGATTAAGAACTACTGGTGTAGACCAGGAGAAGAGTAGCGGCTGAAGATCCAGCTCAGGGAATACAACAAAACTCAGCAGGAAGAGGTGGAGCTAAAGGGACAAGGAAACAGGGCTGGAAGTGGCAGAAGCATCTGTGAGTTACTTAAGGGTGTTAGATACAATGAATGACTAATATCTATGTTACAATGATTGTACTAGTTAGTTAATGTCAATTTTATACAACAAGTTTTTTTTTTCATTTGTTGTAATGTGTAAGACTTGTACAAAAGGGTTTGTCATTTGGCCTATATAATTATCACTTTGAGTAAGTGAAGGAATTACTGAATTAGAAACCCAACACAGCCAATGGGAAAGGGTTCTAATTTAAAAGCATCTGGGAGCAAGCATGTATGCATGAATGAATGCCTGACCTATGACCATGAGAACAGGAGAGCTGCTGAAGCTAGCTGAAGATTATGATCGGTTTAGCAAGAATGGGCATGCATAGATAACCAGAGCACCAACCAAAACAAAACTTGTGTCCAGTGTATGGGAACATTCAGAACCATCTGCATTTCAATCAAGAACAAATGCGTGTCGAGGATATTCAGAAAATCCAGGAATGAAGGACAGCAAAAGAACCTGTCATCACGAAAAGCCGTGTACTAAAAACAGTCCATACAGGAGTGCCAAAGGAACATTTTGAATGAGATTTCATGCAGAAATTAAACTATATTCCTCCACTACAGTTGGCCTGCGAGCTTTTGCTACCCACAGTGACAACAGGATCTAAGTGTGATTGTGCTTGAGAGTCCTGGGGGGCGTTTTGGAAATTTGTAGGGGGTATTTTTGGTTAACATGATGTTGGAGGAAGGGGCTATACTACTGGCATTTAGTCGGTAAGGATTAGGTAATTCAGACATCCTGCAATTTTTACAGGAAGTTTCACAAAAAGCTCAGCTGTTTAGGAGAAGGTTGTTATGGAAAGGGAAGCCTCAATGGAAAGAAGACGCTGTCTTGATTTTATAATAACACACTCTGCCCAATATTATTAATAGTGTTAATATTATTCATTATTCATTATTAATATATTATAGTACAGCGACTTCAAAAACAATGAAACTGGTTGCAGATGTAACAGGATATTGATGACTCCTTTTTCTTTTCTTTTTTTTTAGTGAGCAAGATTGGCCCTGAGCTAACATCCGTGCCCATCTTCCTCTACTTTATATGTGGGACGCTTGCCACAGCATGGCTTGATGAGCGGTGTGTAGGTCCACGCCTGGGATCAGGGCCTGTGAACCCCAGGCCACCAAAGCGGAGTGCATGAACTTAACTGCTACACCACTGGGCCAGCCCCTGGAGACCCTTTAACAGAGTTGGAAAGAAACACTAAATTGACTCATGAAATTTAGAGATCTCACTGGACTTCATTAATCAAGGCTGTTTTAAACTACTACTATTTCCATCCTATATACTTACATTTTTTTGGCACAATGAGAAACATTATGAAAATTCCTCATTTGGGGGTTACTGTTTCTTTTCCATTTTATTCTGATGCTGTCCTCAGAGATGCACCCCACAAATCCCCTACAGCGTACTGTAGGACTCCTCCTTTACCAATCCATCCTTTTCCTGTCACCTGTTAAAGGATAGGGGCTCCAAGGATTTTTTTTGTGTGTGTTTTTTAAGTATTAGAGACTGGATTTATGCCTCATTTGGTGAAATTTCAAGGTAGAAAATATGTTTTCTCTAATACTTTGTCATCAGCTGTACTCCATCCCACAGCATAAAAGGAAATTGTTTTGTTTTTTTTTAAAAAAGCCTAGCTCATTTGTGAGACTATCACATGCTCCTTATTTTCATACCCAAATTTCTCGTATCTGTAAACTTCCATATTTTATTTCTAAAAAGTGTATACTCTGTCTTTCCAGGCTTCTTCCTTCTGTTAAAGGTATTTCCTTCCTTCCTTTCACTTATCATAAATAAATCAGTCTAGCCTGTTATCACGTATCTTTATGTAATTTTTAACCTAGTGTCTACCTGTATCTCTGCTCTTTTATCTTCCTACACTTTTTGTACTGTATAACTCTCTTAAACCCAAACTTATATTCATTACTAGTATCTTATCTGCAAAGAGGGAGAAGGAAAATAATGGAGTTGGGAGATGCAGAGTAGGGACAGGTTTGGGTCACAGGGGGGATGCAATTGAGAGCTGACAACGGATGCATAAAAGGACAATCAGTGGAAATTGGACAGTATGAATGTGTACTGGAGACGGTCACCCTGGTTTCCCGACTCTCCACGACAACGCAGGCTGCTCAGAAGCAGAGAAAACGAAAATGAGGGGACTAGGGTTGACGACGGGCATGGTAAACCTGGTCACGTCACTCCTCTGCTTACAGTCCTTCCCAGACTTCCCGTTCCTTAACATGACCTTCAAGAGCCTCCACCATTTGGCACTGCCTAATTCTCCAGCCTCTTCTTGTACCGTTCTCCCCTTGGCATTCAAAGTCCCATCACTCTGGCCAATTCTCGTGGCTTTTGCAAATACTGTTCCTTTTGTCTGTCATCTCCTCTTCCCAGCCCCTACTCTTTGCTTCAGCTGAAAAATCCCTTCCTCAGAGAAGCCTTTCCTGACCCCCAAATCCAATCAGAACACTATTAATATAGTCTCAACATATGCTTTACCTGTCTTTCAATAGACTTATCACAATAATATGTTTATTTGCATGAATACCCTTTTCATACAAGGAAATAGCTCCCTGGAGGCAGGCATTTGGTCTATTTTGTTGATTGCTAAATTCCCAGCACCTAGCCTAGTGCCTATCACCAGCAGGAAGAACAGGAATTGAATTTACTGAATGACTGAATGAATGACAGGAAGAGTTAGCTATGGGACCTTGAGCAAGTTTTTTGTTTTTAACTACATCTCCATTTTCTCATCTAAGTGGAGATAATGATAATAACTACCAATCTCAGAATTGCCGTGTGGATTAAAAGAGACAATGCATGCTTAGCATGGTGCTTGGCATATAGTAAGGGCTAGGAAATGTTAGTTATTATTATCATCATTAAAAATAAGCTCTATGAACAACCAGAACTCTCATACATCACTGGCAGGAATGCAAAAATGATAAAGCCACTTTGGAAAATGGTTTACCAGTTTCTTACAAAGTTAAACACAGATTTACCATACAACCCAGCAATCCCACTTCTAGATATTCACCCAAGTGAAATGAAAACTTGTGTTCACACAAAAACCTGCACAGGAATGTTTACAGCAACTTTATTCGTCATTGCCCAAAACCGGAAACAACCCAAATGTCCATCAATCAGAGAATGGATAAACAAATTGTGGTACATCCATACTGCGGAATACCACTCAGCAAGAAGAAATGAGCTACTGATATATGCAACATGGGTGAAACACAAATGCATTCTGCTAGGTGAAAGAAGCCAGACTCAAAAGGTGACATATTGTATGATTCCATTTCTATGACATTCTGGGAAAGTCAAACTATAGGGACAGAAATCAGGTCAGTGGTTGCCAGGGAATGGGGTGGAGCACCAGGAACTTTGGAGGGATGATGGAACTGTCCTAGGTCTTGACTGTATTGGTAGTTACATGACTATATGCATTTATCAAAACTCATGGCATTATAAACTAAAAGGGTGAATTTTACTGCATGGAAATGATTTCTTAATGTAAAAAATGAAAAAACATCCAAGACAGGTAGATATAATTACCTTTTCCTTTAAAAAAAGGCATTTATATTTTCTAATTATAACAGTACTACAGGCTAATTGTAGACATTTTGGGAAAATGTACAAGGAATGTACATTCCATCACCTGCAGAAAAGTGGTATTTCTGTGCTATGATTTTCACAGGGAGAAAATATACACACACATAAACTGGGACCATGCTGTGGATTTTTGCTTTCTGAAATATACATTTTGCTTTCTGAAATATATTAAGCACATTTTTTCCATATCATTAAATAATTTTCAAAACCATTTTATGAGTCAATAATATTCTATTGTATAGCAAATTTATATTTTTAAGCTTTCCTTTATTGTTAGAAACGCTATTGCTCCCATCTTTTCTTTACTACAAACAACTTTTATAAAATTTAAAATAAAAAAAATCTGAACGGGCCAGAGACTCTTCCATCTTGGAGTTTCAATGTTTAACTGGTAAAACAGCTCTTCTCTTGGCTGCAGTTCTCTCGTTGTTTTAAGTGTCTAGAGGAAAAGTGGTTCCACAGGGTGATCTGGCCTCTTTTTCCTTTGTGGTGCATAAGGGCTAGACACCCTAATATCACCTGTATTACCAGCTTAAATCTGCACAGCGCTTTTTGTATTTAACCCTCACCACATCCTTCCAGGGTAAGCCCAGCAGGTGGAGTACTTTGTTCAAGATCACACAGTCGTGGAATGGGACTTAGACTCCAGATACTCAGAAAGTAAACATTTCCCAGCGGCGGGGCACTGCTTAATCTGGCTCTTTTTTTTCCGCCAAGGCGGAAGCTGCAGACACCCCCAGAAAACTCTGCCCAGAGGCATGGCACAAGGGGAACTTCGTCAAGCGGACGCTGTCCCATCCTACAAATTGTCCTTGGCACCATCGCCACTTACCAGCTGGGGTCATTTCTCCCCGATGGCAGGGGGACACCTACTGCCATTGACCAAGGGGGCCCTGGCAGCTGAAGGATCGCCGGCTTCGCAGCCCGTGAGGGGGGCCGTCGTTGGGTCTCGACGCTGCCGGGGCTTACCCTCACCGGGGGTTCCTGCCGGGGCGGCCAGGCCCTCCTCAACACCAGGGCCCTCAGTGGGGGACGCCTCTGGCGAGGCGAAGAGGGCCTCCACCATCTTAAGGAGAGCTGACGGCAGGCAAGGGCCGCCGGACTACAGGGCTGCCGGGGGAGACTCCCGGGACGTGACAGGAATGCCTCCTCCGGGCGACCAAAGGTCAGTCCTCCGCTATCCCAGAGTGCCCCGGATCCCGGAAGTGCCCGGCTTCCCGGAAGCGCCCGGCTGGCTGACAGAGCTGAGTCTTGTCTGAGCGCTGCAACGCGAGGGTTGCTGGTCTGGGACGTGGGTGACGGCTGGAGGTCCGACTGGGAGTTGGGGTGGGCGTCGGAAGGGGGCTGGGCGGCGGGATGATGGAGGAGGAGGAACTGGAGTTCGTGGAGGAGCTGGAAGCCGTGCTGCAGCTCACGCCTGACGTGCAGCTCGCAATCGAACAGGTGAGCGTTCCGCCCCCAGAGGGGGGGAGGGTGCGGGGGATGGGGCAGCTCTGTGGGAGGGACCTGGGGTTGGACGGGGAGGAAGCGGTCTTTGGACTGAGAGTGGGGAGCTAGGCACGGAAGGGAAAGGAAAGGCTTGAGAGGAGGTTGTGGTGGGAAGAGGCTTCTGAATCTGGGGAAGGGAGAGAGCCCTTTCTAGGCGTGGGTTGTCTTTGGAGGGTGGGGCGTCCTGATGGGTTTGGGCAAAGGACCTGTGCCCCCTGAAAGGATGGACCTAGAAGAAGGGACTTCATGGGTAGCAACCTCAGATTTGGGGGGTTGTAGGGCGGTTCTTTTATTTACCAGGCTGGTGTGCCGCCGCTCTCGATTCTCAAACTAGCTCCTTGTGAGTGACTCGGAATTTAGAGGAGGGGGGTACCTTTAATTTCTGAAGCGGATCACAGAGCAGAGGGGAAAGAGTTGAGAAAGGACCCTTTTACTATACTTAAATGGTTGAAAATTCCTGCTGCTGATCAGTTTGGGGTAGGTTGAAGAATATTCCCAGGAGGCCTCCCTTCCCTGCAGAGACTCTTTAGATGACTAAATTCTCTTTTCAAGTTTATTGAGTTTTTAAGAGTAATGATATTAGAAATAGTGATTTAGACCCTTGTACAGAGTATTGTTCCTGATAAAGGGAGAAAATCTCTCTTAAAGGAATTGGCGTAGGGGATATGATTTAAGAAAAGGAGGGTTGTGTCACATTTAATGACCACTGGGAAGTTTTTCAAAGTAAAACATTACTACTACTATTGCCAATAGTTAATATTTATTGAGCATTAATACTATGGGTCTGCCACTACATTAAGTAATTTGTATTGTTCCATTTGTAGATTTTTGGATGTGTGTTTTTCTAGGAGTGGTTGGATTATCCATACAGGGCACATTTGGCACATCCTGAGGATGCCAGACCATTGGGCAAAGGTTTTGGTGTTCAGGCCACACTGCTCCCCACCCACCTCCATCTGCCAGAAAAAGATACATTTCTGGTTTTTTGCTGAGGAAGATTCGCCTGAGCTAACATCTGTTGCAATTTTCTTTTTTTGTATGTGAGTCGCTGCCACAGCATGGCCACTGACAGATGAGTGGTATAGGTCCACGCCTGGGAGCTGAACCCTGGGCCGTGGAAGTGGATCACAGGGAACTTAACCTCTAGGCCACAGGGGCTGGCCCAAGACATACATTTCATTTGCTCTTTGGACCTAGTGGGTTCTAATTGAAGAAACAAATAATGCAGTCAGTTATTGTTTGACAAGGATTTTAGAAGAATACATTTTTGCTGTTTATTAAGAAAATTGAATTCTAGCATAGGTTTATCTAATAAACCGACACCAGAGAAGAATTTGCTTCCCAGAATAGCTATCTTGAGCCGGTGAAATCCAGTACCCAGGGGATCACTTGACTGTTTTTATAATCCACCTTGTTACATGTTCTTCAAGTTGCAACTTTTTTTTGTGTGTGTGAGGAAGATTAGCCCTGAGCTAACATCTGATGCCAATCCTCCTCTTTTTGCTGAGGAAGACTGGCCCTGGGCTAACATCTGTGCTCATCTTCTTCTATTTTATATGGGACGCTGCCACAGCATGGCTTGACAAGTGGTGCGCACCCGGGATCCAAACCCGCGAACCCCTGGCCCCTGAAGCGGAGAGCGCGCGCACTTAACCGCTACGCAACCAGCCGGCCCCCAAGTTGCAACTTTTAAAGGGAGTTAGCTGTATTTCTCAGAAGGTAGCATTCTTTTTTCTGTTAAAGAGATGGACAGTTCCTGAATGCCAGCTTTCCATTTCCTGACACTGTCTGAAGCACAAAAATGGCTTCAATGCATAGTGAATTCTCCTGCAGAGACATCATTGAGACGTGGAGCATAAGTCTGTCATCAAGACTTCCTTAGTACAACCATGTCATCAGCTGGTTTAATCTGATAGTGCACAATGCCTGCTTATATTTCCTTGTCCTTGGAATCTTGTTGATGTCTGTGGAACTTTTCACTGTTGTACATTCTGTTAGTTGCACCAAGATGTTAAAATTACAGATGTTGGTGAAAATTAAAGAGTTACTTTAACAGCTGTTTTATTGAGCATCTGTTGTGTGTTAAGCCTTGTAAAATGGAAAGAGATATGGTTTTTGTCTTCAAAGAATTTACTAGGGAGTAGTAAGTAGGGAGGAGAGAAATAATACATAAAACAAGATGGAAAGGTGACAGCTATTTTTAATCCCCCATCTTTGTATAGGTATTTCCAAGCCAGGATCCCCTAGATCGAGCAGATTTCAATGCTGTGGAGTATATCAATACCCTGTTCCCGACGGAACAAGTGAGTATAGAGTTTCCTTTATTTCAGCGGCTTCTGGCTCATCCTGTGTTATGATTGGTGTGTTATACTACATAATCTAAGGGGCCTTGATAAACAAGTGTGAGTTAAATTCATATCAAACTCCATTGTAACCAATTGGGGGAGATTAGCTAATACCAAATACTGTTGTTGTGTTAGAGTGGAATTCTTTATATAGGGAGCATATTATTAGAAATTGTACCCTTAGGTCGTAAGAGTCCCTGCAAACTTCCTGTAGTAAATTGGGAACTGGAGAGAATTTTTAAAATGTCATAGAGAAAAGTGGGAGTGAGGTGGGCAGGCTAAGCCTGGAGCCATAAAACTACTTTCACTCCTGTTTCAAGATGTAACTTTTCAGACTTTCTGTTTTATTTTGTTTTGTTGAGTGATTTGCCTATCCAGGTGGGTTTTTCTTGTAAAATTAGTTTTTGGGCATTTAGGTGAGAAGTAGACCAGAATTAGAAGCAGCAGAGTTGGGAGAAGGTCAGCTAGAGTTGTGCTTGGTTTTTCATTTATTAATCCAGCAAACGTTCAGTGGGTCCCTGTCAGGTGTTGTCAGTCACTGTGCCAGGCACTGGGGATAGAAAGATGAATAAGACCCAGTCCATGCCCTTGAAGTGTCCATGATCAAGTGGGGAGAGACACTGGTGAATGCTGTAAGAGAGGTATGTAACAGTTCAGTGAGGAACGGAAGAACAATTTTTCCTGGGAAAATCAAAACCTCAGAGAGGAGGCAGCCCTTCTGCGAAGTCTTAAAGGATTCATCCTTTCATTTAGTCCAACTCAGCAATCATTCATTAAGTGCCTACTAAGTACCAGGCACTGTTTTAGAAACAGGAGAAATGGTAAACGTGACAGGCAAGTTTCTGGTCTCGTGGAGTCTAGTGTGGGGAAGAACACAATAAACATATCAACACATAATTAAAGAAGAAATTATCAAGTATGGTGGATGCTGTGATAAGAAGCCAGTGCGGCAATAGAGCATGACAGCATGGGGCGGGGGGAGGGAAGGGGTGTCCTTTAGATGGGTGGTCAGGGAGGGTCTCTCTGAGGTGCTTACCTTTATGCCGAGACCTGATATCTATGAAGGAGCCAGGCTTGTGGCAATCTGGCAGAACTCTATTCTAGGCAGAGTGAACCGCTAGGTAAATCTTCCAGGATGACAAGGGAAAGAAGGTCGTTGTAAACACAAGGCAAAGGCTCGGAGAAACGCAGAGTGTCCACAGGGAGCATACCCTCATTGGAAATGAGGCTGAAGGAGTAGGCAGAGAGCAAGGATCCTGAAGAAACTATATGTCCTCTAGGCTTGTGGTCTCTAATTTTTTGGATAACACATGCCTTTCAGTGAAATATTTTCCACAGAACTAATTTTCACTGGGCTAAATTTTAAGCCTGTACCTCCAAAATATTATGTATATATCCTAGTACCAATATTAAATAAATAAAGTTTTAGTAGTGTTTGCTATATAAATAAAAACAGAGCTTTTAATATTTTCTTCTCACACCCTCATGGGTATTATTGCAAACCCTTTGGGGATGCACCCACCTTCCTCTGGAGACTGCTACTCTAGGCACTGGGTGTTCGTTGAAGGACTTTTGACAGGGTAATGACTGGATCAGATTCACATTTTAAAAATTCCCTCTGGCAGCACTGTGGAGGATGAACTGGGGGAGACAGAACTGGGCGGGAAGACCAGTTAGCAGACTACTGTGACAGATCGCTTCAGAGGGGTGATGAGAGCCTGCGTGAAGACTGGGGTGGAGGGAACAAGATCTGAGTGCTATTTAGGAGACAGAAGTCGCAGAGTTTGGTGGGTGAAGGTATGTCAAATCTAAAATTCACTGATTTACTCAACAAAAAACACCTCCTCTGCCCAGCTCTGTAAGAAATTTGGGGCTAGAGGGGTGAACAAGATAGATATGGTCCTTACAACATAGAGCTTCCGGTCTACCTTAATAGTTACTAACTACACCATTAACAGATTCTGAGTAAATTATTATGACTTTCCAAAGACTTGTTTGTATAATTACAATACAGTAATTATTAATTATTATTTGTTACTTGCTCTCAAAAGAGCCCTAACTTCTACTACAACTATAATAATAATTAGCATTGATTGACTGCTTACTATGTACCAGGCGCCATTCTAAACACTTAACAATGATAAATTCTCCACTTTGTTAACATGCTTGTTTTGTGATGAGAATAATGAGGCACAGAGAGATCAAGAATGCTCATCTTAAATGTGATAGCTTTGCCGTGAAGGAAGCAGGCTACATACTGTAAAAGCAGAGGCCACAGGGCCTTACTTAGTCTGAGGGATCCAACAAGGCTTCCCTGAGGAAATGGCATGTAAGCTGCACATTGTAAGCCAAATGAAGGGTTTTGAACTTTGATTTCTAGCCTGGCAGACTGGGTGGGTGTTGACACCTTTACCCTATATTGGGGGTAAGGAGGAAGAGCAGGTTTCAGTGGTAAGTAGAGTAGGAGTCAGCTGTAAAGATGAGCTCAGTTTTAAATATATTTGGGCCATCCAGATGGAAATATGTAGCTAGATATTTGAGTCTGTAGCTCATAATCCCCATCATTGTTAATATCTTGGCATATATCCTTCCGAACTTTTTCTAATGGACATGTTAATTTTTAAATACATTAAAAGTTGGAAAAAAATGGTACCCTGCTGTGTGATTTCTTTTTTGAGATTTCACAGCCTTTAGACCTCATCATTTTCTATGAAAGAGGAAGTCTAGGAATTAGCTGGAGATAGAAATTTGGGAACAACTGGTATAAAGACAGTAGTTTTAGCTGTGAAAATATTTCATCTACCCCACCCTATCAAGAATGCTGACTGACCAAAACAGAAATAAGTGTTAGGTTTGAAAATTATGTGGGAAACCACTAGGTTCTCACTTCTTCCTGATACGTGTATTTTTTTTTTTTGTGAGGAAGATCAGCTCTGAGCTAACATCCATGCCAATCCTCCTGTTTTTTTGCTGAGGAAGACCAGCCCTGAGCTAACATCTGTTGCCAATCCTCCTTTTTTTTCCCCTTTTTCTCCCCAAAGCCCCAGTAGATAGTTGTATGTTATAGTTGCACATCCTTCTAATTGCTGTATGTGGGACGCGGCCTCAGCATGGCTGGACAAGTGGTGCGTTGGTACACTCCGGGATCGGAACCCGGGCCGCCAGTAGTGGAGCACGCGCACTTAACTGCTAAGCCACGGGCCGACCCTATGTGTATTTGTTTTTAAAATACTGAAGGGAGCACAGACATTTGTTGTTCCACAGATTCAGTTATATGTCTTGTCTAATTACGCCCCCATGTACATGATAGTGTGTGGTGAAGTTTCTTAGGTAACTCAGAAAAGTTATGACACGGGGTTACCTTTATTTCCCCAATCTCAGATTTATACGTAGCAGTTTATCTTCCAACCCAGATTCTCATGGACCTTGATGAAAAGGTAATAGAAAGTAGTGGCATGATTTATAATTTCTTTCAACTATTGCTAGATCTTGGCAGAACCCATCTATATACCTCATGGACGTGCAGTAAATACTTGTGAATTATGAGTTTAAAGATTTTTATTTATTTTTTCCCCCCAAAGCTCCAGTAGATAGTTGTATGTTATAGTTGCACATCCCTCCAGTTGCTGTATGTGGGACGCAGCCTCAGCGTGGCCGGAGAAGCGGTGCGTCGGTGCGCACCCGGGATCCGAACCCCGGCCGCCAGCAGCGGAGCGCGTGCACGCAACCGATAAGCCACGGAGCCGGCCCATGAATTATGAGTTTAGAATATTTAAAGTAAGGTAGATGTCAGTATGTTAGGAACAAAGTTAGTGCCGCTCTAAGAAGGAGGGTGTGTACGTGTTTGTGTTGAGTGGCAACTACTTGCAGTGTCTGTGGTTGCCTGGAAGCAGGACTGGAACAGATCCCCGGATGTTTCTAACTCACCAGGTCCAGGTGGGAGGAGCTCAGGTTTCTGTAATTAATAGGGCTTCTTGGGTGGTTCTCAAGAGTATGGGGGCCGCCCGGTGGCTTAGCGGTTAAGTGTGTGCGCTCGCTGCTGGCGGCCCGGGTTTGGATCCTGGGCGCGTACCGACGCACCGCTTCTTCGGCCATGCTGAGGCCGCGTCCCACATACAGCAACTAGAAGGATGTGCAGCTATGGCATACAACTATCTACTGGGGCTTTGGGGGAAAAAATAAATAAATAGAATTATAAAAAAAAAAAAAAAGAGTAGCCAGGTTTAGTAACAATGATCTGGAAAACCTTTCTAGCCTCCCAGTAGGCAACTGAAGATAATCGTTTGTCCTGTTTTCTTTAGAGGTTTGATTAGGGGAAACTAGATGAAATTTATGATAAACTAATATAATTAAGAACTTTGAAAAAAGAATCATATGGAGCTATTTATGAAGAATTTTTAATGACCTCCCAAATGCTCTAGATCTGTGTTGTTAAGTGAAAAAATAAGATGCCAAGTTGCCTATCGTCTCGGTTTAATTTTTTTTTTTTTTTTGATTTTTATTGATATTTTAATGGTTTCTAACATTGTGAAATTTTGGGTTGTACATTTTTGTTTGTCCATCACCCCATATATGACTCCCTTCACCCCTTGTGCCCACCCCCCACCCCCACTTCCCGGGTAACCACAGTCCAGTTTTCTCTGTCCATGTGTTGGTTTATATTCCACATATGAGTGAGATCATACAGTGTTTGTCTTTCTCTTTCTGGCTTATTTCACTTAACATAATACGCTCCAGGCCCATCCATGTTGTTGCAAATGGGACGATTTTGTCTTTTTTTATGGCTGAGTAGTATTCCATTGTATATATATACCACATTTTCTTAATCCAATCGTCAGTCGAGGGACACTTAGGTTGCTTCCACTTCTTGGCTATGGTGAATAATGCTGCAATGAACATAGGGGTGCATAAGCCTCTTTGGATTGTTGATTTCAGGTGCGTTGGATAGATTCCCAGTAGTGGGATGGCTGGATCATAGGGCATCTCTATTTTTAATTCTTTGAGGAATCTCCATACCGTTTTCCATAGAGGCTGCACCAATTTGCATTCCCACCAGCTGTGTATGAGGGTTCCTGTTTCTCCACATCCTCTCCAACATTTGTTGTTTTTTGTCTTGGTGATTATAGCCATTCTAACGGGCGTGAGGTGGTATCTTAGTGTTGTTTTGATTTGCATTTCCCTGATGATTAGTGATGTTGAGCATCTTTTCATGTGCCTATTGGCCATCTGTATATCTTCCTTGGAGAAGTGTCTGTTCATTTCCTCTGCCCATTTTTTGATCGGGTTGTTTGTTTTTTTGTTGTTCAATTGTGTGAGTTCTTTATATATTATGGAGATCAACCCCTTGTCAGATGTATGTTTTGCAAATATTCTCTCCCAGCTGGTTGGTTGTTTGTTCATCTTGATTCTGATTTCATTTGTCTTATAAAAGCTCTTTAGTCTGATAAAGTCCCACTTGTTTATTTTTTCTTTAGTTTCCCTAGTCTGGGTAGGCATGTCATCTGAAAAGATTCCTTTAAACCCAATGTCAAATAGTGTGTTGCCTATATTTTCTTCTATGAGTTTTATAGTTTCAGGTCTCACCTTCAGGTCTTTGATCCATTTTGAGTTAATTTTTGTGAATGGCGATAGCACATGGTCCACTTTCATTCTTTTGCATGTGGATGTCCAGTTTTCCCAACACCATTTATTGAAGAGACTTTCCTTTCTCCATTGCATGTCCTTAGCACCTTTGTCGAAAATTAGCTGTCCGTATATGTGTGGTTTTATTTCTGGGCTTTCAATTCTGTTCCATTGATCTGTGTGTCTGTTTTTGTACCAGTACCATGCTGTTTTGATTACTATTGCTTTGTAGTATGTTTTGAAGTCAGGAATTGTGATGCCTCCTGCTTTGTTCTTTTTCTTTAGGATTTCTTTAGCTATTCGGGGTCTTTTGTTGCCCCATATAAATTTTAGTATTCTTTTTTCTATTTCTGTGAAGAATGTCATTGGGATTCTGATTGGGATTGCATTGAATCTGTAGATTGCTTTAGGTAATATAGACATTTTAACTATGTTTATTCTTCCAATCCACGTGCATGGGATATCTTTCCATTTCTTTATGTCATCGTAGATTTCCCTCAATAATGTCTTGTAGTTCTCATTGTATAGGTCCTTCACCTCCTTGGTAAGATTTATTCCTAGGTATTTTATTCTTTTTGATGCAATTGTAAATGGTATTATCTTTTTGAGCTCTCTTTCTGTTAGTTCATTATTAGCATATAGAAATGCAACTGATTTTTGTAGATTGATTTTGTACCCTGCAACTTTGCTGTAGTTGTTGATTGTTTCTAACAGTTTTCCAACAGATTCTTTAGGGTTTTCTATATATACAATCATCAGACATCAGAAAAAATAAGATGCCAAGTTGCCTATCGTCTCGGTTTAATTTTTTTAAAAAGCTATATATTTGCGTAGAAGGAACAGTAGAAGGCAAGCTACCAAAATGCTAATGGTGGTTATACTCTGCTGGAGGTGTGAGAGATTTTAAGTATTTTCTGTAATCAGCAAGAATTGCCATCAGAATCAGGAAATATTTTTCAATAATTAAAACATTTTTATTTTTATTATTTTTTGTGTGTGTGAGGAAGATCGGCCCTGAGCTAACATCTGCCAATCCTCCTCTTTTGTTTTTTTGCTGAGGAAGACTGGCCCTGGGCTAACATCCATGCCCATCTTCCTCTACTTTATATGGGACGCTGCCACAGCATGGCTTGACAAGCGGTGCGTTGGTGTACGCCCGGGATCTCAACCGGTGAACCCCAGGCCATCGCAGCCGAGCGCCCGCACTTAACCGCTTGCGCCACTGGGCTGGCGCCATTAAAACATTTTTAAATGATAAAGTTAAAACTGTACAACCACATTACAACTAAACTAGATGAGTGATTCTGAAAGAGGAAATGTATCGTCTCCACCCAGGGCAGCCCGTCTGGATACCTGTGGGGTATTATCCCAACTCCAGGAGAGGCCCTCAACCCCAGTGAGAATGACTGCCATAGTGAGGCACTGAACTGATAGCAGGAAGTATGTCATATCCCTCAGGTGTGTTGGCTGGAGAAAAATGAGGTTGAGAACCATTGTATTAGAGGGATCATGGTAGAGTAAGAAAGAGCAGAGACCCAGGAGTCAGACAGAGCCCAGCCAAAGCCAGATGTGCTAAATGTTATATCCACGGCCTTGAGCAAAGCATGTATCCTTTCAGAGCCTATTTCCCATTCTTTACACTAAAGAGGAACATAGCATGCCTAGTATGGTTGAGAGGATCAAGGGATTTAATTTCTTTAAAATGTCTAGAAGAGTATTGCATATCAGATCCACATTAAATGCTAGCACCCTTTCCCTTTTGCTTCCTCAATAGAAAATCTGAAAGATAATGGAAAAGTGGTCACCCATGGGTCCACCTAACATGCAATCAAGCATTATAATTTTAGAATATTTCTTCCTGGTCTTTTAATAGCTATATTCTTGGGGTATTTATGGCATACTTGATATTTTTAAGTGTTTTCTCCTTGTTAACATGTTATCATAAGCAATCTTCTCTCTTGTTTCTGAGCCTCCCTGCCCCTCATGTCTGTAGTGGTAGCATAAAAGTCCATCGAATAAATTTTTTTTGTGGCCTGATTTATTGAACTTTTCTATTGATGGCCGTTTAGGTTGTTCCCAAGTTTTTGCTCTATTAAATGCAATTGAGGGCCGGCCCCGTGGCTTAGTGGTTAAGTGCGCGTGCTCCACTGCTGGCGGCCTGGGTTCGGATCCTGGGAGCGCACCTACGCATCGCTTCTCCGGCCATACTGAGGCCACGTCCCACATACAGCAACTAGAAGGATGTACAACTATGACATACAACTATCTACTGGGGCTTTGGGGGGAAAAATAAATAAATAAAATCTTTAAATGCAATTGAACACCTGAAGGCATAAATATTTTGAATTATTCTTTTTTTTTTTTTTTTGTGAGGAAGATCAGCCCAGAGCTAACATCCATGCCAATCCTCCTCTTTTTGCTGAGGAAGACCAGCCCTGAACTAACATCTATTGCCAGTCCTCCTCCTTTTTTTTTACCTTTTTCTCCCCAAGGCCCCAGTAGATAGTTGTATGTCATAGTTGCATATCCTTCTATTTGCTGTATGTGGGACGCTGCCTCAGCATGGCCGGACGAGCGGTGCGTCAGTGCGCGCCCGGGATCCCGGGCCGCCAGTAGTGGAGCGCGTGCACTTAACTGCTAAGCCACGGGGCCGGCCCCTATTTTGAATTATTCTTAGAAAAATTGTTATGGCTTAAACAGGACCTTCATGTCTAAGGAGTATTAAATTTAGGAAATAGTTACTGTACCGCCAAAAATCAATGTTTACTGATGTGGGATGACCTCCAAGTTATATTGTTAAGTGAAAAAAGCATGGTGCAGGATGATGTGCATTATATAAAGAAGAGGCTGTAAGTTATGGATGAGCTTTAAATACATAGATCATCTCTGAGAAGTACGAAAGAAACTGGCTCAGAGCCATTGCCTCTGGGGAGGAGAACTTGGGGGGATGGGTGGGACGAGGGGAGAGGAAGCCTTACTTTTCACTATTTACCCTCTTCTACTATTTGAATTTTTGATGATGTAATGTTTTACCAATTTTAAATAGATTGCAATTTTTAAATTTTGATATAATTTCCCATTTTCAGAAAAGATGCCAGAAAAGTACAAAGAATTCATGGCTTCCCTTCACCCAGATTCCCCAAATGTTAACATTTTTTAAATAGTTTTTTTAATACTAAAAAATTTTTTTTAAAAAAAGAAATGGGTTCCAGCAGAGGTAGGCAAAGCAGAAACTGTTATGCCCATTGTGCATCTGAGGAGACAGAAACTGAGGGAGGTTAGACAGCTTGCCCTGTAGACGTACAGCGAGTTTGTGGTGGCAGAGTTGTGCCAAACCCAGGTCCTCTGACAGCTCAGCTCCTGTTCCCGCAGCGTGATTCATACCCAGGCCAGTTTTGAAGGGACAGACTTGACAGTGGATTCCTCGCTTAAAATAACATCTCTTTTCTGAGATTCATCTTTACGTCAGTCTGTTCTTGGATTTCTGAAAATTCTGAGTAACCCTTGGCTTTGTCAGAACAGTAGACAGATGTGAATGGCCCCACCTGACGTCTCAAACGCTTGTGACCTGGTTCCCTTACCAGACCTGCTCCTGGCCGGCTCCTGGCCTCCTCCTGCCAGCGCAGGTTGCCAGTAGCAATTTATAAGCACCATTCCTGCATCACCCCCAATTCCTTCTGAGGTTAAATATCTGTTGAGGGAGAAGGAAAGAGGACTTATAAAATTCTCTTTTGAAAACTTGAGTTAAAATGGTTCTATAAAATTGTACTGTCTCTATTCCATTAGGGGGCACCATTTCCTCACGTTTTCTGCTTGATGAGGTTAGAAATAGTCTATTTGTTTTTATTGTCATTGTCTTAAAAATAGAAATAACTTTATTGTAATTACAATAGCAATGCATAGTCAATATAGAGCAATTAGAAAATACTCATAGGCCAAAAGAGAAACACTTAAAATCCCTCCTTTTCGTAGATTACAACTATGATGCTGATTTCATAGATTACAGCCACTAGTACGTATAGATGACAACTACTAGTGTTTATCCTTCCAAACTTTTTTCTAGTGGACCTATACACTTAGAAAAAAAAAATAGATTTATTTCTTTATTGAAGTATAACATAAAGTGGAGGAGTACACAAATCTTAAGTATACAGCTTGATGAATTTTCACAAAATTAATACTGCCATGTAACCACCACCCAGATCAAGAAATAAAACATTAAAAAAAAAGTCTTCAGATGGTGCCTTCTTGCATCCTCGCGGTCACTACCTCCCTGAAAGATAATCACTATCCTGGCTTCTAACATGAGAAACTAGTTTTACCCATTTTTGAACTATATACATGGAATTGTACTGTGTATACTCTTCTGTCTGGCTGTTTTTGTGCAACATTATATTAGTGAGATTTATCTGTGTTGTCGTGTGTTGTAATCATTCATTCACTTTCATCGCCGTATTTTGTTGTATGAATTTGTCCTATATACCAGGGGTCAGCAAACTTTCTGTAAAGGGCTGGATGGTAAATATTTTAGGCTTTGTCGACCATTCAGTATCTGTTGCAACTGTTCCCCTCTGCCATTGTAGCTCAAAGGCAGCTGTAGAGAATATGTAAATGAATGGGCGTGGCTGTGTTCCAATAAAGTTTTATTTACAAAGAATAGATGCCAGGCTGGAGTTTGCAGTAGTTACCAACTATGCTATACTTTTGTTAAAAAAGTAAAAATTGTATCATACTGTATGATTAAATTTTTGAGATGTCATAAATAGCCATTATCTATAGCTCATCATTTCCCTGTAAAAGAGGAATTCCAGGAAGTAAAATAATAGCTGGCACTTTTCCTTCTTTATTGTAGTCTTTGGCAAACATAGATGAAGTCGTGAACAAAATTAGACTGAAAATAAGGTAAGTAACACTGTATGATTATTAATAATTAATAAAAATTATGTTGTTAATTTAGTTAATCACATTCTGGATCACACTTGTCTGTGAGAACCCTGAAATCTCAGGTTTGATGTAGATGGTAATTAAAAAAAATTTTTTTTCTTTTCTTTTTTTTTTTTTACTGGAGAAGAGTCGCCCTGAGCTAACATCTGTTGCCAATATGCCTCTTTTTTTGCTTGAGGAAGATTAGCCCTGAGCTAATATCTGTGCCAGTCTTCCTCTGTTTTGTATGTGGGTTGCCACCACAGCGTGGCTGCTGAGTGGTGTGGGTCCGTGCCTGGGATCTGAACCTGTGAACCCGGGCTGCCGAAGCGGAGCGTGCCAAACTTAACCACTATGCCATGGGGCCAGCCCCTAAAAAATAATTCTTTTATGGGGTTTCCATGCGAGCCTTGTGGCAAAGGACTTGATTCTTTGATCAGTTTTATAAAATTTCAATTCAATTCAATTATTTATAAAAAAGGAAGGAAGCTGTAACAGGCTGTTCGAAACAGTTGATTATAAAAAGAAGCAAAAACATTTCTATTGTTTTTTTAAATGTTTTTATTTCTCTAGCAGATTTACCTCTTGTTTGTATTCCCAAGGCTTAGATATGAAGATGGGCTTATATGTGTATGTCTTGGCCACATACCAGCTAATAATATGATCACATCTGCTGGTTGGCATGGGTAGTGGCCCAGGATTAAACATTGTAATTAATCTAGGATGTGATTGTCTAGGTGGTCATCAAGTGTCCTTCCTGCCCAATAGCCTTGTTCTGTTTTATCCACGTTTGAATTTCCAGTTTTGACATATGATAAATACTCAGGCAATGTTTGTTCGTTATAATTATTATTATAATGGTTGATGTCATTACTTTAAATATAGGTATTTTTTTAAAACTTTTGATGAGGAGAAGGCTTCATTTTGAATCCAGGAGATGATTTTTTTCCCTTACAACCTTTGGGTTTTTTGGTGAAGACCTCTGCCATTAATATTTTATTCAGTTGGGTGCCTTAGGAAGTATAAAGAAGCCTGTTTATTATTTTGGTGGACTTTAACGATAACAGTTCTAATAGAGACCACTAAGTTGTCCAGGGTTTGCACAGAAAATGGAAATTCCCTAATCATCTAAAAATCACTTGTGAGCCAGTTGTTTTCAGCTTTCTCCCACCATAGCTTTAGTGGATTCTTCAAATGAAAAATGAAATTGACTGATATAAGAAGTGCCATTAAATGGCCCCTGTTGAGCCACAGGGGAAAGAGAAACTGGATGCCACAGATCTGTGTTCTACAATCAGGGCCCAGAGGGCGAAGCACTGATTTCGTCTATCACTCTGGATCCTTATCCTTTTTAAGGTTCCTGAAGAAGTTACTGAGGAAGGATTTTGTGTGCGGTAATTTGAATTCCCTGGCTTGTTCCCGTAAAGTTTCAGCAACTTTGTCATTCCTGGTTTACTCCATGAAAAATACTAAAAGTTATATTGGTCCTTTAGGGCAGCTCTGAATATTAAGTGAAAATAGCCTGTTTTTTAAAAAACAAAGACGACTCATCAGTCTGTGCTGGACTTGGCTTCTTACACTACTGTTGCTGCTCCCCCGGGGTCCAAGGCCTCATTCTTCTTTATATCCTTCAAACTTGTTTGGTTTTCTGGACAAGGAGGTGCATTTTGCAGAAGTTGATGGATAAGTTACTAAGTTTTTTTTCCTTTGGTCAACCTAGAATAGAGACTTTTTTAATGATTTATATCCTTTAACTTTTTTGCTAGGAGACTGGATGACAATATTCGAACTGTTGTAAGAGGTCAGACAAACGTGGGGCAGGATGGCAGGCAAGTAAGTCACTTATTCCTCCATATTAGTTATACTCCCCTGATTTCTTTAGTCCAACAACCAAGTGACCAAACTGTGGATCTCCCTGCTTGCAGAACACTTGCTTGTTGATTTTTCCCATACACAGCAGGAAACGTACGTGACCTGTCCCACTAGCAGCAGTTAGGTTAGCAGCTGCCCAGAGCAGCTATGAACTTGCACTCGGCATCCCTTGGACCAGGAGCATGTATTGTAGCACAGCTCACTCAGGGCCAGGGGCATGCAAGCTGAAATGAGAAAACCAAAGTTTCCTTGTCTTTCTCCTTAGTGTCAGACGTCTCTTGTGCCCTGCTTTATTTTGTGTACTGTGGCTGCTTTTATCTATCAGCTAGGTTGTTGGGATTTTGATATTACTTTTGTTGCTGCCAAAGATAGGAGTAACCTGTGCATTGAAAGACACTATCAACAGAGTAAAAAGGCAGCCTGCAGAAGGGGAGGAAATACTTGCAAATCATGTATCTGGTAAGGGATTAATATGCAGAATATTTAGAGAACTCCTGAAATTCAACAGCTAAAAAGCAAACAACCCAATTCAAAAATCGGCAAAGGACTTAAATAGATATTTCTCCAAAGAAGATATGTGAATGACCAATAAGCACATGAAAAGAGGCTCAATGTCACCAATTGTTAGGGAAATGCAAATCAAAACTACAGTGAGGGGCCGGCCCGGTGGCGCAAGCGGTTAAGTGCACGCGCTCCGCTGCGGCGGCCCGGGGTTCGCTGGTTCGGATCCCGGGCGCGCACCGACGCACTGCTTGGTAAGCCATGCTGTGGCGGCGTCCCATATAAAGTGGAGGAAGATAGGCACAGATGTTAGCCCAGGGCCGTCTTCCTCAGCAAAAAAAAAAAAAGAGGAGAATTGGCGGATGTTAGCTCAGGGCTGATCTCCTCACAAAAAAAAAAAAAAAAAAAAAAACTACAGTGAGATACCACCTCACACCCATTAGGATGGCTACTAAAAAAACAGAGAACAGCAAGTTTTGGCGAGGATGTGAAAAAATTGAAACGCTATGCACTGTTGGTGGGCATGTAAAACGGTGTAGGCACTGTGTAAAATAGTATGGTGTTTCCTCAAAAAATTAAAAATAAAATTATCATATGATCCAGCAATTCCACTTCTGGGTATTTATCCAAAAGAATCGAAAGCAGGGTCTTGAGGAGCTATTTGTACATTCATGTTCATAACAGCATTATTCACAATAGCTGAAATGTGGAAGCAACCCAAGTGTCCATCAACAGATGAACGGATAAGCAAAATGTGATATATACATAACAATGAAATATTATTTAGCCTTAAAAAGGAAGGAAATTCTGACATATGCTACAACATGGGTAAAACTTGAGGACATTATGTTAAATGAAATAAGCCAGTCACAAAAAGACAAATAGTATGTGATTCCACTTACATGAGGTACTTAGAGTAGTGAAAGTCACAAAGATGGAAAATATAATGGTAGTTGCCAGGGCCTGAGGGAGAATGGGGAGTTATTGTTTAATGGGGCTAGAGTTTCAGTTTTACAAGATGAAAAGAATTATGGGGATGGATGGTGGTGATGGTTGCATGACAGTGTTAATGTGTTTAATGCCACGGAACTGTACAATTAAAAATGATTAAGGTAGTAAATTTTATGTTATGGGTATTTTACCACAATAAAATTTTTAAAAAATCAAGATGGAAATAAAGTTCATATATTGCAAAAAAAAAAAAAGAGATGATAGTAACCTGATATAGCTGCAATTCCTCGTACCTAGTTCTGTCTGCAAACAGATAAGTGTAGATTCATTTCAAAGTTTTACAGTTCTTTTTGGATCCAGCTCAGGAGGCTGTTGGAAAGGAATGAAGGGAAAAAGAAGTGTGTGGGGAGGAGGTATTCTTCAATGACTGAAGGGCCAGATGTTATCTGTTAACCATTTTCCTTTTCATTTGGATTCTGTTCCTCTGTTTAGGCATCATATTTCAGAAATTGCTATCATAACAGAAATTCTGAGCATGCCATTTCTAGTCTTTCTCTCATACAGTGTCTGGGCCTCTCTTTTCAATACTAGTTCAATTAGGCCAGGTGTGTACCTTTGTAATAGCTTCAATTCTGTTATTTGTCCTCTTTGATATTTTTTAGTACAGCTGATTTTTTAAAATGTTCATGATGCTACCCAGATTATTTCTGGGTGGGGGGTGTAACCCTATGTAGAAATTCCCTGATCTCTCATATTCCTGTTTCCTCTGCTAGTAGCTCACTGGTGTTATGAGTCTCTTTCTTTTTCTTTTACATTTTTGGTTTTATTCATTTCTCTATTTTTCTTCCATTTTATGACTTTCTTTTCCTCTTAATAATCATCTTTCATTGGCCTGTTTGTGAGTAGTCTACCTTCTTCCTTATTGTCATCATCAGTATTTGTGTATAGACATATCAGGTTCCTAAAACTGATCCTATTTCGTAGTCCTTGCATGGTTCTTAGTCCTTATTGCTTTGTTTTTGTCTGTTTAGGTTTCTCCCACGAAGCATCGCTTCTCTGGCAGGTGAGGCCTGGGTAAATGGGGCCCTTAGAGGTAATAAAGAATAACAGGGTAGCCTGCAAACACTCCCGCCTCATTCTGCTCTGTAACTTTCCTACTATATGTCTGCTCGTGTAATCTCCCTCTTCAGAAACCTCAGTGGCCTCTGTCTACCAGATTAAATCCAAGTTGCTTTGCTTGGCATTCTAGGCCTAAGTCTCCCTTTCCAATTTTGTCTTCTGCTGTGATTCATCCATACTGAAGACTTAGTGCTCTACAAGCAACTCCTGTGCTTTCTGGACCTATGCTGATGTACGTCTTTTTGCCTGAAATGCTTTCTCTACTCTTTTTCTTCCAGTAGCTTCAATCTTACCCGTGTAAGGCCCAGCTCAAATACTACTTCTTTCATGAAATTTTCTGTTTAGCTCATCTGGATATACAAAAGGAATCAGAGTTTTAGAACTAGAAGGACTCGGCACCCCTCTGGTCCACTCCTCTCATTTTACAGATGAGAAAATTGATCCCAGCATCCCTCAATTAGATGTATATCCTTTCTGCCCACAAACTCCCACAGCCCTGTGCTTGTGCTTTTCATCTGGCTTTTGTGTGGCTTTCATCTGAGTTACTAGTAAACACGTCTTGTCCCCTTGGCTAGTTTATAAGCTCCTTGAGGCAAGAACCATATCTTCCTCATCTTCACATTTCTTGGAACGCATAGTCGATGTGCAATAACATTTTATTCAACTGTATTGAATATCTGATCTGTGTGAGATTATTTATTGATTGTAAATAAACAAAACCCTTTACCATAAAAACATCATTTTGATCAGTGTGTGTCTTTCTTTAAAGTTGTTTAAAGCTTGATTTGTGTATGATTAGTCCCAACTTACTACTATTTGAAATAATAACACTACTGTTTAGTGTGATTCAGCCTATATTTAGGATGGCTCACTAGAAACCTTAAAATACTTATGAAGAGAGTCTCAGGTATTTAAAATTCCAAGAATGTGAAAATAAAGTGAATGATTCATCAGGACTTTTTTGTTGGGTCGTGCTATGTAGATATATATCTTTTAATTATTTATGTTTTAACCTGTGGTCACAAACTAGCAGTATTGGAGAGTTAGGCCCAGAGTTAGACAGCCTGCAGGAATGTCAGCCTTCCCCACCTTCACATATTAATAGGTTACAGGTTGCTGCAGCAGAGCAGGTCATATTTCAGAGAGCAAGACCACATTTTCAAGAATGTTTAGATAGCATTTCAATCTGTGATGGAATTTTGTATTCGTCTCCTTAGAATCCAGACAGAAAGGAAGCCCAGAAGAAATAATTGCTTTTCCTGTCATCCCCTCCATCTGTCTTTTCCAGCAGTTTGTAATGCAAGCTAAAGTAGAGACCTTTTTTTTCCAGGGAGCTCTTGAGTCCTATCCTTGTCAACTCCTAGGGGTGAAAGCCTTGCTGTCCAGCCCCAGCTGGCTGGTGGTTTGCTGAAGAGAAACTCTATTTGACTGGCACAGACTTGGGAAAATTATGGATGTTCCAAAATACTGAGTTTTATAGGTCAAGAGGCCCCAGGTTCCCCTCTTCCCTGGAACAGAGGAAAAGTTTGCTTTCAGAACTTGTTTCCTAAGCTGCTGAGGAACACTCAGGAGGAGAGCAGTAATATGGACAAAAGGAAGTTTTCCTTTTATAAATTTCATCTTGATTGTGTTCAGCCAGAACAGATGTGCTTTTTAATCTGTGTAAATCAGGGGAAAGTGTTTACTTCACATTCATGGTGTCTCAAAAGACATTTTTAGCTGAAAAGTTCTTTTCGAAAAGCAATGTTTCTGACTTAAAGATTATTTGTGGGGAGGGAGTGATTTAGAAATTGAAGACACTGTGAGACAGTTTCTTTAGTTTCTTGAAATTTCTGAAATACCAGCCTGGTTAGCACTCTGCTGCGCATTTTGGAGGGCCTGTGATTGTTGACCACCTCCTATGTGGGTGGACTTGAAGTGGTCTAGTCTGTGACCTCTTCTAACCAGACTGTGATGCCCATACAAAGTTAATACAGCATGGAATTCTCCCCATTTTTATCTGTTGAAATCATCAGGCGAAAGCTTTAATTAAATGCCCACATGTTTGAAATTTTGTGGATGAGTCAGTTCAATAAGTACATGATCTGATATGCTATGAAACTTATGCAGCTTCCCAAGAATTAAAATGGATAGCTTGAATAGAGGTGAATAGAGGAGTGGGGTAGAAGAAGAAAAAGTTGGCATGTGAAATTTCAAGAGCGGCCAGACCTTGGCCACTTCCCAGTAAGGTCGCTGAGGATCACCAAGAGAAGATGGGGCAATGGGCTTCTGTCTCTTGAGTTGGTGCTTGGCTACCATGTAACTATTGCATCAGTGCAAGACTAAAGTTTGGGAGCGGAAGAAAATTATTATTGCCATCTCTAGTTCTGCTCACTAAAACTTTGATTTGGTAGAAGCTTTATATAATTGTAGTATAACCTTCCACCCAGTTCAGGAATCCTTTCAGTGACATCTCTGACATTTCATTATCCTGCTTTTGCTTGGATGATTGCAGTGATGGCGAACCCACTACTTTATTGTTCCACAGGACAATCTATTCCAGTTTTGTACAGCTTTAATTGTAAGTAACTTCTTTCTTAGACTGAACTGAAATAGTAAAATAGACCTCATTGTAACTTCTCATTGATCTTAGTTCTGCCAGCTGGACTAGTGTAAGCCTAATCCCTTTTCCTTATTACAGCTTCTAAAATTAAAATGGATATTATGTTCCTTTCCGAGTGTTCCTTTTTCTAGGCTAACCATTCTTAGTTTCCTCAACTTTATGATATAATTTCCAGACCCTTTATCATGCTGGTTGCCTTGCAGTTTGTCAGCATCTCTCTTCAAATGTGGTTCCTGGCCAGGGGTGGACATATTGTGTGAACATGCAGTGGGACAGTTTACCTCCTTGTTCTAGATTGGGGGAGTTCAGGGGGTCTGTCAACCCCCTGAAATTAATTGTAAATTTTTGTATGGATAGACATATTTGTGGAGAGAAGACTCCTTGATTTTTCTAGATTCTCTAAGGAGTCTGTGACTCTTCAAAAGTTAAGGGCCACCGATTTAGATACTGTTCTTCCATTATCTTGGACTGGGTGAAATTTTTGGCAGCCGTATCACACTGTTGGCTTCTATCGAGTTGGCAGTTATCTGAAACTCCTAGGTCAAGAGTTACAAACAGATGCCCACAAAGCTAAGAAAGTAACTAAATGGCTTCAGCAGGCCAGTATGCATCCATGTGCACCCATTGGGGGAGTGAGTGCCCTGTCTAAAGGGGACAGCCACAACTCACTTCTAACCAATTGTTGTCATGGCTGAATGCAGACCTAGGGTTGCCAGATCTATCAGTTTTTCAAGAGAAGCTGGAAATCCGTATTTTTTGGTGACTCTCCCAATTTTTAAATGCTGGCTTATTGTTTTTCACAAATACTGCAAAGGCCAAATAAAACACATCTGTGGGCCAACAGTTTGCAATATCTGCCCCAGGTCTTTTTTCATATGAACTGCTTTTAAACTTTTCCCTCCTCTATTTGTTTAAGGGATTCTTTGAAATTAAGTGCTGGACTTTATGGGTCTCACCCTGGGTTTCATCTTGCTAGTTTTGCTTGATTGTTCCAGCCTGTTGAGACCCTTTGGAATCTTGATGACCTTCCCATTTTATCATTAGCGCATTTGTCAGACAAGCTTTCTATGTCTTCATTCAAGTTGTAGGTGGAAAGGTTGAACAGGATGGGTTCAGAGCCGTATGACATGTTATTAGAGACTTCTCATTCTTCTCTTCCTTATCCTCGTTTTAATACAAAGTGCCAGGCCAGAAAACAAAGGATTTCTTCCTGTCCTTGGTATCTGTCCAGGGCCATGTTTCTTAATTTTTCCATGTCTTGATTTTCCTCAGAAAAGGAGGCTAATTGTACTTACTTTCTTCTCTTTTCATAGAGATATCATATAGATTTATTAACTAAATCAGGAGAGCATGTTGCCTTTCAAAGAGAAAGTGTTCTTTGCTTTTCATCCTCAAAATTAGCATATCATCTAATTCAGCTGTTAGAACAAAAATAATTATGCTCTCCAAGACCCTGAACTAGGTAGATGGTGGAACTTCACAGCATAGCATTGATCTTCATTATGTGGGATTATGAATTTGTAATTGTCAGCTCACTAGCAGAGTGGTTTGAATTCTTCCCCTCCATCACTTCACGTTTATCCTTTCTCTCATCCTCTCTTTGGGAAGAAAATGAAGCCAACTGATGGAGGAAAATAAATGGCATTAGTATTAAAGAGACCATACATAGTTTGGGAAAAAAAAAAGGCAGCTGTCACTTGCTTCCTCTTCGTGAAACATACTAAATCTAAAGCAATGGAGCTTTTGAAGTGTAGGCTCAAATTTTCCTATTAGTGGCCAAGAATGGTTAGGCATTTTTGGTTTCTTTTTAATTTTTTTGAATTATACTTTTCAGAATGTCTGGAGATAACACTAAACTTTAGAAATTGCTAAGGCCTGAGAATGACTTAGGAGTCGGTGCTGGAGTGGGGCATTGCTCGAGTCAGGTTGTAGTTCAGTCTGTTGTAGGGGCACGGTGTCCCTGATTTTGACTGGGGTTCTCTACCACTCTCCAACCAGGATTTCTTATATCTGGTGCAGAGGTCAAGGTCGGCTTGCCTTTGTTTGACAAGTTGAATTCAAATGAATGTTCAATTTCGCCTGCTTCTAAAGCGCTGTTGACTGTAGTTGAGGCAAAGACTTGTAGAATCTCCATCATTTAGTACTGTAGTGACTGGGTTCAGTCTTATCACCACACTTCATCCTGTTTATTGCACATGAGTCTGAATAGTGCTTTTTGGCAGAGTGACATGTCTGCTTCGTATTGGAACGCTTTGCCCCTTGTCCTCTAAAATCTCTCATTTTTAGACAACCTGTAAAGAATCCAAACAGCTTTCTTCTCTCTCCTCTGTGTACAGGACTGAACATTTTATTTGAATTCTCTAAGGATTGGGGTAATTGGACGTTGTCATTAATGTAACATTAGAAGGCAGCCTGGTCAAATGAAGAAAATTGAGCTTTGAATTTAAATTTTGACTCTGCTACTCTCTATCTGTGTGACCTTGGACAAGTTACTTAACTTCTCTGAGCCTCAGATTCTTCATATGTGACATGGAGATAATAATACCGGGGTGGTGGGGATTAGAGTTGATTATTTAAAAACGCCGAGCACAATGTCGGGCTCAGTGGTGCTTAGTAAATGGCAGTAATACTGCTGCTGCTGATTATGACGTAACCCACAGGAATATCAGTGTTCCTAATTCTGTGCATCCAGGCATTTGTCAAGTTCCTTTGGCTTTTCCATCAGCTTCACTCCTCTCTGACCCTACTGCCCGGCTTTAAAGCAACTGTAGGTTTACCTGCTCTGAAAGCCTCCCTGCTGTCCCTCAGCGGGCTGTTCTCTGGGAATGAAAATAGCAGTACAGCTTACCCGTGGTCCAGAACGTCTACTGTTGCATCAGAAATAGTGAAAGGCTCTTGTCCTGTCCTTAAGACCTACATCAGACATTTGCCAGGGCCGCCCCTCACTCAGGAATTTAAGGCTTTTGAGCGATGGGCTTGAGCATGGGTGAAGGTATTCAGTGCTTCATGCCTTTCCTACAGTGCCCATTAATCCCGTCCTCCACGTCTGTGCCATGAAAGGAGGCTCTTTCTGGTCTCCCACTCTGCCTGCAGTTTTTTTCATGAGCACCCAGTAGAGGTGTTGGGAAAGAGCCTGAGAGTGGGTGCAAACTAACCTGTGTGTGCAGTGTACAGCTCCCAGAGGTTCGGTACTGTTGCACTAGCCCTGCACTTGGCCGTTAGTAATGTTAAAAATCCCAGTTGATTCCTTCCTATCTGCTTGTATAGCATCCCTTTCTTCCCCTTATGCTCTGCCATGTATAAGACAGTCTTTGGGTGTCCCCATCTCTTCTTGGAGAGCCTTTCCCTCCTTGGATTTCAGGATACTTGGTTGCCTTCAGCTCAAGAAAAGTTGTGATTTTGCAGTTTATTTATTTTTTCTCATTGTTAATGTAAGAGCACTCTTTCCAGCTTTCTGCATCCTTGGCAAAAGCAAAACTGACTAATGGATTTTAATCTAGCATAGTTACGATAAGTTCATTAATAAGATTTCAGATTTCACATTGCAACTAATCTTTAAGAATCTACCACTTTTCAAGATTTGATGTAGTTTCAAAAAGGATTATCAACAAGTACCTGAAAAGGATATTAAAATATTTCTTCCTTTTCTAACTACATATCTATGTGAAGCCAGACTTTCATCATATTTGTCAACTAAAACAACATATCACAACAGATTCAATATGGAAGCATATATGAGAGTCCAGCTGGTATCTATTAAAGCAGACACTAAAGATATTTGCAAAGACACAGAAATAGTGTGGCTCTTCTCAAGAAATTTGTTTTGCTGGGGGAAATATAGTTATTTTTCATAAAAACATGTTATTTATGTTAACATGTAATGTGTTCATTATTGTTATTTTTAAATGGATTAATAGATAACTATTTTTTAAACTTCTCAGTTTTAATTTCCAGTATGGTATATGTCAATCGATATAACCGACATAAACACAGTCTCTTTGGGGCCCTCAATAATTTCTAATAAAGGGATCCTGATATAGAAGTTTTAGAAATGCTCTTTCTGAATAATATTTCAGTGTTAAATAAGTAGGAATGGCAGGCAATTTTTTCTGGTTTTAATGACAGTGACTATAGTTAGTATATTTGTTCATTCATTCACTCAGTAAATATTTAGTGAGTGCCTTCTGTATGCTGGGCACTATTCTAGGCATTGAGGCTAATTCAGTGAACAAAGCAAAGACCCTTCTCTTCTAGAGCTGACACTAAGTGTGACCTTTTTTGTTTCCAGATTCCTTGACTGTTAAAGAGTTATCCCCATGACCTTGGTTCACTAAGCATGTTTGCCAGAAAAGAGATGTTGAATTTTATCGTATGCCTTTTCAGCTTCTATTGATATGGTCATATGACTTTTCCATTTCATTCATTAGCTTAGTTTTTTTTTGTTTGTTTTTTAATATTTAACCGTTCTTAAATACCTACTGGGTCATTGTGTATTGTCCTTTTAATGTTTTGTTGAATTCTGATATTTTTATCTAGGATTTTCATTCATGTTCAAAAACTTCATTCCTTTTTTTATGACTGAGTAATATTCCATTGTGCATATATACCACATTTTGTTTATCCATTCACCTGTTCATGGATACTTTGGTTGTTTCCACCTTTTGGCTGTTGTGAACAATGCTGTAATGAACATTGACATACAAATATCTGTTTGAGTCCCTGCTTTTAATTCCTTTCAGTATATACCTAGCCATGGAATTGCTGGATCGTATGGTAATTTTTAATCATTTCAATATTTAATCTCTTTGGAAACATTTTTTTCCACGTTTTTCTGAGCTTTAATAGATTTATTTTTCCACTAGGCAAACATGCATTCCTATTTTGTCTTTATTTAATCCATACAGACTATGTGTTTCAGATTAGCTATAGAGTCTTAAGTTTTTGTATTCAGTAACTTATAATAGTGATCTGCCTTCTCCAAAAGAGAAAACTACCATGATTATTTCTTTTAGTTAGTAAGTCCAGCAGTTGGACTATTTTCTTCCTGACCTTAGAAACACATCAAATCCCACTTGTGTGCAACACGATTATTGAAAATAGTTTTAGGAAAACGGTGTGCCAAGAAGGAACACTGAAGTTTATTCTTCTTCTGAGCCATCTCCATATAAATTGGCACCCTTCAGGAGCCAAGAAAGAAGGTCAAGCAGAACTTTTGCCATCTGCTTGTTTCCATGTTAAAGGCAGTCACAAGCTTAAACTGGAGTCTCTACATCTAAAGAGGAAAATGCCATTCATCACTACTGTAACTGCTCTGGCTGTTACCCAGGTTCCTCTTGCTTTTGACTGCTAGTAGTTAGTGATTTTGGAAGGAAAATTCCATCCTTAGTTTGAGGTTGCACATTAGAAAAATTGCAACATTACTCCTGACAGTGCAAAGCTTTCTGAGTTTCAGGTCCCTGACAGAAGAAGTCATTCAGATATGTTTAAACAATGGATGGGAATTTGAAACTCTGTCTTCATGTAAGAACTTGACCTCCTTTTTCCTCTTTGCTCTTTCATCCATGGAAATACAGAATTTAGAACAGTATGAATTCAGTGCTGTGGTTGTTCTGTCAAAATTTCCATTTATAAATCCCTATTTTCAGAAGTCTGTAATATAGCTATAAAATTTCTTTTGCTCTAATTTGGACTCTGAGGTCTCCTCTGGAAGGAGATTAATTTTGCAGAACCAGAGATAATACTTTTTTAGTCGGTTTTGGTGTTCTACAGTCATTTAGATGAAAGCTCTAAAAGATACAAGATACTTATCATCCTTCTTATAGTATTGGATCACATGTCAGGATTTCTGATTTTTGTTTCCATGTCATATTGTGGATTCTCTGAACGGATTCTGTATTCATCTCTAGGTACTGTATGTGATATCTGGAATATGAATGTTAGGCAGAATTTATTAGTGCTGCTCTCATAATGGCCTCCAACTAAAAGGAGGACATTTCTTCTGGAGGTATACTTACTGACAGGTAAATTTGATGATCTAAATGCTCTCTTTTATATAAAGCAGAAGAAGAGGTGAATTGAGGGCTCTTTATCCCATCTCAGACCTAATTACTCACTCCTGTCTCCTTGTCATACCTCTGAACTTTTCTTGTTCTCAGTCACATGGCAGCAATAGGGACAGATAATCAACTGTTATTCCTATGATAATATCATTTATGCTGGGCCAAGTGCCACACCTTTTTTTTTTTTTCCTTCTTTCTTTCTTTGAATACTTGGAGATCAGAAGATCTTTGGAGATTTCTGGTGACTGGATTAGCATCTCGTGGTCAGGTTCGGGTAGCAGTTATCAGCCCTGGAGTTACCCAGATCTCCAGAATTAAGAATGTACTGTTGTAAGGCTAATATGTCTTGATTGATTCACTAAAAGCAAAGACACATTTTGAGTTGCTTTGGCAGGAGGTACCTTTTTAGTCATTTGTCTTGATTATAATGCTAATGTTTTATTACAATATAATTATGTTTACCTTACATTCTACAAAACATTGTTGCATATATTACTTTACTTGATCCTCACAGAGATGTGAATTAGCCATATGGATGTTATTCTCCCCATTTTACAAATGAAGAAACAGGCTCAGATAGGTTCTATGACTTGCCCAAAATCATACTTGATGAGTTAATCCAGATTTTCTGATTCCCAGTATGCTGTGTACTTGTCCATACCAAATTCTCTTTTTAAACAGTGACAAACTTTAAAAGCAGGTTTGGCAGCCACTTTTTTTCGCTGTAGAACCCAAAAACTTAACTGATTCACAAGGGAATCCAAGCATTGACAGTGACCATGGCCTCGTTAACCAGCTGGATCCTGCCCAGCGCGATGAAGAAGTCGGACTGAGAGAAGAGCTCAAGGATGAAAGGAGGGAACTGTGTGTTCACTGCACACCTGTGGTACTGAAGAGAATTAAGTGAAATAGGAAGAGAAAATCATTCAGATGAAAGCCCAAGGAGGTCCATAGCCTAAAGGTACAGAAGGGGTCTCTAAAAATCAGCTGAAGGAACATCCACATGTCACCACAAAAGAATGTTCTCTTCTGAATGAAGACCCCCATGTTATAGATGAGAGTTATTAAGTGACTAAAATTAGAAGTGATAGTAAGATATGGGGGATTAGAATGAAGTAAGTAAACTTGAACTTGGCAACTGGGAAGTCCTAGAGATTTGTAGGAAGTAGTTCTTTGTTAAACTTGGACAACTTGTTCCTTTAAATGTGCCCCATTTCCTAAAGTATTGAATTTCTGTACCTTTTATTCAACAAAAGCAGCCGAGACTTTTGCTTAAACATTTTCTCCTCTTCTGCCATTTGGAGTTGTTGCTTTAAATGCACTCTTTCTGCAGGGTTACAGTTCATCAGAGGAAGCTGTGCATGAATGCGTTCACCACGCCTAGCTATTTCAGAACGAACATAGTTTAAGTTATGGATGATAACAGATATAAGCAGAACTTTAAAATGTGAATGTTTAGTCTTGTTTGGGCACTGCTGAATTTGTGTCCCAGCCTCGTCTTGTGACTTCAACTTCTGGCTTGTCTCCTAAAAACAATAAAAATGAACTCTTTGGTTCATGTTTTCAGTGGATGTGGTTTGCAGAAATCATAAATAAAAGTAACTTAGGTGGAAGAGAACATGTTAACAAATCAGGTGAGAATTACTCCTTTTGCCTTTTACATTCTTTTAGTTCACAAACATGGAAAGAAATCCGTGCTTTAGTACTGAAGGCTCCTGAATGGACTGTAGAGAAATTAGTGTTAACACCAATGATTCTCATCTAACGGGTGCCCATCTGGCGTTGACCAGGGCTGCCAGACTAGAAGGTACCTGGCATGTTCTAGGACACAGGGAAGCACAATGCTGAACACATGCCGCCATCCACGGCCATGAGATTCCTGTAGCCACTGCTACTGCTTGGCACCATTGTGAGGAATGGGCTGTGTTGTTATTATTGCTGAGGCTTCTTAAAGCGTCTCTGCTCCAGCTGGGGGTGCCCTGTTTCCATAGCAACAGCTGTCAGTGGTGCCAGGGTGGCCAGCAGTATCAAAGGAAGGAATATTCCATAAATAGAGGCTCCACCTTCAGTGGATGTCACGGGGCCCTCTGTTGAGGGCTCATCAGATGTGGTGGCCCTCAGCAATGTTTTTGCTCTCTTGAGGAGTCCCTTGCTTTCCAAATGATTATAGCATTCTTAATCGTACCTCTTTGTAC
Source organism: Diceros bicornis minor (assembly GCF_020826845.1). Lineage (NCBI taxonomy): Eukaryota > Metazoa > Chordata > Mammalia > Perissodactyla > Rhinocerotidae > Diceros > Diceros bicornis. The sequence continues at coordinate 16,751,224 of NC_080757.1, read as the reverse complement.
ATTCTGATCTTATAGTTATTTCTTTCTTGTATGTATTCCTTACAATCTCTTTAAAGATGTGTCCCCATCTAGTGATCTTTTTCTCTCAGTATCGAGCACAGTACATAGTAGGCACTCACTTTTTTTTTTTTTTTTAATTTTTAATTTATTTTTCTCCCCAAAGCCCCAGTAGATAGTTGTATGTCATAGCCGCACATCCTTCTGGTAGCTGTATGTGGGACACGGCCTCAGCATGGCTGGAGAAGTGGTGTGTCGGTGCACGCCCGGGATCCAAACCCGGGCCGCCAGCAGCGGAGCGCGCGCACTTAACTGCTAAGCCACAGGGCCGGCCCAGGCACTCACTTTTTTTTGAAGGAAAGAATAAAAGATTGAAACTTTTTTTCCTGGAGAATGTCCCATTTTCAGCGTGGTTCAAAGAGACCATCCCCCTGATCCGTGAGCCATTCTTCTGCATATGCCTGTAGATATTGAACTCAACCAGCTTACTTATAAAGCTCTAAAAGATGGGTCGACAACCTTTGGCTTCCTTCATCTGAAATATCATACTCCATCTAGGAGATCTGGAAATATTAATAGTTGCCATTTAGTGAGCCCCTTCTATGAGCTGAGTCCTCAGTCAGGACTCGCTTGGTTGCAGAAGACAAAATCCCAATTCAAACTAGTTTAGGCAAAAAGGGGGATTATTTAGAAGGCTCTTGTTGTGTCTTGTTTTGAAAGAGAAGTTGAGCAGTCAGACTGTGGAAGAATGTGTCACAGCTGGACTTGTCAAACAACTGAAGCCCAGGACTGCAATAATCCTCAGGATCTTTCTGTGTCTGTCTCGCTCTGTGTGTTGGCTTCATCATCTCTACCTGGAGACCAGCCTCCTCCCCTTACTGGGGAACTTTGCTGCAGTCTAGCTCAATTTCACATCTTAGGGCTCCTACCACCAGAGAGAGATGAAATCTCTTTCCCAATTCGTTCTGGAAAGTCACAGAAAACTCCATTTGGCCTGCTCTGCCTCTGGGATAGCAGACTATAAGAACAGGTGAGAGGAAGATTCCTAGGAGGAAGGAAGAGTACTGGGTTCACTACTAAGCCTTGTATTCCTTCCTATCATAAAGTCTTTGAGGTAAATGCCATTACTCCTGTTCTAGAAATGATGAGCCTATGCCTCCTAGAGGTTAAGTGGCTTGACAGAGATCACATAGTAAATGGCAAGGCCAGCATTCAAATCTCGGCCTGCCAGTTCAAAAACCCTTGCTTTTTACTAATACAATACATTGCTTTTGAAACAATAGGAAGGGAACTGGCAGACAGATGTAAAGGTGGAGAACAGAAATGATAGCAGAACAGAAAAAAATACATTTTCTTCCCAGTAACCTTGACTATTAGCACCTCATTTTTTCAAAGAACATAAAGCCATTGCAGTTCTTCTGAAAATGAGCAACCTTTTCCTCCTTCCGGCAGTGGCAACAAATGGGATCTCAGTTTAAAATCTCTTAACGGCTGCCTGTGGACTCACAGGGTGAAGGCAATATAATTCTCTAATAGAGCAAACTGCAAAATTAGATGCATCTAAGAGCCAGAGGGGATGTTAATTTCTCAAGGCATTTCCATTGGCTCAGATCCCCTCTGTCTACACAGGTGGAAGACAACAGTTCTGCAAAAAAAACAAAAAAAATTAACAGATGAAAGAAGAAAGCAGTAAAGCCTATGCCAGGTTCCATGCTGCTTATCTTCTGCACACATGACCTAGTGTGGCTTTGGTAGCCAGTTCAGAGTCTACTTCAGGAGGCAAGGAACATTAAGAATAATGGTTACAGTCAGTGATGCACAAAAATACAGAGACAGCATGATTGGTTCTGCTGAGTCTTCTAGGCTAGCTCAGTGGGTTGCTCTGCATCTCCCAATTGCAGAATTTGAGTTGCTAAAGAGGACCACTATAGCAACTGCTTCCTAATAACACCCTCGAATGCAGACTGTAGCCACACTCCAGTGCTCAATTCAGAAACTCCAGTAACGGTAGATTGAAAGCAGACATTTTTGGGTGATTAGTTTTGTTTTTAATCCACATACAGCTTGGAATGGAAAAGTAGCCCCATTTTATTTTAAAGAGTGCCTAGAGACAGTGCCAGAATCTTTCTTTCAGGACATTTTCTGACTAGCCAGGTAGTAAAAGTATTTTAGTTTTTTTAAAAAATAAAATCTTAACCTTTTGTAGGTCTTGTGAGTCTTCCAATTGCAAAACACTCTTCTTCCTGTGTAATTGATTGTTAGAGATTAGATATCAAATATTAGGATGTGTGTTGAGAATGGACTTGCTTGATGAAGTGAACGCTTCAGAAGAACCTTTTTGACCCTGGAGAATGAATTATATTAAATTTCCTCGACTTGAGTACATTGTTATAAGAAGCAAAAGTGTTCCAGCCCCCCCAAAATCTGGCAGACAGTTTGTCTTTCTTTAGGACTGTGAAATGTAAGATTGTGTGAATCTTATTTGTTTGCTGGGAGAAAAAAGTGGTTCCTTCAGCAGAGACAGTTCTGGTAGGATGCCAGATTGAGAATAAGAGAGAAATAGGGATAGAAACCCTTTCTCTGAGAAGGAATCATGCAGACTTCTTCAGATCTTAGATCTAAGTATAGAGCTTGGCCCTTTTTGCCTTTCTTAGCTGAATGTCCTATGTCTTAGGGTGTTTGGCTGGAAGATGGTGGTTATAATCCCATCTGCTCATCACTGTAACGTGACATGACTGACAATAGCACAGAATTCTGTACAGATTGTGCCCAAAAAGTCAGTCCTTTCTGGTGGGCAGTTGCCTGCAGAGGCCTCTGTAGTGCTTTTTTACATCACGACCCAGCATTTTTTAGAAGGCTCCAGTGGGTTTAGAATTTACAGACCCCTTACAGCATCTTGGGCATTAGACTCCAAGTTAGCCAAATAGATAACAGTTACAGAAAGTGTGATGCTGGTTTTGAACACTGCTTATAACTGTGCCTGAAGTTAGAGAAAACCATGGGTGTCAGCACACCTCATTCAGAGCAGTAGTCTCAGCACTGAAAGGTACTCTTCCGAAAAGTGCCCTATGATATTTTTCATCAGTTGGCAAATATTTGTTGCGTTCCACCTGTGCTCTAGCTTTGGTTAGATGCCATAGGTGAGGTGACCATATGATTTGAGAGTGAGAAAGGAGCTATTAATAATTATATTGAGATAGTAGTCATAAATTAGGCCTGTCATTCTGGCAACCCCCTGGCAATTATAGGGGATATAAGAATGCCATTCATATTCTTGGTCCACACTCTAACTTACAGCCCTGTTAGAGAGCTAGTACTACACAATCAAGAACATTATAAAAAAGTCCTTCTCTGCTGTAGTTATCCCATTACCTCCCCTCTCCTAAATCAATTTCTCCTCTTCTGCTGAATCATTCCCACAATAGACATGCACAAGCATCTCTCATCTTTAAAAATTCCTCCCTTCACCCCATCCGTTGCCTCATTTTTCTTGTCTTCTCATAGCAAAAACTTCTTGAAAAATAGTCTAAACCAGGGGTCAGCGAACTTTTTCTAAGGGCCAGATAATAAATATTTTAGACTTTAAGTGCCATATGGTCCCTCTTGCAACCTCTGGATTGTATGGTGAAAGTAGCCATAGACAATACTAAACAAATGGGATTGGCTGTGTTCCAGGAAAACATTTACAAAAACAGGTGGCAGACTGGATTTGGCCTGCAGGCCACCATTTACTGACCCCTGCTCTCTACTCACTGTCTCCACTTCATCATGTTATCACCATCCACTTCCATTCCCTCGACTCCACTGAAACTGCTCTTGTCAAGGTCATCAGTGACTTCCTTGTTGTCAAATTCATTGCCAATTCTCTGTCCTAATCATACATGCATTTTCTTTTTTTTGTGTGTGAGGAAGATCAGCCCTGAGCTAACATCCATGCTAATCCTCCTCTTTTTGCTGAGGAAGACCGGCTCTGAGCTACCATCTATTGCCAATCTTCCTCCTTTTTTTTCCCCAAAGCCCCAGTAGATAGTTGTATGTCATAGTTGCACATCCTTCTAGTTGCTGTATGTGGGATGCGGCCTCAGCATGGCCAGAGACGGGTGCGTTGGTGTGCGCCTGGGATCTGAACCCGGGCCGCCAGTAGTGGAGCGCGGGCACTTAACTGTTATGCCACGGGGCTGGCCCCCTACATGCATTTTCAACAACATAAGATATAATCACTCTTTTCCTCTTCCTTCGAACACTGTTGTTTGGCTTCTGTGACACCACAGTCCCTGGTTTTCTTTCATGTCACTGGTGGTTTTTCTCTGGCGTCTTTACTCTCTCCTTTTTTTCTTCTAGACTTCTGAACGTTGGAGTGCCCAAGGGCTCAGCCCTGGGCCATCTTCCCTTCGCTTCTTGTCTCCTCTCATCTATACTCTCTTCCTAGGTGACTTCTTCCCGTCCTACAGACTTGGTATCAGCTACAAACTGATGACTTCTAAATTTAAATCTTTAGCCCACACCTCTTTTCCAAACTCCAGATTCATGTTCAACTTGATGTCTCCACTTGGTGTCAAATATGCTGTGCACCCTTAACATAATGAGATGAGAATTCTTGATTTCCAATCCCGCCACCACCGCACACACCTGCCTGTCCAACCTATTCCTTCTTCTGTCTTCCCTAGCTTAATAAATGGAGTAATTCACTGGCTTTTCAAACCAAAACCTAAGAATAATTCTCGATTCTTCCCTTTCCTCATCCACATCTAGTCCATCGGCAAGTCCTGCCGGTTATGTCTTCATGTAAATTCCAAATTGCTCCCCTTCTTTCCGTCACCACTGGCCGCCTAGGCTAGACCTCCACCATCTCTCACCTACACAGCTGCAGCAGCTTCCTAAGAGCTTTTTCTCTCCTGCTTTGACTCCTGCCTGTGTGCGGCCCCCTTGCCACATAGCAGCCAGGGCAGTGTTTTACACCTGTAAACCATCTGCCAGTCCCTTGTTTAATACCCTCAGTGTCTTCTTGATGCGCTTAGTACAAAATCCCCATGCTTTTTACCAGGGCTTTGAGGCCCTCCATGCTCTGCTCCTGCTTGCTTCTCCAATTATTTTCTAACACTTGCCACTCTCATACCACCCTGCCATCCACTGCCTTACTCTTTGGTCCCCCCAAATACCAAGATCTTTTATTTGCTGTTCTCTCTACTTGGAGTTCTCTTACTCCAGATCTACAGATCCTGACTCTTCCTCATCCTGCAGGTTCCAGGTCATATGCTGTTTCTCACAAGACCTTCTATGACTACCATTGCCTTTACTTTCATCACACTGCTTAATTCCTTCATCGTACCTTTCACACTCTGAAATTTTCTTCTCTATTCATTTATTTAGTTGTTATTCCAATATTTCCTCCTACCTGCCACTTCTCAAACTAAGTTCCTTGAGGACAGGGACCTGGAGGACAGTTCCTTGAGGAGAGAGACCATGTCTGTCTTGTCTACTATCGGATTCCCAGTGCTTAGAATAATGCCTGGCATGTGGAAGATCTTCAATAAATATCTGTTGAATGATATAAGGAGTGAATTAATGAAATGCTAACTAATATAGTTGGGACTATAACTGCCCCAGGAATTCAGAGTAACAGTTCGGATATAGATAGTCTACAGTCATGGGACAGTGGAGCCCTGGAAATTGAGAATTTGTTTATGATAGAGTATGGACTTGAAAAATAGCATTTTATTTAGTAAATGCTGCTCTCATTGCTGTTATTTTAAAACGCTCTGGCCCAAATAATAAGTTGTGAAGTTGTGACCTTCTAGAAGGCTTCTTGGACCTCCCTTCCTTTTCTCTCTTCCTACCAAACAAACAAAACGACAGTATTCGTGATGGTCTCTCTGGGCTCCCATGACATTCTGTACACATCTTTATCATGTCTCAGTTTTCTTATTGTTTATTAGCTTGTCTCTTTGCCTTACTGGACTATAAATTCATTGAGAGCAGAAATTATATTTTTTATTCCTGCATCTTCAGTTGAGTGTTTGTTGATTGAATAAAGCGATTATTAAAATTGGTTCTAGTTCATGAGGAACATGGCCAAAATAAAAAATCATTTTGCAGTTATCTCAGAAGGAAAAGTTGTAACCTAATGTTTAAAAATATCTGAAATAATCTAAAAATATAGTTTATTAAGACACCATCATTGAAAAGTACCTTTCTTAAATGGGGATGGGAGGGAATATATGGAGGGCTTCTGAGATGGATGGAGTTCTTCTGAAAAAATACATGCATATAAAAAACAATTTACTACTGTTTACTATTTACTGTAATTTACTACTGTAGCCACAACTTTACAGAATTTAATGGCATGGCAAGTTAAAAACTTTTTCCTGTCTAATTTCCTAGGTTCGTTAACCCAGTATTTTTTTTCAGTGTGTGAGGATTACAAAACTGATTTATGTTGCTTAAAAAAAGGTCCGCAGTTGAAATGCTGGTACAGCCATAATTGTGGTAAATGTGTTACCTGACTATTCCAGAGAACAAAGATGGAGTGTGTGTGTGTGTGTGTGTGTGTGTGTGTGTGTTTGTGTACGCCATGATTGATTGGTTTTAAAGTTCAACTTAATAAACACTTCTTGAGCACCTACTCTATTATTCTGGGCACTGCCCTGGGTATCAGGCAGTCGCAATGAATGAGGGTCCCTGCCCTCTAGGATCTCATAGTCCACCCAAAAGATAGACCCACAAAAAATTATTGCGAATATTAAGTATACATAAAGAACCACAGGCACCCAGATGATGAACGAATTGATTCTCCTGTGTGCTGCATGTGTGTTTGTGGGAGAGAGGGTATTGGGAGGAAGGGAAATAGGGGGAAGGGATGGAGAAGAAATGGCATTTGAACTTGGCCGTGGGAGACAACAAAGATTTGTACACAATCAGTAGCTGTGTTGGACATTTTGTTTTGAAGGTTTACTCCTTTGGTTGTAAATAGACATCTGATAATTTATTCCTTTTTATCATTGCTATTTTCTTAGAACTTGATTTTAGTTTGTCATTATCTTATGAAATCTAAGATTGGGCAGAATGGCAGTAAGCAATGTTCAAAAGAATCTTGTATCCTGGTTTTGAAGAGGTGACTATTAGCAATGAGGAAGAGAATTCTCAGGAGGGGGGAGGTGGATTGAGTCAGCGTGGACTCACTCAGGGAGTGCCTTAGGATAGAAAGTGTGGGATAGTGGCAGGCCTAGAGGTTGTGCGTGAGGGAAAGGTGTGGTCAGAGGAGAACACTATCTATGTATATATTTATCTATGCATATATGCATACATACATTTGCTCAGGTTGGTTGTAAGTCCTAGAAGTAAACCTAATATTTGTGCAGCTTTTTACACCTATTATGTCAGTGAGTCTTCCCAACAACCCCGGAAGTTGGTGCCATCATCACCACTTTGCAGGCGAGGAAACTGATGCCCAGAGAGGTTGTACAGCTGGTATGTGACAGTGGAGGTGCCTCAAACTCCTGGCCCCTGGCTGGAAAATGGAGGGTTTCTCACTACACCACAGCTGTTTCAGGGGTGCTAAATCCTGGAATGAGAAAGGCAGGCTGGTGGGAAACTGAGTGGAAACGGTTGCTGAGTAAGGCATCGTTTTGTGGAATGGGCTTCAGAGGAGCTGCTCCATGTAACCTAATTCCATTCCATTGGCCCTTTTGATTGTTTCCTACTCTTTAGGTAAAATTTCCCAAGTTATGAATTTTTGGCTCTGATAGCAATGCCAACTGTTGTTCCAAGACTAAAGTTTCTGATGATTAAAATACCTGTGTCCAGGTGACAGAAATTACAAGTATAAAAGCTCCTTTGCTCACAAACCTTTGTGGGTATCGGTCAAGCGATCCAGCAGAGCAAACGCACGCTGACCCCGCCTGCCCCAGGAGGTGGCGTGAGCAGCGGCTTGGATAGTGTCACCTCAGACTTGGCAACAGATGGGCTCAGGAATGACTTCGCAGAGGAGCTTCTGGACATTCACTTCAGAAGCGGTAACATAGAAATGTGTATCACTTGAGAGTCCTTGTCCCCACGTGTGAAACTTGTAAATCCCAGAGGTGGAGGAAGATCCAAAGAAAGCTGTGTTTGAGATTGAGCCACACGCAGGGCAAGAAGCTCCAGAATAAGAAAGGAATCCCGATATCAGAAGGAGTGGACAGCTTGAGATACCTTGGAAGGAAAGGGAGATTCAGTCTCTACCTCTAACGAGAAATTTCCTGCAGAGGAAGCCATCTGAGTTTTGCTTTTTGAGGATGTTTTTTAAGCAAAAAAGAAAACGTGTTAGTTCGCAGTCTAGAGGTAGCTCTTCCACTGAGCACAGCTGAATGCAGAGGTCCAGAGAATTCCGTCAGGGCTTTCGTCGTACTGCCTTTCTCTCAGCTTCGCTTTCCTCTTTCCCCTGTGAAGCTGTCCTTCTCAGGGAGGCTGGCTGTTCCCTGTGGAGGCAGAGATGGCCACACGCAGCTCTAGGGTTACACTGGCTTTATCACTACATTTATAAAGGGCTTGTGAGGCCCCGTTAGGACAGGCCACTCTTAAATCCAAAATAAATAAAGTGCTTTTGAAGAAATGAAGCATGAGTTCTTCTTTTGGCTGCAGCATCTTTTATAAGTATGTCTGTTCTACACGTGTGTGGCTTTAGCGCCCTCACAACTCCTGCATATTGCTTCCCCTACTCGCAGAAGCTACTGTGGGTTGTAATACTTTTAATGTGTGGCATCCGTCTTTGTAGGTTTTTATTTCAGCGGAAACATTTAGCTCACCATTGGCTTTAAATGTCCTTTTCTAACTTCATTTCTTAGGTTTCCCATGGGGTACTATAAATGTCTTTAAGGTTTACCACAGTTCTGGAGTCCCTGTGTACTGTCCCGATTTTTTTGAAGGCATAAGCTTCTGGAACTTCCAAAATTCAGAGCTTCCCCTACTGCAGAGCCACTTTTGTTTCTCTGCAGGCTTTGAAGGTTACTACACACATGTATGCACACACACGCACAGATGTGCGTGTCCTGTTGATCTGTTGTCATCGATAAAATGTAGTAATCACTGAGATAGAGGGAGATAGTCTAGTTTTTAAATTAAACCTTTCTGATGCACATTGGCAAGAATCCTGAGTGTTTGTCTGTTTCTAAATACGGACTCTGTCTCTGCTACTTGGGTCTAGTAAAATTGTCAGCAGAAGTGCAATGAATCGAGAGCTTTATGGTAATTTTCTTCTGAGGCTAGATTTGATTACAGTGTCGTGACAAGTGCTGTCTTGTGTTGCTTCTTGTTTTTTCTTTATTTCTTTTATTCTAGGCACTTGAAGAGGCCCAGAAAGCTATTCAGCAACTCTTTGGCAAAATCAAAGACATCAAAGACAAAGCAGAAAAATCGGAGCAAATGGTGAGTTCAGGTTTCTTCCTAACTTTTTTGCACGAGAAGAGGAAGTTAGCTTCTTGTCCACTCATACGAATTAACGGGCTTTTTCTCCCACTTGCTGCCAACCGCACAGCCACATCTCTAAAGCAAGCCCTGTGAGTGTGTTCCAGATCAGTTCAGGAGGAGCTGCTAGACGTGCGGTGACTCACCGTCCCTGCTGCCCTACATTTGCAACCCTGTTTTTTTTTTTTTTTTTTTTTGCAACCCTGTTTTTAAATAGGAAAAGTTTTCTTCTTCTTTCCCCAAAATAGTTTCTTAGTCATTTTGGATTCCTTTCTGTCTCATTTGTTTATATCACATATTTCTCAGTTAAGATATTTGACATGTAACTTGGTATCACCAGAAAACTGGTACCAGATCTAGGAGGTGGGATGTATCCTGCCATGATATGTGCTTATGGTTTTGATTAAGTTCTCCCTCTACAAAAGTGTGTCGTCTGGTGATATACTCAGAAGGCCCCTCTGCCGACCAAGAATCCCACCTCACCCACTCCTACTCCATGGGAGGCACTGTGAAATGTAGCTCCTGGGCTCAAATTCTGACTATGTAATGTAAGGTCATGTCTCTGAATTGTCTCTGAATCCAGTTTCTTCAACTGTAAAATAAGAATAATAACATCTACCTCAAAGGGTTGTAAGAATTAAATGAGCACCAAGCATAGTACTAGGCTTGTGTTAGTTGCTTGGTGAATGGAAGCCATTGTTAATATCATTTTTTTCTCTACTTTTTTTGGTTGTAAAACTCCCAAACCCTTACAGACTTTTCTCCCTACATCTCCTTATAATCCACTCCAGGAGCAGATCCGAGGTCACATTTCCATATATCCTTCAGTTCTCTTCATTGGCCATTTGGCAAGATGGGGAAGAATATGGAGTGTGGGATGGGAGGGCCACGTCTTCAGCTGAGGCCATTGGGGTGGGGGTGGGGGACAGACAGTTTGATATAGTAGTGAAAAACATGACCTGGGTTCAGATCCAACCCCTCTATGGACTAACTCTGTGACCTTAAGCAAGTTATTTAACCCTTCTATAACTCAGTTTCCTCCTCTGTACCTCGTAGAATTATGGGGATTAAATGAGACAACGCAGAGTACACAGGCACTGAGAAAGTGTTAGTTGTGCTGTTCTTACCTTTAGCTCTTCCTGCTCCTACTCTCAGGCAGGTGGTGTTAGGAACCTTAACTACCAAACTAGGGGTCAAGGAAGATAACTCTTTCATCAAAGGAAAAATAATTAATATTTGTCCTTCATCACAGAATTAAATAGCCTTTGAGAGGAGGCGGTACGTCATCAGAGAGGGATTTGGATTTGTGGTTCTTTCTCCAAGAATGCGCTACACTCAGTGAGATTTTCAGGTGACACGATCACATGTACCTTTTGCTAGAGTTTGCTGTGCTCAGGTGTCTTACTCATCGATATCCTTATGATTCCAATCTGCTGTTCTGGACTACGCTCTCTCTTCCAGCCAAGGGGGGATGCAATAACAGTTTGAGTAGGCTGCTTCTAAAGTAGGCTGCTTCTAAAGATAGTAGATGTTTATTTTAAAGCAGTTTGCTTTCCTGGACAGTGCTTTGCTCATAGGAGGAAGAGGTAGGACTGAGGAGAGAACTGACATTGGTTGAGCTCTTTCAGTGCACCGAGCACTCTGCCAGTTCTTTCATAGAAGTGACCTAATTTAGCCCTCACTACGACCTTATGAACTAGGTTGTGTTATCATTATTATTTTTATGATTACCCATTTTATAGATGAGGAAACTGAGACTCAGTGAGGCTAAACAACTTGGTCTAGGACACAGAGTTGGTAAGTGGAAAAGCTGGGATTCAACCCTGGAGCTGTCTGACTCCAAGACCTGCCATGTCGTGTTCTGTCCTTTGTTTGCTGCCCATGGGTAATAATTATGGTAAAGTAACTGCTGGTGTTCTATTTGCAGAGTGGTCTCCTGTGAGTTTGACCTGAGCACCCTTGCATGAGCTGCCATTAAGAATTTTGTCTAGGGAATAACAAATAGTTCAGTTTGTCTAGAGAAGCACAGGGTATGTGATGGGGAGAGACGGGAGACACTGGGAATGAAGAGACCAGTCAGCTCCGGTGCAGAGCAGGAAGGGCCTAAATGAGGAGTAGAAAGGGACAAATTATTGAGATGAGGCAGAAGAAGAATATTCAGGATTTAATGGGTGACTAATGATGCAGGAGTGAGAAGAGTCATAGATAACTGACTTTTAATACAGTAGTTAAAGACCCCTGATATTAGCAGTGGAGCTGAGGAACCCAGAAAGAGGCATGGAGGTTTTTTGTAGGAAAGAGGATGACGATTTCAGTGCTAGAAGTGGGTGATCAGATTATAATGCCACACTCCTAATCTAGTTTATTATTCCACTGCTGATCTTTTTCCCCAAACTCAGCTATTCAGTAAAGAGGTGGTAGGTCCTTAACCGTTTTTTTCTCCCCACAATAGAAATAGAGATATTTTGATGGCCTGAGGGTTATAGAAAGAGCAGGCTTGATGAGGAAGTCCCCATGAAAGAGGCTTTTTACTGCTAAGATCCAGGTCAACGTTGCGAGTCTGTGGGTGTGGAACTGAGCTGTGCAGCTTATATGAGTTCACTCAGGGTGATCAAACTCTAAAAAATCCGGTTACATGAACTTAAGTCACTACTGGCTTTTTCACTTTTAACAGGCGATATATCTTTCTAGTGACTAGAATGTTTGTGCCTGGTATCCAGGTCACTCCCTTCTCTCCAGATATCGAAGAACCTGGGAAACCAAATTGCCCTTCAGAAAGTTGCTTGGTCAGCATGGACTCAGGCAGTTAGTGGAAGCTTCCACCTAGGTGTTAGTCAAGTTGGAAGATTGTCCCCACTTCACTGCTGAACGCACTTATGTAGTGACTGAAATATGCTTGTATTCCCTGATATAGAGTTTCTTCCTCTTGGACCTGCTGGATCAACATTGTTGGAATTGTACTCCCCCAATTGCCTTCTTACTCCCTGAAGACTGCGCCTCTCCTCTATGACATTACATGTTAGGCTTATGTTACCAGGGTCGATTTTAGTCTTCTTGATGTTTGAGAGAAAATCTTTGCTTTGCTGGAGACTGGGCAAATAAACCCTGGTTCCATGAATAAAGACCATCTCAGTAGAATTAGCCAACTAAAAGTATCCATTTTATACTGAACGTAGTAGTCCTGGTGTGAGAAGGCATACTTTTCTGACCTTGTTCGAGAGGACATATGCTGTGCTTGGCTCCTGGACCCTGTATGCTCCATACTAAATTGCTATTTGGATCACCCCATTTGGGGTGAAAAATTAAGTTCATTTCATTCTCACAATTGAGGATTTAGTAACGCTGGGTAAAGTCTGCTGAAGAAATGCCAAATTAAATTTAAATGAGCTGATTGGAAATTATTTTCATTATGTATTATGAGAATGTTTGTGTTTTCTCCAAGGGCTAATCTGAGATTTTTTTCCTTGCTTCATTTGCATTATTTTCTTGTGGAGCTACTTGCAGATGGATTTACATCTTTCTTAACCTTCCTTCTTTTTCTCCTATGGTTTTTCAATATGTAGGTTAAAGAAATCACCCGCGATATTAAGCAGCTAGATCATGCCAAACGCCACCTGACCACCTCAATCACAACGCTGAACCACCTGCACATGTTGGCAGGTGGCGTCGATTCCCTCGAGTAAGCAGTGTTGACTTTCTCTTCTGGGTCCACAGGAAATGAATGTGTCACATAAAGAAAATGGTGTCACAGGTTTATTTACTTCTCAGCCAGAGAAGTCTCACTCTTCTGCCCTACTTTCTGCAAATCGGTCTCACATGTCTAGTCACCATTTTTGCTTTGTGCCCTCTGTATTCAAAATGTAACAAACACCTGAAACTTTGAAGTGAGGTGCAAGGGAGTCTGAAAGGGACCCAGAAAGCATGTGGAGAATGACTCCAAGAGTACGGATCATTTACATGTGGTAGATCTCTACCACTGAGGCCAACAAGATGATTCAAGCCCATAATCGCATCCTACAGCCTCTGCCTTGGCAAGTTTTCCTGCCCCTTTTTGGGTTGAGTTGCGCTGTCATTGAATGTACCATATGGAAACAAATCTTTGATTTATCATTTAACCCACTTTTTTGTTCAACCCACGTTTTCAAAGACAGTAGCTTTCTGCCTGGTTTATAGAGGATCTATAAGGAATGATACACAAGGACATTAGAAATAGTATTAAAAGGAAGAGCTGATTATTTACCACAAAGAAGTAATCTAAAGGCCTCTTTTACTAGCAAAATTCTGACATGCCAGGAAGGTTGGCCCAGTGGCATAGTGGTTAAGTTCGTGTGCTCTGCTTCGGCAGCCCAGGGTTCACAGGTTTGGATCCTGGGCGTGGACCTATGCACCACTTATCAAGCCATGCTGTGGCAGGTGTCCCACATATAAAGTAGAGGAAGATGGGCACGGATGTTAGCCCCGGGCCAATCTTCCTCAGCAAAAAGCGGAGGATTGGCAATGGATGTTAGCTCAGGGCTAATCTGCCTCACCAAAAAAAAAAAAAAAAAAAAATTCTGACATGCCGGTTCATTTCTGTGGTCTATCTGAGGCTAATTACTCTTGCCTTAGTGTAATCTCATGTGTGGATAGAGAAAGAGCATCTTCACAGAAATTTAGAGATAGTATCCAAAATTGGGTAAGGAGGGGGTCAGACTCCTTCCTCATCTCTCTCAGGTGTTGCATGAGCTTCAGTGAACCCTGGTCCATTCTCCTGCGAGTAGTGATCAGAGAGATCAACAGGCCAGTGGGATACGGGAAGAGCAGTTTCCTTGTCTCTTTCCCCAGATGCTCAGTGTTTCCTACCAAACTGTCAGACCAGGCAGTGGTAGCAACATAACACCTTGGCTTGAACTTGATCCTATCTTTTTAAATGCCTCTTAGGGGAAGTCATAAATTATACATTTAATCTAAAAGCCCAACTCTAATGAAAAATATAGATCTAATAGTTGTCCTTCCTTGCTGTGATTTTATCAGGATCCTTTTATTTAAGCTTCATTAACCTTAGCAGTAAGGAAAGTAAACGTATCTGACACAGAGTTACTTAATGTTAGCTTAAAATCTACAGATTTGAGTAACATGTAAATGCATATAAATGCTCTTTGTCGTATCCGGGGAAGATGTGTTTGGTTTGCCCAAATGTTATAATCCTCAGATAGTAATATCCCTACCCCTTCTCTGTCAAAAGCCTGCTAAACCCATAATACCCAATCCAAATCCCAAATGTATAGTCTTCTCAGATTCCCTTCCCACCACCCAATGAGAATCCATCACTCACACATTCTTTTGTATCTCCCACAGCACATAACTTGTACTTCTATGTAGAACTCAGTTCATCTTGCTTGGTGTTAGTTAGATGTTTACTTGGCTTTCTCCCTTGCTAAATGATGTCACCTTGAGGATTTGGACCAAGGCTTCCCCAGTGCACTACACCATATATATTCAGTGCTCAGTGAATACTTATTGAGTTGATGTCTGTTTTAGAGCTCAGAGTAGATTGTTCCATATCTGTATCTTGTGTCCTTGATGTTTTTCTAGAGTTTTCTGCTTATTTCCTTTACAGAGCCATGACCAGGCGAAGACAGTATGGAGAAGTTGCTAATCTTCTTCAGGGTGTAATGAATGTTCTGGAACACTTCCACAAGTATATGGGAATTCCACAGATCCGGCAGCTTTCTGAAAGGTAAAACGTCACTGGAGAAAATGATCTTCCCTTGTAAGAAAAGATGGTGGTAGGAAGTGCTTCAGCACTTAGCTTGGTGTGTTCATTGTAGAGTCTTATTGTAGGAAGAACCTCACATGTCATCTGATCTGACTCTCTCATGCAGACGTCCCCTCTACCATACCCCTTACCAACTCCTTACCATTGCTTCTACAGCAACCTATGTTATGTAATTGCTGGCCTGGCGTCATTGGAGTGGCAGCTGGTGAGTTGTAAATATAGACAGTTCTCAGTTGTCCACATTTGTGAGGGAAACTGTTCCAGTTGTCTATTTCCTTGTAACAAACCATCACAAAACTTAGTGGCTTTAAACAGTTGTTTTGCTTGTGTGATTTGGCCTGGCTCAGTAGAAACAGCTCATCTCTGCTCCATGCAACTTCAGCTGGGGCAGCTCAAGAGGGGGCACTATTGGTACTCTCACATGGGTCGCAAGTTGGTGCTCTCTGTCAGCTGGTAGCTCAGCTGGGTTGTCCTCCATGGGCTGCTTGGGCTTCCTCATGGCGAGGTGGCTGGGCCCCAGGAAGAAGCATCCCAAGAGAATCAGGCCTCAGAAGTCACATAGGGTCACCTCTGTAGTCACAAGGCTGTCAATATTCAAGAGGAAGGAACATAGTCTCTTCTACCCTCAATGGGAGGAATGTCAAAGTCACATTGGTAAAAAGAGCACATGGGATGGAGTATATTGCTGTGGCAATCTTTGTAAAATACGGTCTGCCACTAGAATTTCGTATGTGACAAAATGATGCCTTAGCCTCTTTAACTTTATTCTTTTCTTCCTACTTCTGTTGAGTTTTAATCCCGGATTCAGAGCCAATAGAAAGAAAGGTTGATGCTTAGAGAGAAGGAAGATGAGGATTCTAAAAGAGGATGAGGGGTGGTGAATTTAATGCCTTTTCTATTAGAAATAGCAGCAGGGAGAATACTGAGAAGACAGAGACAGTCACAATTGGCAAATCCTAACCTTTTTTTTGCAGCAAAGAAGAAACGAAGGGGCTGGTACTTAGCAGGAGCCATCATTTTCAATTCTGCCTTCTTATAAGGCCTAATTGCTACAGGCCTCTTTTTTCCTAGATTTCTTTCTTTTTAATTATATAAGTAATACATATATACATTTTCTTTATTTAAAAAGTGAATATTGGGGGCCTGGCTGGTGGCGCAGCAGATAAGTGCGCATGCTCCACTGCGCGGCCCGGGGTTTGCAGGTTCGGATCCCAGGCGCGCACCCACGCACCGCTTGTCAAGCCATGTTGCGGCGGCGTCCCATATAAAGTAGAGGAAGATGGGCGTGGATATTAGCCCAGGGCCAATCCTCCTCAGCAAAAAAGAGGAGGATTGGCATTGGATGTTAGCTCTGGGCTGATCTTCCTCACGAAAAAGAAAAAATAGGGCCGGCCCCGTGGCTTAGTGGTTAAGTGCGCGCGCTCCACTACTGGCTGCCCAGGTTCGGATCCCAGGCATACACCGAGGCACCACTTCTCCGGCCATGCTGAGGCCGTGTCCCACATACAGCAACTGGAAGGATGTGCAACTGCGACATACAACTATCTACGGGGGCTTTGGGGGTAAAAAAAAGGAGGAGGATTGGCACAGATGTTAGCTCAGAGCTGGTCTTCCTCAGCAAAAAGAGGAGGATTAGCATGGATGTTAGCTCAGGGCTGATCTTCCTCACACACCCACAAAAAATAGTCAATATGCCAATGAAACTTAAGTCCCCTTTAGCTTCTCCTCAAATCTCAGGGCTCCCCATAGAGGTGGTTACTACTATCAACTTAATGCGTGTCCTCCAGATTTTTATCTGTGCATTTATATAAATCTGTAGTTTCAGTTTGTGGGTTTGTTTTGCTTTGTTTTGTTTTAAATACATGATTTCATACCATGTGCTTCATTCTGAAACTTTCTTTTTGTGCCTAGCAATGTATTTTAGAGATTTTTCCACATTGGTATGTACAGACCTCTTGTTCTTTTTAATTGATGCATAGAATTCCCTAGTATAATACACCACAGATTATTTAACCGTTCTCATATCACTAGATTGTTTGCTTCTAATTTTTAAAATGTAGCCCCTTTTGCACATCTGCAAGTATTTCTCTAGGATAGATTCTGAGTCATAGGTTATATGCATTTAAAATTTTAATAACTGCTGCCCATTTGCCCTCCAAAGAGGCTGTATTTATTTAGAGTGCCATCTGCACAGTGTGTGAGCACCTCTTTCCCCATACCCTCAACAATGCTTGATATTGTCAGTTTTTTTTTTTAAGATTTTATTTATTTATTTATTTTCCCCCCAAAGCCCCAGTAGATAGCCGTATGTCACAGCTGCACATCCTTCTAGTTGCTGCATGTGGGACCCGGCCTCAGCATGGCGGGAGAAGCGGTGCGCTGGTGCGCGCCCGGGATCCGAACCTGGGCCGCCAGCAGCAGAGTGCGCGCACTTAACCGCTAAGCCACAGGGCTGGCCCAGGTATTGTCAGTTTTCCTTTTTATTTATCTAATGGATAAAAAATGATATCTAGTTCCTTTAATTTCATTTCCCTGGTAACTGGTGAGATTAGTTTTCTTTTTATTTGATTATCCGCCATTTTCTTTTCTTTTTTTTTTTTTTTAAAGATTTTATTTATTTATTTTTCCCCCCAAAGCCCCAGTAGATAGTTGTGTGTCATAGCTGCACATCCTTCTAGTTGCTGTATGTGGGACGCGGCCTCAGCATGGCCAGAGAAGCAGCGCGTCGGTGCGAGCCCGGGATCCGAACCCGGGTCGCCAGCAGTGGAGTGCGCTCACTTAACCACTAAGCCACGGGGCCGGCCCGCCATTTGCATTTCTGCTGTGAAATGCCTGTTTATATCCTTTGCCTGTTTGTCTGTTGAGTTATTTATCCCTTTCTTATTGATTTGTGGGAGTTCTCTATATATTCAAGATGTTAATCCTTTGTCAGATCTGGTAAATGTTGCCTGCAAAACCATGTGGGTGTGTTGCTTATTCTCGAGGCAGATCTTTGAGTGTCCTTTCAATTTCTTCTATGGTAATTGATTTATGTAGGTTTCCTACTTCTGTTTTTAAATTGTGTTAAAATATACATAAGAAAATTTACCATTTTAATCATTTTAAATGTACAATTTAGTAGCATTAAGTACATTCACAGTATTATACAACTATTACCACTCTATTTCTGAAACTTTTTCATTACCCCAAACAGAAACTCTGTACCCATTAAATAACTCTCATTACCTCCTCTCCCCCGCCTCTGGTAACCTCTGTTCTATTTTCTGTCTCTATGAATGTCTCTAGAAACCTCATATAAGTGGAATAATACAATATTTGTCCTTCTGTGTCTGGCTTATTTCATTTAACTTAACATTTTCAAGACATACACGTACGCACATTTATCAAGTTAATTATCTTAGCAAACCCCCATCCATATTGTATCATGTATCAGAATTTCATTCCTTTTTAAGGCTATTTCATTGTATGTATGTATTGCATTTTGTTTATTCATTCATCTGTTGGTGGACACTTGGGTTTTTCCATCTTTTGGCTGTTGTATGATAGACTAGGCAAATGTGTTGTCTGGCATTTATTGTTGCTTATTAAAAATTTGAAGTCAATCTGATTCCCATTTCTTTATAAGATAATCTATTTTTGTTTGATTTTTATTTTGTTCTGGAAGCATTTGAGATTTGGGGGGAGGAATCAAAATTTTACTAGGACATAGGTCTCTTTTTATTCATGTTGCTCTGTACTTATTGTACCTTTAGTCGGAAGACTCATGAGTTTCTTAAATTCTGAGAAATTGTTCTCTTATTTGTTTGCGTAGTTATGATTTGTTCTCTATGTTCTCTCTTTGTGGAATTCCTATTACATGAATATTGGAACTTCTAGATCTGCTGCCATGTTTCTTAATTTTTCTTTCATACTTTGCATCTCTTTGTCCTTTTAGGCTGAATTCCTAAACTCAACCTTCCTGTTTTAATTTATTCTTCAATTGTACCCATTCTGCTATTTGGCCCAGCTGTTGATTTTTTATTTCAAGGATCCAACTTTAATCTTCAGGATCTCTAGTTGATTCTTTTTTCACAGTCGTAATAGCCTCTTAAATCTCTCAGGAAATATAAATTATATGTATTTTAAAGCTCCAAGTTGCGTGTTCTGTTTCTCTGTCCTCTGATGTGAGATCTTCAGTTTGTTGAATGTGGTGACTTTCTTTCCTGGTGTTAGCATTCCTCCAATGTTTGGTGATTTCTAGCTGAAAGCTCATTTTTGGCTTTGAGATTGTCTGTCAGTCTGATCAGGAATGCTCTTTTACAGCCACCTGCTAGGGAGGGAGAGGTGGGATGTACTGCCCTGCTAAGTGTGCTACCAACAGCTCTTCTCAAGTGAGATTGGGCTGGAGCTGGAGGAGCTGCCAGATGGATATGCCAGTGGCTGTCTTCTGGACTTGGAGACTCCCTGATCTGCCTGGATGTTGTCAGCCCTCTGGCCACTGCTGGGGTTCTCAGACCCATACCCACTCCTGACCTGAGGATTTAAGGCAGAGATGCAGATGTGAACACTGGCTTCATTGCTTCTGGTATCTGCTACCCTCATGTCTTTCTTTTTTTTCTTTTTCTTTTTTTGGTGAGGAAGATTAGTCCTGAGCTAACATCTGTTGCCAATCCTCCTCTTTTTGCTGAGGAAGATTGGCCCTGGGCTAACATCTGTGCCCATCTTCCTCTACTTTATATGTGGGACGCTGCCACAGCATGGCTTGATAAGCGGTGCGTAGATCCGTGCCTGGGATCCGAACCTGCAAACCCCGCGCTGCCGAAGCGGAGTGTGTGAACATAACCACTACACCACCAGGCCGGCCCCTCATGTCTTTCATTTGAGAAGCAGTTTTAAGCAGTGGTTTCCTTCTTCAATCGTGTCATACCAGGGAGACCTTAGAATTTCTAGTCTACCACTTCTTTTCTTGCCTGGTTCTAGATTTTTATTAAAATTTTTTCATTATTTCTAAGGATCTGGGGCTGGAAGGGAAGGTTGCAACATGTGCTCAGTGTGCCATCTTATAGGAAATACCAAAGAACTATTAAGGAATGTCGGAACAGTGCTTGGCAGAATACTAGGAAAATCACCACCCTTTCCCTCATCCTTTCTAACCCCTTCATACTTAGAGCTGGCTGATCGCCATATCACACTGGGGATGTGAAGCAGCCAAGAGAGCAGACAAACAGGGTTTTATGAGCTGCAAGAAAGAAGGAAGCTTGGATGGGGAAGGCAGACTTTCTCTCAGTGGATGAGGGAGGAGGGGGGAGGGCAATATCACCTCCTGCTACCCTCCTGATAATCCGGAGTTGATCTGTTTTTCCCATTCATTTATTCTTTCCTTCATTTACCAAAGAGATATTTACTATTCATCTTCTAGATCCTGGGCCTTGTGTTGGGGTACTGAGGGCACAAAGGTAATAAATATGCACACTCTCGTTCAAGGAGTTCACCATTTTTGTGTGGAGAAGAGAGACACTAATAGAAAATTTCAGTATAGCATGGATATAGAAAAACAGGCATATGCTGTGCAAAGAATAATAGGATCTCAGAAGAGGAATTGATAGACTCAACCTTCAGGGGCTGAGGGTAGGGGTCATAGAACAATTCAGTTTCAATCTGATCTTAAAAGAATGAGTAGGATCAGGGGCTGGCCTGGTGGCATAGCGGTTAAGTTCCTGTGCTCCGCTTCGGTGGCCCGGGGTTTGCAGGTTTGGATCCTGGGTGTGGACCTACATGCTGCTCATCAAGTTGTGCTGTGGTGGTGTGCCATATAAAGTAGAGAAAGATGGGCACAGATGTTAGCCCAGGGCCAGTCTTCCTCAGCAGAAAGAGGAGGATTGGCGACAGATGTTAGCTCAGGGCTAATCTTCCTCATGAAAAAAAAAACGAAGAATGAATAGGATCTTACCTCTAAGAGAAAAAGAGAGAGGAGGGAGAAAACAGAAGAGAGAAAGAGAAAACATCATGGTAACTTGGGAGACAATGGAAAGTAAAAGGCTGCGTGGGTAGATGGGGTCAGATGAGGTCTCCTTGCTAAAGAATTTATTTATTTTGTGGACAGTGAAAGATTTTAAGCAAGGAGAGGCATTATCTTATTTGTATTTTGTAAAAGTCTGGTGGATTATAGGTATAAGAGACTGGAGATTGAGAATATGTTCTAGACCAGAAGAGAGAAGGATCTTACCAAGATAGTGACCATGAGGTCAAGGAGATGTGCTGAGGAGTGGGGTTACCAGTTGGTTGTGTGAAATAGATATTGTTGACGGCAGGAATATGGCAGACCTGAATTTTATTTATAAAAAAGCATTGTAGGGGCAAGCAAGAGAATGAACTCATTTTAGGATTCTTTTTAACATTTTTTCAAAGAGGTGGTTTTATAAATTTGAAGGAACTTTCTTGTAATGACATTCCCCTTAAAAAGAGAAAATGTAATATTCCCTCTATATTTCAGTGCTCCAAATGTTCATTATCAGGTAGGATTCCTGCAACCACAGGAGGGTTTACTTTTTTTTTTAGGTCATTTCGCAACTTCTGTTTGCAAAAATTTTGTGTAGGTTAATACGGAATATGTATTATTAAGTAACACTAAAAATAACACAAGAGAAGAAATCTCCTGTTTCCAGTGCTTGACTACAATTGTTTTTCAAGAGGTACTAAAAGTTTGAGGAAAGTCCAGACTTCTTATTTTTAGCATCATTTCTGGTGAATTTTCCTCCCTTATGTTTACATAGCGATGGTAGAACCATCTGGAAATGATAGAAATAGCTGTTTGTTTGTGGGGAGGGAAGAAGACAGGAGAGTTACACCCTATGCATTGCTTCAGTTTCTCTCGTTTAATAGCTTGCTGTCTATAAATTATAAAAGTCATATGAAAGATTGTGCTCTGAAAACTGTGCCTGTACATTTGAAATATAAAGTTCATGGATCTTGATTTGAATATAGCTAGTTCTTCCAACTACCCTTCTGGAAAATACTTAAATGTTAATGTAGCGTTAAGGGAATGATTTTTTTCTTTAACATCATCTTTACATTTCAAATCCTCCTGGCTTAAGAATATCCATGAAAGCAAATATTTCTAGTAATCAGTCAATATTTCTTGAGAAAGAATGGAAGATTCTTGCATTCTCTTGAAACCCATGAAACCCTTGAACTAAAAAATATTTTTCAGGGCTATTTCTGACCTCTTATACGTGAGCGATACTTGGTAGGTTGGGGGTCCGGGGGGGTGTCGCCTGGTGTAGTGATAAAACAAACGAAAGTAGAGAAGGAAAAGGCCTGACTAGCTATGTGACTTTGACAAGTTCTTTCTGAAGTTAGATTTTGAAAGTATAAGGGTTTCAAAAGTGTAAGCGTTGCACTTGATGATCTCAAAACATCCCACTGAGTCACACTAAGATTCTGGGTTGAGATTCTTTATAGAGCCTGTCTGTTTGGAAATGGAGCATCTGACTAATCTGACTAGTTGACCATCCTGTCCAGTACAGACTCTGTGGATTTCGGAGGTCTGTTTATTGTGAAGTGTTGGGACTGTTGTTCATAAGGTAATGGAAGCGTCAGGGTTACTTTATCCACAAACGTCTAAATAATTTTCATAATTTGTTGTCCCTCTGCTACCACCCATTATGCAAACTGATAACACATTTAGGAAAGGGCACTTTTGAGCAACTCTTGATTACGTGGCATGGAGGATGCTAGAAGCCAGTTGGTTGACCTTTCTTCTGGGCAGCGCTGTGAATGTTTTGTTTCCTAAGAGTGATCAATACTAAGTTGTCACCACCCAACCAGGCCAACCTTATTTGAATGCCAAGAGGAATTTTTATTTATCCTATTCTCTATTAGTTGTACATATATTTCCTAATCATTCCTATGAAAATCATGGTAGCTCAACTCATATATATGCTCTGCTAACAGAGTCTCAGTTGATCCGTCTCTTTCCAGTAGGAACTTAACTTTTCATTGTTAGAAGCGGAAGGAATATAAAGGAGTAAGGCTGAAGACATATTCTTTAAGTGTGTTGACTTCTTTCTAGGATCCTGTTTAGGCAACTAATTGTAAAGACTACTATTCACATCTCATCCTGAAAATGCGTGGAATTGTGGTTTGGGTTTATAGAGACCATCATTAATATCAATAAGGGAAATGGTTGCTCTTTTATCTGAGTCACTGATAGACACTTCAGAAACTACAGTTGGAAACACTTATGTACAGAAGCTTATTCTTCTGCTCCAACATTAATTACACATCCAACTTGCAGCCACCTGTAAAGATGGATGCTGTTGCCAGCTGGCACTGTAAGATGGGTATGTAGAATAATCAGTACTGGAGAGGACGCTGAAAGGCATCTAGTACAGGCCTCCATCCCCACCCTCTTATTTTACAACTATTCTTACTTATGGCCCACGTAGGGGAAATAACTTACTTACAATTACACATAGCTCACCAGTGGCACAGCTCTAAGGCTAGACTGTCTCAAGAGGTGACTTCGAAAATGGATTGAAGAAGATGGCAATGGGGTCTGCAAATCACAGTCTGGTACTTCACCATTTCTTTTGCACTCTGGGAGTACCAAGCCTTATCATAGGCTCTGGTTGTCTTTTTCAGGCACTCCAATTTCATATTGAGCAAGAATATGGAATTAGGGAATTAGGGGGGTGGTAAAAGAGGCAGAGCTGGTACCAGCAGTTATCACTGAGATGCTCAGGAGTCCTGAGAATGTGACTGTGAATGTCCTTGGCTGGGGGTGGGACTTCCCCTCCAGGAATTATCCCTGTAGCTTAGGAGGGAACTGGTACTCTCTGTGTGCTTCCAAGGAGAGAGTAGGAACAGAGGGGCCTGAGGTCCTGAAAGCTCTGTCTTATGACCTGGCACAGAGAGTCTAGTCTGTCTGCCTGGCCCATTTTGTGGAGTCACAAGATGCTCCAAGGTACAATTTTACAAAGGCGTGTTCTCTTCCCTCCTGTCAGAGCTCACACTCAAGGAATGCTTCCCATTGTCCGTTGAGCAACTCTAGATGGATGGCTCTGATTTGGGGGCTACTTCAGTAATTCTAGCCTTTATCGTTTCTGGCCCCCTTGAAAACTGACTCACGAGGCTACAAACCCACCTATAAGAGTGGTTTTAAAAGTTTTGAAGATAGTGGAAAAACCCTGGAAAGTATTTGGAATATGGCATAATTATAACTATGCCACAGAGAAAACAGACTGTTTTGGGTCCTGCCTATCCCCTCATTTAAAAAAAAAATCTCAGTATGTTGCCAGGCACTGCCTGGTAGCCAAGAAATTGTGGTTTTGAGCTGTTCACTATTTCTAGAAACTTCATAAAGTTAATTCTGAAGTAACAGGGTGGAGACCAAGAAAGGAAGAACACTATTTTATGGTGCTTTTAGCAAAGATGAAATATTTGCCGCAGGCTCAGGGCAATCCAGAGGTGGTCCCAGAGCCTCGCTCCACTCCGGCTCTGTGAGCCTGGCTGGCTTGAGGCCCCAAGCTCCCGGCAGCTGGTGGAGGATGTGATCATTGCAGGGGGCTCTGAGATGCAGCTCCTCTCTCATCCCAGCTGCTTCTCCTTCTCTTTCATTTAAGCCGACAAATATTTCTTGAGCTCCTAGTATACATGCACACCAGAGCGTTAAGTACTAACCTCCCCTTTCTAACGCATTTTTATTGTAGCTCAGTCTTCATGTTCACAATCTCCTGAGTGAACTTACATCTTCGTTCAGTGGCCTTCACTCTCAATTAGCAGTTCATTTTATCATTTAGATCTTTTTCTTTTTACTTTAGGAAACATTCTTTTTGTTTGTTTGTTAAAATTTATGATCCTGATGTTAGTTTCTGGGTTGAAAAAAAAACAGCTCTGAAACAGTATAGAGTCCTTCTCCTATTCTTTACTCCAAGGAGCAGGAGAGCTGTTATACCAGTAATCCAGAATGGATTTATACTTGATTTGAGCCTTATTGTCTAGCATTTTCCCGCAACGTAAATACCCCCAATGACATTTTGTGAAGATTAACATATGCTACCTTATGACAGGTGAGGGGTGGCCTAGAAGAACTTTGGTATATAGAAAATCCATTGTGAGGATAAATTGGATGCCTGGGTCCTGGTCATAAACCTGCTACTAACTAGTGTGTGACTTCTCCTATCTAGCCACACCTCCCCGCTTCCTGGATGATCTCTAAAGACCTCAACAGTTCTGACCCCTACGGATCTTTGCATAATTACTTAATGGATATTTGAAAATTACGCCAGGCAATGATATGTTCTCTTTTCCCTGCAGAGTGAAGGCTGCCCAGACCGAGTTAGGACAGCAAATCCTGGCCGATTTTGAAGAAACATTTCCTTCCCAGGGTACCAAGGTATTGTTTTGCATTTTCCTTCCAGTCTTTCTATATTATCACCATTCTTGCCTAATCCATACTCATTACAGTTACTATTCGTTAACCATTCCAAAAATGTTTGCTGGCAGCCGTAAGTCTGTTTGCCAAAGGTTCAGGTTGATGAGACCATCCTTGATTTTAAATATCTCAAAGGAATGTTGATTCCTCATCTTTGTTCTTCCAGCATCTAAAAGTGAGGATTTGTTATGGTTTAATTTAATGTGTGTCAAACCTAATATCTTGTCTGCCCAGTAAATTCCTTTTATCTCGTGGCTGTGTTAAAAAAAAAAATCTTCAAGCCACAATGTTTTTTAGGATTATTACATAACTTATTGGTTTCAGTTTGGTGAAAAGACAACCAGGAGGAGTGTCCACAGGCTTATGTAACCCTCGGAATGACACAGCTAGGAGACTCACTTTTAATGATCAGAGTCTTGTTCTTTAGAATTAATCCCTTTAGCTCTCACTGGTGGCGTATCTGTTTGTGTTGTGTCTGGGAAGCCCACAGTATTCCACTTGCGAGCTATTGGTTACACTTCTCATGTAACAAGCTCAGCCTCTCTTGGCTGTCATTGTGCTTGGATAACTGCTTTCAGCGCTATCCTTCAAATTGTAGCAGACATAATCTTAATGCTTTGCATATGTCGGGAGAGAAGGACCTTTAGAAGCTTTTTTTCTCTCTTATTTGGGTTATTTCAAGAGAGAATTGTTCAGTGCAGAAATGAAGCACACACAGACAAGCAGCGTTCCTCACTGCACTTGGTGGGAGGAGATGGGGGATATATGTTCATTTACTGAGCCAAGGAACATTTCCTGAATCTGCTCTATAATTCAATAACTGGAAATATCTTAATCATTCTTCTTTGTGCTCCATAAAAGAAATTTAGGAAATAGGTGGGGGTAGCTGCGCCAGTATTGTAGATTACTTTCTATAGGAAACCTGCTCTTGATTTAATGTCTGCATATTGTGGCTGTCTTCTGGTAATCAGATGTTTTATTTGTAAATTATGTTTCTCTGAGGACTTCATATTCCTTATTCATTTGATGTAACTGTGGGGAGTGGATGTTGGAAAACCATTCTATGAAAAGAGATTATAAGATATTCATAAATTATAAGCACTAGACTCTTCTCATCCAAGGTCTGCTTTACTATACTTTGCTGTCCATCCTAGTTTCAAGAAGTTTCAGAAAGATTTGAATGAAGCCCAGCTTTATTGTTTAGAAGGAACTAACCGTGACCTACTTTATATCTTTTTCCCAGATCCCGTCAGGAAGATGAAGTTAAAATGGTTTTCTTTAACAACTACCTTCTCTTTTCTCTGGCTGGATAACTTAATGTTGCTTTAGGAGTTTACTTTTTTCCTTTTTAATGACAATTGACTTTTCTTAAAGGCCTTGTGTTACTACTATTCCTAGTTCATAAATGGAAATCAAGATATTAAAAAAAATTATCCAAGGTAACCTATTAAGTCCTTTTTAAATGGAAACATTTGAACCAATGAGCCCATGGGTTTTGGCTTCTGTGACTTCTCTGTCGGATCAAACACTTTCCTCTAGAAGCAGGAGGTGGGCAGTCAGAGTGCTCAGCAGATGACATAAGAGCCACCCAGCATGGAGCGAGTCATCATTTTAACAATTTAGCTTTAGACAGCTTAGATAATGCTTATGAAACTCTTGAACTTTAGTTGAGATGGATAAATTGGACAGAATTGGCAAAAAAATGTCATAAATATTTGGAAGAACTTTAATTATCACCTAAAGTCCTTTTTTTTTTTCGTTTATTTTTCAGATGAGTTTCAATAATTATGCCAAAGCTACGTGGCTATTTAGCCAAGCCAAGAGTAGATTCCAAGTGTTCTTTTTAACTATAGTCTACTCAGCCAACCTGGTCATTCAGTGAGTTACTATAAAGAAAGTTTCAATGAGATTGAATTGCCTTCAGTAATAACAAAGGCCTTCCCTTCATGATGTATCAATACAGCCCCTTGATATCCTTCTACTGTTCTTTTCAGCTCAAGGGGCCAATATCATAATATGTTACCTTTGGCTGCCTGTTTAGGTGGTTGACTATCAGTGAAACAAGTCTGGTGATTTGGAATCTGGTTTTAGGTTTTAAATGCCACCACACTGTTTGGCACAAATATAGCACGTTGAGAACAGGAATACAAAGTTGGAATCAGGGGAAAGTGGTATGTGTAGAGTGAGACTGGTGTCATTCTGACTTTTAGGGCTCTTCAACAAGGTGATTTCAGTTTTGGTGTTCAGAAAGCAAAATTTCCTACGTTCATTGCTGGCCCTGTTTCCAAAATGTCTCATTGCTTATTCACAGAGTAGCTTTTATATTGGCTACTGCAGACTAGCTTAATGATTCTTTCATCAAGTAATAAGTAACTAAAATATCCATCCACAGCAGAAGAATGAGTGTCAGGGGAGTAGGAGTAATAATAACTTCAAGACAGGAACAAGAAGTAGCAGCTGTCAGAGGCCATGAGATTTAAAGGTTGTTTCTGGCTTTTGAACTGGTGTATGTTTGTTTCACCAGAGGCCAGGAGGACCCAGCAATGTCCTACGAGATGCGTGTCTGGTTGCTAATATTTTGGACCCCAGAATCAAACAGGAAATCATCAAAAAGTTTATAAAACAGCATCTTTCAGAGTATCTAGTACTTTTTCAAGAAAACCAAGATGTAAGTATTTACCAAATGAGATCAGATGTTACATTTGCATTTTATTGAAAATTGAATGCTCTCAAATCTACTGATTTATACTTTATTAGTATTACTGTCTTAATCTGTTGATTGTTGAACCATGAATCCTAGGGGCTAACTGTACAGTTTAGTGGTTCTTTACCATTTGGGGATCACTGACCCTTTGGAGAAATTAATGAGAGCTACAGATCTTCTCCCCAGAAAAATGCACCTATGCATAAAACTTTGCAAACAGTTTCAGGAAATTTACAGACCCCTGAAGCCCAATCATAGATCACAGATTAAGAACCTCAGGATCAGTAAAAAAGTAGCCTAGAGTCCTTAAAACTGTGAGAAATAGAGAAATTCGTTGTTTTTTTCTTGGTTCTGTGTTTTTGTTTGCTTCCTTAAACTGTCAACACTACTTCTAAGCACTGGGGTGGGTTTTGTTCCCTGCCTTCCTAAGGTTGCCTGGCTGGACAAAATCGACAGACGCTATGCCTGGATAAAACGCCAGCTTGTGGACTATGAGGAGAAATATGGCCGGATGTTTCCACGTGAGTGGTACATGACCGAGAGGATTGCGGTAGAATTTTGCCATGTCACAAGGTAAATTCCAAGTCTCTACTGGTTTAGGTGTTAATTGAAATCAGTTGATTGAAATCAATCCCCCAGTCTCTAAAGGTTCCACGTTGTCTTGTAGATTGGGTACTACTTACACTTTTTTTGTTGTTGTTTAAAAGTCATCATTTTAATGAGAACTTCTTCACCTGTGCTGGACTCCCTCCCCACAGAAGACTCCTTTCCTGTTGAAAGTCAGATTTTATGTACCCAAAACCAACTCCCAAACTCCGATTGTAGCTATCTTCCACCTTCTTCAACTTCAGAGTTTCAGCCTTACAGGAGAGAGCATTATGTAGAGGAAGGGTAAAAACTTGATGGGAAAAAAGTGAAAAAGGGGTACATGAGAGCCTTGGGCCAGTAGCTGCAGCCAGGGAACTTTTTTTTTTTGTGCCTTAAAAGTAATATGTATACAACATAGCAGCTACATCTGCTTCTGTCTTTGCTCTAGGACTTTCCTTTCCTAGCCCTTCTGAACAGCCCGCCTTCTCGACTTAACCAACTCAAGGCTCATCAACCAGATTTTCCTATAGTGATTCCTTGCCCCACATTTCCCCTATGTCTGTATCGCATATCTTGGTGTGCAGTGTATATATCCATCATCATTTTGATTTCCTGACTTGCTAGATAGATAGTTCCATAGGGACGGGGGTAGTATCTACTTCAGTGACGTAGTAGACACTCAGGAAATATTTGTTGAACAAATTTTCCTGCCCTGATACAGTGTTTATAGTCTTTGGATAGTTGGTAATATTGGCATCTGAGTGTTCTAAGCATTTTAAGTGTAGCCCAGGGCCAAATAGTCCCTTTATATGGAAGAATTAAAGCCCAAGAAGGTTAGATCAGTGTATCCATGACAGAGCTAAAGGTAGAAAATTTTTTGTTCTTTACTTGCAGCTATACCATAACAGTGGTAGTAAGTGGGTTTTATTAGTTTATTTATTTTATTAGTTGATTAGTTACTTCTAATAGTGCACCATTACGTTAACTCAAGGTTAGTTAAAAAAAAGTCCCATATCCAAGCATAACTCAGCCGCCTTAGAGTAATTTATGGTAATCTTCTTTCTTAAAATCATAGCGAGTATAGTCAAGTTAGTTGCATGCTTTAATCACATTGTAGGGGGAAAATGTCTTAAGGGTGTTGGTTATTGGTTATTTTTTTTAATAGACTTTCTTTTTTAGAAGAGTTTTAGGTTCATAGCAAAATAGAGAGGAAGATACAGAGATTTCCTATATTCCCCTGCCTCTACACATGCCCCCAGAATGGTACATTTGTTGCAATTGATGGACCTACACTGACAGATCATCACCACCCAGAATCCGTAGTTTACGTTAGGGTTCATTCTTGGTGTTGTACATTCTATGTGGCTGTTGTTTTAAGAAACACATTTGCTACCATAGATTTAGATAACTTTTAGTATTGATTCAAGGTCAGTTGTGGTTGTCACTTCCTAAGTACTGATTCGCAGAGAAAGAGCAAGTTCCTTGAGAAATTGATAACTAATTCCCTTTAGCCCTACAGTTCAGCAGCTTGCAAACTAACTCTGTGAAAAGTGAAGTCCACAGGAGACTAGAAGTATACTAAAGCCAACAAACCTGCCATTGTTGTGTCAGCTAACGTCAGTGTTGCTGCCAAGCTTTCATTGTTCGAATTTTGGCTAAAATCCTACAGATACATAATTCTCAAATAAACTCAGAGGCTCTTTGTTTGATTTTGTCATTTGTTTATGTGGGAAGATGATCATAGCTCAGAACTTAATAAGAACTCTCATGTCGCTGCTGCTGAACAACTTACACTCTGAAACAGAACAACATGCGTGACTGGCACTTAAGCTTCACAGGCAGGAACCACCTAAGCATGTACACGTCACTTATCACATGGGGATTCTAGTCTCTGACGT